>NW_003805462.1:760649-779346 GCF_000255335.2 Galendromus occidentalis
ATCGTCGCGGGACTTCGATGCGGCACGCGGAGCCGATCTAAACCCCTGATCCGGGCCCAGCTCGACGGTCGAAACGTGAAATCAAAGAGGGCTCACAATGCGAGTCTGTAGATGCGGGGGAAGTAGATTATCTGCAGAGAACATTTCCGGCCACAGAGCAGAGACCAACGAGGGATGACAAAGCGAAAATGATTCCATCTCATTAGGGACAGCGAGCCGTAGTTTGGAATTAGTGTCTGGAAACAGACCGACAAGCCATTCGGCTCCCGTCTGTCTCCACGGTCGGCTGCTCCCTCTCTCCCAGTCCCTACCGCGCTAGCTCGGTCGAATGAATGACCCGGTTCGAGCGCCCCCTGGCGCGCGGTCCATTAACTCAGTAGGTTAAGTGGCTCGAATTCTCGAAATAGCTTCTTGGGGCGCGTATTGGCTCAGGTGAAAGAGTTTCTCCGACGCTCCGAGCTCGCATACACAGGGTGACGAAAGTCGCTGAGAAAACGAAATCCAGTGAGTTCATAACGGTACAGCGGAAATGGTACGCTCGTGGTGCGCGGATACGCCATCGCTTTGGCTTTTAGGATGCTCTTCAGGCAGCTACACAATCTCTGGTACGTGGTTCCTTCTCTCTGCTTGTGCCGCAGAAGTCGTTAGGCCCCGTCCTGACAGGGTCGGTGTCCTCCTCGCTGTGATTCGGCGGTGAAACCTTCTTATCTGTCTCAGCTGCTCTTCGGGGGCGCTTTTGTGGCTGCGGGTCCATGTCTCGTGGGTGCTCCGAAGTGAAAGCTGCGGCGCTCCGAGGTTCCCTCCGGAAGAATGTCACCCATCTGATCCTCGTTGATCCGATGAGCCCGCTCGGCGAGAGATGATTTTATGCGATCGATTCTACGACTTTTGACGCGGGTAAGAAAGGAGAACTCCGTGATCACTACGGACTTTCTCTCCAAGAGGACGGTCTGATGAGAAGCAGTATTCAGACTCATCCCGGATTCGACAACTAGGGACCGGTATTCTCCGAGTCTCAGCGAATAACATCGCATCGGAGGGAATTATTTGTTTTTTCAAATACCTAGACTGCCACGAATCGTTCCAGAGTCACGGAGAAGGAAAAATACGGAATAGTTGTCCGGAAGAAACATTTGCGGTCAGATGGAGCTCCATGTGAGTCTCCGACAAATCTCTGGAATATTCATTCGATCTTTCGGAGTAGGGTTCGCGGGCCTTGAAATTCACCTGACTTGAATAAGCAACAAGTCGTCGGTCGCTCTAGATGCAGGCGCTGGCAGGCTTACGTATTCAGTCGAGCTCGTCGACGCAATATGTATCTCGAAGCGAGAAACGTAAATCACCAAGATTCGCCGACATTCGGTCGTCTGTCTAAAGCTTTCAACTCGAATTCCTCCCCTTCATGCCTCGTGTGGAATATGACCGTGTGCCTTTATCGGGAGGCTTCACGTTGCGTTCTCGTGGACTGATGGAAACGCTCGATGGCTCTCTATGATGGTGTTAGAAAACGTTGAACGGCCGAAAGAGTTCCTTCGAATAGAAAAACACCAACAGGGCTGGGACGTGAAGCGCACGCGACTTGCCGTGTCTCTTTTCCATGTCTTGTGTGCCCAAGTAAAACCCACCGACCACGGAGAACGGCCTCGGAACTCTCCGAATCTCGGGGAATCTCGTAGAGCCTTGAAAGTATATGACCTCTATTGCTCCTTCTATCGTGCCTGACGCTCAGTTCTTCCGGTCGGAAAGCCTCTCGGACTCTTCCGAGAGCAGTGTGTCGCCGTGGATTAGGGAGTTCTTGATTTCTCAAGCACGCAGACAGCGCAGCGCTACAAGTAGCCTCAATGTTGGGGGACTCGAGTGTCGGCCAGTCTTGACATAACTCCGGAAGGAAAACCCGAGCCGCTCGGTCAAGCGTAGAGTTTGGAAATGAGCAGCGGCGCTGTCAGCATGAACATTTTCTCGGGAGTCTGTTCCGGAGCGTCAATCGCGGTTCGCTTCCCGTGTCTCCTCGATCCGGCACCGGCGTCCGGATACGGTTAACTCTGTACCGTTCCGAGCTCACAGACGCGATGAGTTTTCTTTTGGCTGAGAACTGATGACCATTATCCCACAATCAGACTCATCGAAAGCTCGCAGCGTCGACAGAAGGTCGAGTTCGACGGATGGGCTCAAATCCCTCCCAGTCCCGAGGCGGCATCGTGAGGGATTCTCCCATTCGATCAGCTGTCCACGTCGAGATGCTTGGCGAATGGGGGTTGATGAATCAGCGTTGCTCGTCTTCTGCTTCTCCGTAGCTCTATATCCTCGATCTATCCCGCATCAATCCAGTTTCGAGAGATCCGATAACATCTGCGGCTATTCCCATGAACGCAATCCCTGCCGAAGAATCCGCTCACTGTTCCGCACTCTTCCCGCGAACGCCTCAAGCGGAGATGTTCGGCTTCACGAAGCCGACTGATTCCAGCAGAGTAGAGTCGCCTGGTCCGTGAAAGTTCATCATTCATGCGTTCTCGAGCCACCACTCGGGGAAGAGGACTCCACAGTTTCCCGCTTGCGTTGAGGTTCTTCGAAGGAGTCGAAATCGACCCCAATACTCCAGCACAATACCCCTGGGTCTCAGCCCTGTTGAATGAGCTCGGGAATTCTACAGAGCTGACTAACTCAGGACATCTTGGGCTTCATTTTCCTGTTGGGAACCACGACCACTAGTGAAAAGGCTGGGACTATAACTTCGTCGTTGGACTGGAGTCTCTGGAGATGCTTTTTTTTCGAACGGATAATCACTCGGTGGAGTTCCGTCAGGGGAGTTGGAGCGCGGAAACGCTGGGCGACGATAGATCATATCGGCGGACCGCATCCGCGAAATACGGGTGGCATCAAAGAGGAGGAACCATTTCAAGCTCAAAACATGAGGATCTGACCTGGAACACCCGCAACAGGATAAATGAATGAAAGATTGTGCTTATTAGGCCGTCTTCGGCAGTCGTAATCAGGAGTTCAGCGATCCTGAGTTTCTCACCGTCAGCCTTTTCCCAAAAATCCGTCACAGACATAGATCCATTCAAGCGCCAAAAAGGCAGCAGAGTAATCAGTTCCGAATGATGTTGTCCGCATCATAACTTGCGGGGAAATCCTCCGAGCAGCCCCCGCTGTCAATGCTGTCCGATATTATTAACAGTCGATACAATATCGAGTATCTCCCGCTCCTCCGACGAGAATCATCGCGGCCATCCTTGCGCGAGACACATGTGAGTTTGATGACCACCAGGGAACGTTCTGCTGCTGAGCGTTTCTGCGTCTGGTCTCTCCGAGACCGGTAGCGCCCTCGACGACGTGGGACGGATTCTATATGAAAAATGCTTCGCTCGCCGACCGGCAGCGGCGCGCTCGTTCGTAAACTCCGATCCCGGCCCAACGTTTGAGTCTGTCAGTAAGGAATCTCAGCGAGTTTGAATGGTCGACGCACTCGCTCGCACATAATATGAGAGAGGAAATCCACTCTCCGTTTATATGTATTCAAAAAACAAATTTTCATATCCGTGGATCTCCCCCGAGAGCCCCATGATCCAGGAAGGCGAATGAACAGATGCGAGCCGACGCTGCGGGAAAAATTTTCGGAGGAACTCGACCGCATTTCGAGTGGCCTTGGGAAAATCTATTCCGGCGGGACCCCAAAGAGAAGATTGGAACTTCCATCTGATTCGGAAAAACCTTCATGACCATGAGCAAACGATTCCGGATCGTTTTTGGCTGCTGCCGGTATCTTAGGGCATTGACGACTTACACGATCTGCCCGAGCTGAAACGGTGTAAAGCGGGAGTTTTACTGCGGAATATCCCATTCGCGAATGGCTCACCCCTCTAGGGGCTGACTGAGTGAGTGAAATGAACTGAACCCGTGCGGAGCTAGTCTTGCTCGGCGATGCGATGGAGGCGATCATAAGCCCCGAGCCCAGAGTAAATGAGATTCCGCGTCTCTGAATAGTTTTATATCTTAAATTGAGGTTTCCCGGGCGAACTATTAGTGCACAGCAGACGAGGCGCTAAAACGATTTGCTCTTAATTTGCAGAGACTGGAGGAGAGAGCAGTTTGCCCGAGGAGGCGCTACAAGACTCGCCAGCTCGCATGTACTATATGAGTAAGTGCTTTCGCTTCTCCAGGCTTGGTCGGTCATTTTTTTCTCATAGCCTCAGAGTGAGAGCCGAAGATCGATCTCCAGAGCCGGATTTCCCAAAACGCGCGGGACGATTGAGAAAAAGCAACCCTAGAGCTATTCGTGCGTTGGTCCCCTGAGAATTCTCGCCATCGCAACTCGTCCAGTAGTAAATGTGTATGTGTCAGACGAGGTCTCGAGAAGCGTGCCATGAGTTCCGGAATGAATTTGAGGCTATGTGGTCAGGAATGGCTCCCTGACATCACGCGATTCCAGAGGGGATTGCATAGTGTGTAGGTGATCAATCCGCTCTACTCTGCAGTTCTTGCTATGATGGTCCTTGTAGAGCTCTGATGGCTGTGCGATGTAATCGGGAAACGGGAATGGGTTGCTCCTCAGATTCCGGACTAGGTCGGTGGCGATCCTCTATCGCAAGGTCAAGTCCGCAATCAGTCTCGAGGAGCGCTAGAAGGACAAATATCCGGAGCCAAATGATTGTATAGAAGGGTTCCAGGGAAGAGGCCGGCTAGATCATGGGTGAAATATTCACCTCATTTCAAGTACACCAACAAATGTTCAGCGAACCGTCGAGCGGAGCGGAGCAGAAGCAATCCATTTTAGCAAACTCCCACGCAAACCCTTTCTTCGCAATATTCTCCGCGAGGAATTCCAAGACGTCGCGTGGTATCAAACGCCTTCGAGGGAGGGGGAGGAGGGGTTCGGAGACAGCTCGGCGGCGGACACAAATCCGAAGACAAATCCCACATGAGGAAAACCCTAGCGGCAATCCATAAGGGAAAGACACTCGGGACTGTGATCTCTGTGACAAATTGACCCGAATTCGGCTGAAGTTCATTGTTGCAGTCGCTGAGTCGAGTTTCGAGAGAGCGATTGAACGTAGGCTTCATAGGGCTGTCTCAGAGCAATGACTATGCAGAAAAACATGGTCAGATAATTTACGGGAGACCCGAAAAACCTCGTCGAGAAAACGTCATTGCCCCCATTGGATCAGTCGATACTTCCACTTCCGCTTGTATCGCTTGTCCGTCGATTATTATCGAGGCGGGATTTGTCCTTTCAGAACATGCTCCTTAGTGCGAATGACTTTTTACGACACCGGGTCATTGTCGAGCGTGAGCAGCTGCACCCGAAAGAGTCACTCCGAGTAGCGTATTAAAGTGTTTGTTCAAGTTGAGGAAACGGACACAGCCGTAAACAAAGCGCGTAAAGTCGACGTCAGGGGCGCACGAACGATCCATCCACGGAAAGTGGAGGGGTTCGGACTCCCCTTCCTTCAGGCAACGTCCCCGAGAACCTCCGAAGGAAACTCCTTCCGTGGGATTCTTCCACCGACCAACCAACCCACCCATTCAGCCACCAATCGACCGTGGCGCCCTCATTGGGGTTCCCGTGAAATGTTCTTGTGCATCCTCTCACTCGGGCTCCGACTCCCGAAGAGGGAGCACACACGTGCACTCATAGTCTCTTCCGGGATCCCTCGGCGGTGCCACTAGTTCCCGTGATAGTGTTTTTTGGTGAGACCGACTTCTAGTGATTCTGTGTGCACGAGTCTGTCTCTGAGGTCACAGGGTCGGAGTGCCTTCAGTTTTCTGTGAGCCATCTTGTCTCAGCGTCACGAACTTCAGTCGCAGGAATAGCTGTGTTCGAAGGAATAATTCGAGATCATTGATTTGTTCGTTAACGACGATACCGAGCACCTACTCGTTATCCCGGGTGGGGAACATCACGCGTGCCATCGACAACGTGCCCTATCATCCCAATTCTCTCGAGTGAAATCCTCGAGAAACAATGTTCTTATTCCGTTTGAATCGGCAATGAGTCGAGCTGGTTTGCGCACGTGGTGTACACAGAGTTCTCCAACCTTCCGTGACTCGAGAATGCAAAAACCTCCCCCTCATTCCACCGTCGAGCGGTGAGGCCGACGAACTGAGAACAGCTGGCGCCCGGAAGCCATCGACTTTTTCCGGGGAAAACGCTCAAACACCGCGGGAGCGCTCTAGCAGAGGAGCGCGCGAACAAACGAGCAGGTCAACCTCTCGTTTTTTGTGTGTTTTACCCTCTGAATTCGACGATAAAGACTTTCCCCTTCCGACGGAGAAAAAATTGAGTCGCGTAAACGGTCACCCCCAAACGTAGCAGTGTTCCTTCTCACGAGTGCCTTTCGATGGGCGTTGCTCCAGTTCGCTTATGGCTGTTTGTTATCTGACTGTTTCCCAAATGGTCGTTCTCTTCGGAATGCTCTCAATCGATGTCTCCATCAAGGCTTGGGAAATAAGCGCAGTTTCGGGGATTCCGGCGACAAACTTGGTCTTATCAGAGTCAAACTCAGTCAGGGACAGATTTCCCGATCCTCCTCAAGACCCAATCCATGTCCCGAACACGATTATGCAAATTGTGTAATTTTTCTAAGTGCGTCAGCTCAACGAGGCTCCCAAACGGTCAAAACCAAATTTGACTCACAGCAAATGACGCTTTCGACGTTACGAGAAAACAGCGATTGCGAGCAGCTGGCTCGGTGATCCGTTGCCTTTTTCTGCGTTCTCACTGGAACTTCCACAACACCGCTGAAATTATTTGCCTCCCATTCTCTCGGTATTGCATTCTCGAGCAGTCGGGGAACCCACTCTTGAGACGCTCTTTGACCAGTCTTCCGACGGAATACTTCGGGTCCAATTTCCGCCGACGTATTTCGTAAGAACGTCTGCAAGATGAAGCTGGGTTAGTTGATATAAATCATCCCGGATCGAGTCGGTGCTCAGGTTGAGCGTTTCCACAGTTCACTGGTTTGGTCGTCCGCGCGACGGAATGCAGAATGCACGTTGAAAGCACGTCATGATCTATCGGTACATGTACCTGGTCAAAAGAGACGGTCACGAGTCCGACTGTGAGGACTCGAGCTCGGGAGATGAGCTCGAGCGAGGACTTGATCTCCAGGCCGGACCCGAAACGAATAAAGGTAAGGAAAGATACTCGAGACCGTACTGTTCGCCGTACGGTGCCGGTACCGCCGGCAAGCTCTCCGCTTCGAGCGCGAAGTAGCGGAACGTGCGGATTTCGCTTTTATGCGTTTACAGTCAATGCAACGGAGTCTCGAGCTCGAACAGCTTCCCACGCAGAAAAATCCCTCGGAATATTCGCTAAGTCAAAGTTTGCCACTCTCACATACAGCCGAGAGAGAAAGCAAAGGTTTACGAGACTTCTTCAAGCGTAGCATCCTGCTGTTTGAATTTCTCGCCGAGTCAAAGTTCGCTACGGTTCCGCGTCGAGAGTAATCCCCTGGAGCAATTGATCTCAGTTGCACCGGCGTAGACCCTTCTGGTTGCGGAAGTAGGTCGTGACGCTGAAATTACTTTGATACAGTGGGAAGCAGATGCAAATGACCGGTCAGCACCCGTGAATTCTACGGAGTAGGATAGAAGCTTCTGCGTGGTACCGAGGTCAATTATTTCGATTTGCTCCTCCGCAAACTTTGATTCCCGTGGACGACTAGCCTCGCGTGGTCCGAGAGCAGTCCCGTGTCGAGACCCACGCTCTATTCGGAAAATACGCGGGTTACGTTTCATCTGATGAAACTTTTTCAGTGCCAATTCTAGATGGACGGAGGTAGGTATGTACGTCTGATCGGGGGACGCATGACATTGGGGTCTATTTTCGGGATTCGGACCAGAGTCTCATCCGATGAATAGAAGAGAAAAGTTCTCAGTGGAGATGCGTCTCGTAAGTAGAAGGAGGCAAAAACCATGTTCCCAGAAAGATTTGTGCGTCTTCTGAGCCGAGGGGTCTCGTAGGTCACTCTATACGGTATCTTGGGGCAGAAAATCTCGTGGACCAGTTTGCGGATCCGGGCCGTCGTGAAAGACCTCATCTTGATCCGTATATAGAGATGAAGGGAGCACGGGAGCTCGGCAAATGGAGTGGAGACGGGGAACGACTTGGAGCCCGTTCCCCACGTAGACTTCATTGCGGTGGTCGGTTTGAAGCTCTCAGAGATACGAGGTCCATGCACAAAGCGAATACCTCGCTTTGTGCATAATCATCTTTGATTTGTATCGTGTTCGAGGCAGTCTCCGTTTATTACGACCTCCGCTCCGGTGCAACAATTTGGGATTCATCCGCCAGTTTTGTAGGACTAGCCTTCCGCTCCTACGTGATTGCAGATTCGGGGAGGTCATTAATATGATGAGCTAAACAAAGGATCGAATCATTGTGAGGCGAGGACGTTACTCTCGGAACCGCTCGGAGGCTTACCAATCGTTGCCGGTTATCACACTAACTGGCTTGTCGAGGTTTTTCAACAAGAAGACCCGCTACGGTCGCCCGCGCCAGCTGTTCCACTGGAGCCGCTTCCGAGGAATTTGGTCATTCAGCGCTCCTTCGTATTCCGCTCCCTCTCCCCGTAATTTTCGCAAAGCTTCTCATGTTCTTTCCCTCGTTGCGCCGGTCTCGGACAGCGAAAAGATTGAGGCTGGCGGCAAAATTAGAATGGCGGAGTGTTCGATGGTCAGGAGAACGAATATTCTCTGCTCGGTGCTTTTCTGATGTATGCGGAATCCGTAGTTGAATCAGCCGACCGTGCGTCAAAAGAGCGAGCGCACCTGTACGACGTGACGGGCTCAATTTTCTCGAAGAGGCCAGAGAACGCTGCGGTCAGCAACCCCGAGCTTAAGTTCGTTAACGCCCATTACCGAGATCCTGGCTCCGACTTCTCACGTCGTCGGCTCTATCCCACTCCGCCTCCTTTCACTCAATACTCTTCCGCACCCCTTCGTTCTTTCACCTTTAATAGCTCACTCTCTTGTTAAACTTCTCGTTTCCCTTTTCGCTTCCTTCCGTCGATGTCTCTCTCGACCGTTTCCTCTTTACCGTCTACGTTCTCTTTCGATCTCGTCCTCCATTGATCCTTCATTCTACCCTCTGGCGCTCTCTCTTCGTTTCTACTCCCGTATTGCGTCTTCCGGTCATCCGGCACCTGCGACGGCGAGAACATTTCCTATCGCTCCGCGAGATCACCGCTTCCTCCATTTTTCCTGATGGGAGCGAACACGTCGGTGCGATGAAGCATCGATCGAGTCGCGAGCTAATTTCTTCAGAAACTCACCGGAGTTCAGGATCGCTCCTCGGCAAGGTGCGCGAGAGACGGGAACTAATCACTCCCGCCGAACCTTGCGAGCTCCGTAACTAAGTTTTCTGCTAGCGTGGTTCTTTCGGTGCCGCCTCCCCAGCGACTCGGTGAAGTTGTCTTTCACGATTCGTTGGCGTCTGCCCTCAGGCGCTTGGCTGTAATCAGGCCAGCATTGGTTGGGAAGTGTGTTGGGCACCGGCTGACAATGCCTGGCCTGATTTCTGTGGAGCTCCCATTGCCGTTTCCACACTGGAGGGAGCTACGCCCGCCAGAGATATTCCTAGTGGAGATATCCCTAGTTCTTCCTTCCGAAACACGTCAGCTCATTTCGGCCGCTCCCAATCCGGAACCGCCGGCTTGCAGAAACCTCGGGACGATTGGAGAGGAGGGAAGACCTCAGTTCTCATATTTAATTGCGTGTAACATAAGCCACGGATGTTTTCGGGACGAGATTCGCGACGTCCCAGGGCATGTCGGTGGTTCTCGATTCTTCGAGGCCCCGAGTCCCGATCCACGGTCGGGACATGACCCGCGATCCCCGGTCGGGACATGACCCGCGATAGATGACCGAATCGAGATATTTTGGTCACGCGTGGTAGAATCGCTCATGACCCTCGACACTACGCTTCGTCTCTCGAAACTTTTTCAGGCGACGTCTTGCATGGATTCGTCTCCCATCGTCTCGATCCCGTCCGCGGGACTTCTTTAGCTCATCCCAGCCCACGATTCCCCGGGAACAACGCCGAGAGTCCGAGAGTGACACAATCGCTCATCTCCCAGAGAGAGAGAGAGATTTCTTGGAGAATTTCGCATGGGTCTTCAAACAGCAGAAGAATTGCTCTTCCAAGGTCATAGCGAACATTCTGCAGGATTTTAAGCGCTCAAGCAGATTCAGTCGCTCGTTTGGAAGCTTCGCGAGCAGACAGAAAATGGATGAAGACGAATGATCTTGTACGTACGCGTCCGTATTCCCGTCTCTGCGCTAACGGTCAATGGGTCCGTCCATGCGTCCGAGGATACAAGAATCCTTGTGAGCTCGACCGAAAGCGCCGCTTCTGATGTTCATGACCGCGGAGCAAGCGTCAGTTCACATTGAATGCTCGGCTGTCTCCTTCCATTTGCGGTCTCGAGTGAATAATTCACCCTCGACCAGAGATGGTCCTCCGCTAACCACGTCGCTGTTGCTTCATCGATCGATGATGTCCTGTGGAATCGAATCGAACGTGGCGTCCAGCCAATAGGAGAAACCTAAGTGTCAGGAGTCCAGAAACCTCCTGAGCCGCCATGTCCCGACCCCTCACGACCTCGCACTCGTCCTCCAGAGCAGAATCTCGCAGTCGATGACGCGAAAAACTACGCTATTCGCCGAGGAAACTCGTTCTACAGACACGAAGGAATCCTCGTTCACCCAGTTTCAGCCATCGCCCAGTGATCATTATTCATAATGAAAATTCTCCCGCCGCCCTCCCGATCGTCGCTCTCGAGTTCGCCACCGAGCTTGCGATAGTTCAGCCGAGATTCCGCTCGCTGGTGTAGCCGGACGATTCCGATCAGTCAGATGGAGATAGAATCGAATGATCCTCACGCGAGCGAGGTCGTAAACGAGTCGCAGCATGTGGCTTTGACAGATAAGGGAATGAGCCAGAGCGGCTGAACGACATCGCAAGGGAGAGCACGGAAGATGCTCCAGCTCGAGAAAACGCAGAGCGTGAGGGCAAAAGAAGGACGCGGAATACTTGACGCTATCTCCATAGTATTTTGCCGAAAGAATGTCGCCAGCAATGTCGCTTCTCGATCGTGCCTCGAGTCATAATGCACCACCGCGTGGTCTCGGTCCTCACCCTGGAACCATCACGCTTGTCTGCCCATCCCTCAAAGCGACGACCCGAGAGCCCACAAACTTGGGGGGCGAAGACCCTTCTCGTTCCGCTAGGGTTCGCTTGCGAGGACCCTTCCGCATTGAATGAAGCACCGGAACGGCGAAGGTGCGAATGCGTCAAGAGCGGACAACAACGGACAGCGCGAAGCACGCTGTCGAACGAGGGAATCCGAGAGGTCGCAAAGAGCGAAAACAAGAGCGGAATCCCATGCCATAGACCATGTCCAATACGTTTCCTTTCACTGCGGGCCCTCGCGATTCTTCATCAGAATCCTGTTTTCTCGCTCTCGAGTGTGGGAAAAATTCATCCGGAGACATACATCAGTTCACCCAGGTTCATCCGGTGTGCTCGAGAATCCGCGCGGAGGAAACGTATCAATAACGGTGGAGACGGCACGCTTCTGAATGCAGCTCATTCCCGAAGCCCCTCAGAGCGGAGCCAGTGGGGTAGAGTGTGCGGTATTTGGATTTCCAAATTACGCATTTGCCTTCCTCTCGAAGCGACGATGGAGGCTCCCGGGCCGAAGTTTCCCTTGTCCCGAAAAATTTCATCATTGGAGATTTCCATCGGGCTAGACCGGATGTCCAGTGGATGTTCGAGAAGCGCTGATTAAATCCGAATTCTCTCAGGAAAAAACCGTCACCGTTACGAAAGTTCCATCGTTCAGGGTCGGCAGCTTCGCCTATCGTCGTAAGCATCCACGCGTTCGAGGTCAGAGTCGATTGCGGCGCGTGCACTCGACATAAGCATGCGAGCGTAAGCTGTTCAGAATCGGGCTCGCTCCCCTCACTTAGAGAGAGTCGGCCCAGCCGGCAGCCGAACCTTGCACTCGGGGTCCTCCCGGCTCGTCGAGTGTGGAATGAGGAATCCACCTAATTAATAGAATGCCGAGTTTAGCTCCTGGCGAAGTGCAGTTTGCACGCTCGCATATTCATAATGATCGTGGACCGTTCGGTCATTCTTATCATCGTGCTCCCCCGGCAATCGAATGCGCGAGCAGCCGCCCTCCGCAGAAACTTCCGCTTTTTCGCAAGAACGGAGCATGCGACAAATAAACTCGAATCAGCGATCTCCAGAAACACCCATTTATCGATATGACCGGTTCGGGAAGACCGATTCATACCGGGAAAGCCACGCTGCGTGCCTGAGGGCCGACCGCTCGCATCGCATAGCCCATTACACGCATGATTCCCCCGAGGGGGCGCTTTATTCGACGCTCGATTCGAGCGGCTTGTGAGGATGCATCCATTTAGGAACGGATGGCCTCATTTGAATTTTCAGACGAGGACAGGAAGTCTGTTCTCTCTGGAGGAGCATTCCTGCGTAAGGAATGCGTCTAAACAAACGAGCTGGCAGAGAGCAGGGACAGAAGAACTAGAAAATTAGAAAATAGAGTCGACGGCTTACCGAAGTTCTCGGAGGAACGAGAAAACAGGAAGCGTGGGAAGTCCTGAGCAAGTAATGAAAACAATACCCGCACGAGTAGCGCTCGCCTGCTCCTTACGTTGAACGTTCGAGACTTCAGAAACACTCCTTGAATTTCCCTCTAGATTACGAATCGTAATTTCCGTCGCGCTACGCACCGCCTACGGAACAAAGATCCCAGATGGTATGAGGGTTGCTATCCTCCCAGGGAAGACAATTCTGGCTAACGGAGCTGATCCGTATTCGGAAGCTCCATTAGTCGTACCTCGTACCTACCTTTATGCTCCTTATCCCCTCCTCCACGTATTTAGTACGGAGATGCGACTGCCTGCGCCGCTTCGGATACAACCTACCTACTGGAGAAGAAATACACGTCATGGAAGAGTACGGCGCGTGACTACGAACGTAGCGGAATACCCAAATCCGCCCTCTACGTTTATTTGTTCTCAGCGAGTTCCGATTCGCACGCGACGACCATCGAGGATGCAAGCGAACAACAAGCGATCGAGGGGTCCATTATCTCAATAGATAGGCGGAAAGCTTGTCGTCTGATTGGTTGGCAATTACACGCTGACAATATCGTCATCACTTTCCCAAACTGTTTCGGAAAACGAGCATCGGGTTCATCATAAGAAAAGGCGTCATCGCTTTTCGATTTACTCCGCAGGAGCTAGCGCAATGCCCATTCGAGCCTCTCGGATCGTTCGAGTGGCACGGTTTGAAGGAGAAGGGCGAGTAGACAGCCTCCTCCTGGGATCCTCATGAAGGATGACTTTTACCTCATCGCTGCCAGGAATGGCGCAGCCGTAAAGAGACCATCCAACAAACAATGGAACTGACGGAGCGCTCGTCGAGTCGTTTGTGGGAAGAACCTTCTCCGAAGCAAAGAAGTGCGGAAAAGTTGCTCTCGGAGCAAGTGTGGCTCGCTCGAGGTCTATCACGAAACGAGCCGGAATGATGATGATGGCGACGTCCACAACAACAAGGGACGCGGACAGGGGCGGTCCCAGTGGGGCGAAATGATTTACGGCCAACAGTGACGGTGCCTCCGTTGGGGAAGAATGCTTCAAAGGAACTGCTCGAAGAACCTTGGCTTTGTGCTCTCCACTAGACCTGTCTCGGGTCCTTGAACCTGTGTCCTGGGTGGAAAGAAAATGCTCAGGGAGTTTACATGAGACGAATCATTGAAGAAATTGTCTCCTCCCAGAGATTGGAAGAAAAAAGGATCACCCTCGATCCGAAATCAAGTCACGAAGGTCTAGCCGAATCGATTTTTTCTCGCGATCGCCTGTGAGTTGCGTCCATGTCGGGCGATCGCTTGTGGCACAATTGGATATTCATTATGTAGACACGTCAGATGCTTGCCGGGATTCGATGTCCGGTGACGAATCGCAGGAGGTGACCCGAATGTCGAGCAGGTATTGAATTGTCGCCATTTCCATCAACGTCGAGGCGGGGCCGAAGCGTCCTAAAAAAAGACGAAAGGAGAGATGACGGCCTCTCATTGTAGGTTGTCCCCGCGAAGTAAGATGAATTACAATCCTTCGAGGACATTGCGATCCAATAGAACCTTGCTCTACCCCTTCATGTATCGGTGTCTTTCCGGGCCATCATCAATTTAGGCAACGTCTCGCCTGCCTCCGCCGCCCCTGCCGAGGAGCGGGGGAAGGGGGAGGGGGAGCGAAGCGGGGAACCTGACATCTGGCTTGTTCCTTTTCCTCCGGGCTTCTCCATGAGCTCTCCCTGAAGCGCTGGCTCGGACGATTCTTGACGGAATTCTTATTCAATTTATTCCTCGAACTGATGAATTTTGTTCCTTTCCAGGCGACCGGAATAGGGACCAAGTCTGCCCACCGAGTGGTAAGTGTACTCAGATGGCATGTCACCACGTTCCACACCCTTCCTAGGCTGGGGTTCTTGCTCCAATGGGAGATCAGCTGCTCGGGGGGGCGAAATTCGATTTTCGTATCTGGCTCCCTGGCTGGGTTCCGCCTTTTTCGTCGAGAGCGATCCGTACTCCGCGACGAAACTCCTGAATCAACCAGCTACTGGATCAGATTTCGGCTAATTTCAATGACGTGTTCTGAAGTCCTTCCCGAACTATAGTGCGAGGCGGTCGAGACAACGACCACGCGTGAAGGACAGCAACCCATTGGGAGATTCGCATCGCGGCCGCCCTCCTCCGAACCGCCCATATGCCGTCAAACAACGAGAGGCTGCTTTTTCCGGTCAGAAAAGGCGAGAACTCTTTCTGGACGAGAACTGGCATGATGGTCATTCACCCCATCTCGGAGGCGAGGGCTCGCGTCTGTGATAACTGATATTCACGCGATTCGGATGAATAGACGACATGGCTGTGGAAAAAGTTTTCATTCGGCCGTCGGAGCAAGCCCCAGCGGCGCGAAGACCCGTTTCGGGAATCCAGGACTTGAGTCTAGGTGTTTCAATCTTTTTTCCTTTCGGAAGCTCCTCACTAGACCGAAGATCGTCGAGGGACGCACATGCACGTACATCTCCCGAAAGCGACCGTGGGAATCATGAGATTGCATTTCTCGCGATACGTCTGGATTCCGGTTCCTCCGTTGGGATCCTATCCAATGCGGATACGTTGTTATCAGAGATGCAGCGTTCATGAGCTGTTCTTCTCCAAAATGGCTACGGTAATCGGATCATTCTTACGGAAAAGACTTCTGCAAAGCTCGTCCTCAAGGCCGAGTACGTTTCTGTCAACAAACCCTGGAGGTACCGTATTCGGGAGTCTCTCCGCAGCGCCGCGGCATATCGTCGGCACCTTCCCGTTAATTCCCGGCGCGGATTAATAATATGAGGCGTCCGGCCCGAATATAGCGCCGTACTAAGACTGGTAGAATGATTCGGAGAATCTCTGCGCATTCCCGACGAAAGACGAAAAAAACCGCGGGATGATCAGGCGCGTATCCAGGATTCTTTTTTGGGGGGGGCACAAGCTAACTGCGGCTCCGAAAACTCGGGAAGCGGTTTCAAAAGGCGACAGAGGTAGGATGGGACAAACATTTTTTGGGGGGGGGCTTGGGGGCCAATGCCCCCCCCTGAATACGCGCCTGGGGATGATATCCCACACGAGCCGAGACAACTATGCGAGGTCCCCAACGATTCCCCCTCGCTGACAGGTGTTCACCCGTCATGGTGTCAGCGATCAGTCGAGAATACATCACCCGTTCCATTGCGTTGCCCATCGAAAACATCCTCACTCAAGCATGCTCATCTCAAACACATATATTCTATTTTTTTTTCTCATTTTCCTGAATACATCGCCCTCAAGAGTTTCCGTGTCCGAGATCACGAACGGCTCCCCGACCTATGGCGCCCAGGCATGTCCCGCTGGGAAATAGGTTTACATCAGGAATTACTGCAACCGAAGCAGCCCGGTTTTCGCGTTTTGAAAGAACAAGCGAATTACCAACTGACCGCTCGAGATCGTTGAAAGTCAAACAAATAGTTATCTGGTCACTCCAATCCTAATCGGACCGCGATGTGTACCTACCTACCTCCATCTCTGCCCGCCACTACAGACAGACGTACAGACCGACCGTGAACACAAACAGTGGATTGTCGGTTTCGAGCGAGTTCGAATAGTCGTGTTCTGTCTGGCGCGGCCTCTCCTCTTTTCTGGTCTCTCCGTTGCGTTAGACCGTGACTTGGCAGATCACGGTAGCGGCAGCGGGAGCAGTAGACAGCCGGCCGAGCGGGCGCCGCGCCATGAGAACCGACAACATTCGGCTCCCTCTAAACAGATCAAGACGCGGGTGCCTCCACGACGTGCTCCCAAAGTTCCACGCCGTTGAGAATTCGACGCTCGCTAAGGCTACCGACGGACACTCAATTGTGAGCCTTTTAGGCGCGCAGAGTGTCCCGGCAGCTCACTATTCGACTGAAAGAGTGGAAGATAAAACCGGCGAGGAGCACCGACTTTTTCGTGTGTGATGTCAGAGCTGTCTCCGTAAGCCACCGATTGTCAAACGACCGACGAAGCTCGATACTCGGCCGGACTCATGAACTGTGGCACGGGCTCGGCTGAAAAGAAAAACCGAACACCACCTCCTCCTTGCGAGCGAATCGAGAGGAGCTCCGCACCATCTGTTTAGTGGCTGTCTCAGTGCGAGTGGAAAATTGATTGATTGACTGAATGACTGACGGAGTGATGAAATGACATTCCGGTTAGCACGGTGACAGGAGAACCGGCGGCGCATCTCCTGCAAAGAAGTTCACCGGAAAGCATCGGAGCTCTGTCTTGTGCTGGAAACGTGTCTGTGACCACGGGGGACTTCTCTGATGTCTGTTAGACGAACCAATTCTCTAATCGCTCCGACCCGCGTCGGTAATCAGCTGGTGTTCAAAGTCAACGGAAAGACGTTGCATTTTCCTCGATCCCCGAAATCACCACAAGATCCGCGGAGAGACTGCTGGTCCCCAGGTACTTGAAGAGTTCTTTGTTACCGTTAAAATGAGGCTTGGCGAACACCTCGGCTCGTCCGAAAAATATACCGAGCATTCTCGCTCGGTATATTTCTCTATGAAATTCTCCTCGATCCCTCCAACCACGGATTTCTGTACACGGCAACCGATACGGAACTCTGACCCCACCATTCGGTAGCGGCCATCCGTTCGAGCCTCGCTCCTCTGAGGGGAACTCGAGTCTCCAGAATGTGTTCTGGCACAAGAAAAAACACAGGGGTGACGATGATGGGACATGGAAAATTCCGGAGCGCCGCTACTGGGTTTTCAAGGGTCATTCATGCGAGTTCGTTCGTTCCCTCTCGGCATCTTCCCCGTCCGACTCGAATTCCACGAGTGCAGGTGTTGAGTTCCTCCACATATTATTACATGCTAGCCCCGAGGCTTGTGGAAGGTTTCCTCTAATGACGTCCGGAAGCGCCGCGCAGTCCCAATAAGCCGATTTCGCGCCGCTACCTGCAACTTATGGGTCGATCCCGGGCAAGTTCATCTGTGGGCTCCCGACCTCACACCGAGCGATACTCAATCATGCCTAGGTCCACAAAGACGATTGAAGCGATCACGAGTGGTTCACTAGGGCCGCACAACGCATACTATTTGTCGTTTAAAACAAAATTCGGTGTGCGCTCAGGTGCATCGTACAAACGCAGTCTGGAGAGCTGTTTCAGCTTCAGTTCTACCTGTGGTCAGTTCTACAGGGGGAAGCAAAATCTGAGCAGCGATCCGATCTCATCGGCATCGCGGTGGCCGATGAGACGGTTGTTTATTGGACGCCTGCGTACCTTCCTCAGTCATTCTGTGACATCAAGGCATCGAGAGGAAGCGCTTTGGAAGCCTCGATTTCAGCCGCCTGCGGATATTCGCAGGTTCTTGTCCCGAAACTGTCCATACCCAACCATAATGAGCCTTGAAGAGTGGGTGAATCACTGGATTATCACAATGATTCCGGAGATCACCATTCGACTCTCCTCTCTGACCTATGCTCCCTACGTTCGATGGGTCAATGAGTCTGTCCGAAGGGTTCTTCTCATTTCCCCGTTGATCGGTCAATCAGCGATGTCAGGGTGAATTGGAGGAAAATAGACTCGCGATTGATCATTCGCGAGCCTGCAGGAATACATACTACGATTTCGCGATGCGGCTTCGCGTCGGAGGTTCAGGTCTCCACGGAGTGTTCAGTCATGAGTGGTGTCGCCGACAGGACTCCATCGGATCCCCGCAGTCGAGGATCAAGGGTGAAAAAGCCAATTTCTCCGCTTTTTGCGTAATGAATTCCTCGAAGCGAACCTGGTGCCCCACCAAGAGCATGCCCCTGTCCGACGTCGTGGCTTGGTACACTTCCAGCGCTTCACAAGTCTCGTCATTCGAAAGGCTTAGGTGCCGACATTTCGTGTACTTATCGTGAACTGAGGGATGGTTGGGACGCCGTTGGTCCATGTATTGTTCTCCGACGTCTCGCGAAATCGAGGGAATTGAGCGGAGTAGCTCGGAGTTCGTGATCAAGACTCCGCTCAAGACAATTGAGGGCTCGGACTCACGTTTTGAAGGACGAGAAATCTAAGTATCCTCGTATTGGAGATAGTACCGACCTGAATTATTTTT
>NW_003805462.1:779366-1091998 GCF_000255335.2 Galendromus occidentalis
TCGAGATGAGGAGGGCTCACGGAATCGTTGCTCATTGAGGGATCATTTGATTGCGAAATCTTCCCTCTCAAAAGATCATACGCATGATTGCTACTTGATCGACTTTACCGGGATGAGTCCCCCCGAACCGGGTTTTCCCTGTCCCTTCGGCGGATGCAGAGCGATCGAAGAATTTCGACGGGTTGCTCGCCAAGTCCTCCCGGGCATTTTCGACCCACCGGAAGCTCATTCGAGCCACGGCATGGATCCATGCGTGGAGTCGGACCGGCACGTCGCATCGGTTCCAGGTGCGGAGCTCCGGACTCGTTTCGATACGTGACGCTGAGTAATTCCAGGCAACCTCTCACGTCAATCGGCTCTTCGTAGATAAGACACATACGTCCCGAGAAGATCGGATAAGAATGTAGTTTTATTTGGCTTCTTCTCGACTTGCTCCGAGTATAGGTACTCCCTCTCGGTGGGACAGCTCCGAGGGAATCGAAGCCTCTCAGGACGTTTAGCCCACGACTAACCGGATGCTCCGAGAGTATCTCTCGTCGAAGTCAGGAGCATCAGACGTCTCCGCTGTGTCGAGGGGAGCTTCCCGCGGGGAACAATCGAAAGAAAACAGAAAGTATTCGACCAGCCGCTTCACTTCTCGACAGCTCTTCCAAATGGATCAGCGGCTCGATAAGTCAGCTTAGAGGTCGAATGACTCGAGACGTGTCGTAGGTTCTCGCAGGAGGAGGAACTCCGCGTCGGAGGAGCTTCTTCATAGAGACCGGGGCGGCGAAACGTCAAAAACGTTTCTTGCTCGGTATAGGAATTGGGTCACCATACTTCGTTCGGTTGAGCCTCCCAGTTCGCTTCCCCCAGCAGGCGTCGATAAGCTCATGTTGGGAAAATCGACAATACGACAATCGAAATTTTCCGTCGCGAAAGGAACTCGATCGCACCGACTGGCCGCCCAGCGGACCGTCTCGCAGAGGCAACCGGGTCTTTGCCCACTTCGCCAGATTGCTCGGAGCCTATTGAAAAATTCGTTCCACTGAATCACTTGTCCACATTCGATTCAGCGGCTCCGTTTGCAGAACAACTCCTTCACACCAATTCACGCTCGTCCGGCTGGACCGTATACCGCGTAACCTACAATGGGAACGCCCGATAGAGCTATGATCCGAAGTTTCGTATCAACCCGTGAATCTTCTTTAATTTTCCTTAGAAAGAGCTCGGTGTTGTTCCCTCCCGACACAAGGCTTCATTGTTCAAGCATCCGCTTTCCATGGATCGTCTCTTTTCGAACTCGAACGCCGCGTCTCAAAGTAATTCTCGAGAACCCGATTGCGAAAGCTGCGCGAGCAGGATGCCAATTCAGAGAGAATTTCGGAGAACGATTCGCCTCCGCAATGTGGCCGCTGGATATTTTACGATCTCTCACTATGGAAAAATGTGATCAGCATCTAATGCGCTCGACCCTTTTGATTTCACTGTTGGACCTTGTGGGAACACTGTGCTCTGCCATATTCCGCGCTGCGTCTGAGTAGCTATTTCTGAGCGCGCTCGTTCGCTGGTCCTCCGGCTAGTTTGCCGGGTGGAGAGCGTGGTTTCGGAGAGCACCCAACTGGTTTCGGTTCCCTTGTGCGTGCGTGTCTCCGAGTGTTTCTCTGTAAGCTCGCGAATGGTAACACCATGGCGAGAACGGAGTCTGCTTCCCCGTGCCCGTTCTCGGAAAATTTCAGAATCTGTACTTTGCTTTTCGCCTTTCGATAGTTTTCCGTCGGGAAACATACGAGGGGTGAACTCTGTGCTGTGACCTGTGACCGGAAGATGTATTTCCTACGATCCTACCAGAGAAGTCGCTCGAAAGAGAAGGAAAAAGTGCTCACACCACAAGTGATCAACCTGAACGACTCAGACGCTCGGCCAAATGTGTCTACTTCAGTTCAGAATGAGAACAATCCCCCAAAAAAGGAGCGCTCCCAATCCAAGGAGCGTCCATTATCGCCGTCCGCTGTTGTTCTCCACAAAGACACAAAAGAACGGCCCAGATCACATCACGACGCGCTGCCCCCGGCCCCGAAGTCGTCCACCGTCGGCTCGACGCGACCGAAGTCTCTGCAAGAGCCCGTCTCGCGGTCCGGGGATGAGGTCAAAAACGAGCCGCTCAATAGCATCTACGATACCCCCCTCCCACTGCCGATCTCGCGACCCACGTCCCCGGAATCTACTCTGTCCGCCGGCTCGAGCTCCACGAGGACAGGAACGACGACCAGAGCTCTCTCACCCACAATGGATACATCGATCGGCTCCCAATGCATTGATATCAACAGAATGCTTGCGCCTCATGGATCCATCCCGATACCCGGAGGTATGGCCGGGTCCCCTCCCAGAGCTCTCGTTTCGCCTCTTGGCTTCTCGTGCTCCCTCCAAGTGCCTCAAGTCGAAGACTGCGGGGATCGAAAGACGTGCGATGTTCTGAAATACTTCGATTTCCGGAAAGTTGTCAGCGACGATGACGAGGAAGACTACGAGCCGTGTATGCTTCGTACAATCCTCCATCCAGGTTGATTGTTGTTTCTGGATCAGCTGCGGATCTGGCATCAAAACGGACGAACGAATATGGCGGTCGATCGCTATATAAGTTTCGGACTGTTTACGATGCCACTCGGCTTCTCCAAAGACTTCGCTTCGTCCGTCGGCGTAACAGGCTCTAACAGGATTGCATGAGCTCGAGTTTCTGAAAAAAGCCGAATCCAGATCTGGGTTCGTTTATTCATTTGCCGAGAAAAAACTCGCGGAACATCCATTTCGATCGACTGGAATGTTATCCCGAACTTTTATCGATATAAACGATGATTGTTTTTAGATCCCGAGTCTTCCCCGAGACTCAGACCGAGAGCAGTCCTCTGAACGGCTGCGGCCTCGCTTGACCCACTTCGACGTCACTGTTTTTCCAGGGACTCGGGATTATTTAATCGAGCCCGGAGCATTTCTACTGCTTCGATCGGACCCCACCTGGACAGTCCAGCACTTCCACTCTATAGCTGTGAAAGATGACGACTCGATATTTCAAGCGGCGGAGGATTTATTGGACACCTGTCCTATCGATCTCGCCGGTTGTCGTCTCGAAGAACGTCATTGGGATAATCAGCGGGGTCCCGGGCTCCGCCAATTCCCTCGATGAGAACGAACTCAATGTACCCAAGAGAGCTCGCAGCACATTCCTGGTCCTTCCCCGTAGCTGAGTTCCGTGTTTTCTTCTGAATTGAAAATGAATATTCGAGCAGTCCCTTCCCTCGGCCACCGGAGAAAATTGCTTAACGTCGCGAATCGGATCTCGCTAGAGAATTCTAACGAGGGAGGCAGGACACAGTTGAATGTGGACGTTTGCTAATCCCTAGAATGGGTAATAGGATGTCATGAATTTCTGCCCGCCGTACTTCCCGCCGGGGAGCTCCCCGAAAGAACTTTCTTCTGCCGAAGGACTTCGGAGCTGTTTTTGTTCGTCGAGTCGCTCTTCCCTGAGCTTTCGGAAGCTCTCGCGTCTCCAGATTGAAGTCTTGGAGTTTTTTTACCTCTGGCAAAGAGGGAGCTGACATCCGAACTAACCGAGTTAAAATTTGATAAGGTTCGAATGTACCTTCCGAATGAGACCGGCGAAAATGAAGAGGTCTGTCTGTCTCTCTACGTGAATGAAAAATGACGTACTCAAGCTTTCAATTTTTCTTGCAGGTTCTGTTGAAAGCGCGACTTCCAACGCCAGCGTAGATCCTCGTAGATTAAGCGCTCGAGCTCGACATCACCCCGACGATGTGAGACCCGACCAACAAAAAATAGAAGTGAGTCAAGGATCAGTTTCTTCTGCTGTCTTTCAGGGAATGACTCCCGAGACATGCGGGCGTAGCTCGTCATGCTCGTGACGTCTCGAATCCTAGATAGATGAATCCTGGCACCTTCTTTGGGAGTGCTCTCGCTCGCGTGGTGTTCCTGCCTCGCTCTCCGCCCACAGAATTCCTCTCGCCCAGGAAGCATAAGTTGAATTTACGTCCGTGAACTCGGGTAATTTGTGTCCGGACACATTTTTTGCGGAGAAGATGGGATTGAAGGTATCGTCGGATCCCCCGGCAACCAAGTGCGACAGCAATGAAACGATAGCCGATCGATTCTAATCACAAGGCTCGAGGCCGTCCGCGTCCGCTATATATTCCTGAGAGAAAGGCATCCTCAAGGCGCCCATTTCGGGAAGCTTGCACCGGTCTGAAAACAGTCCGCGTTTCCTAAGTCGCTTCTCCGCCAGGCATGAAAGCGCAGACACGAGGTCATGCCGTTCCCGCCCCCGAAATATTCGAAACAATCCACGATTCGAACGTAAGGTTCATCTTTCCGTAAGCACTCGTCTCGCTTTGCGGCTGCGCCGACCCTTAGCGGTCTCCCTCTGTATTTTGAAGTTCGAGAAGTTTTTTCTCGATAGCGACCTCGTTTCACTCCGTATCTCAAAGAGCTCAAGAAGGCCATGCCGGGAGAGAGCTACAACCGAATGGAGTGAATCCTCCTCATCCGCTCAGAACCGCATTGGGATCGAGTTCTGAAGATATTCTGATTCATGAGAACCGCCTACTCGACAGTACCTCTATAGACAAAAACGCCCTACTACCTACACCTACTCATTCGATGCGAGTAATCCGGGTATCGGGCCCTCAACAGGTTGGAATGAAGTGTTCCTTCCGATTGCGGGAGCGCGTGGAGCGATACCTGTTGACTCCTGGCACTTGTTGAATTCCACGATGAGAAGCATATGGAATGAAAACTCGTCATTCGAGCATGCGTTGGGAGTGGGGGAATGGAGGTCTGTGGAAGTTTCACGGCTCGAAGCCGAAAACGGATGAAGGGATGAAAATAACGATCGACGTACTCCCATTCTGTTTCCGACAGGGTCTATATTCATTTCGGAGAATGAATATCAATTTCTCCACCGAATCATTGGTGGTTACGATATAATCGATAATTTCTCCATTCCATCGATGAGGCGAACTCTCATGACGGAGTTCCGTCCTCGACGTGACCCACAGGAGTTCATTCGGCGTAAATCGCCTCGTCCGTCAATTCTGGCTCCCTGTTTCGACGGAAGAGCTAGATTAATCGCTGATGCGGAAGAGAGGAATTCGCCCCGCATCCGAGCATAAAACAAAGTCGCAATTCCGTGAAGCTACTCAGCAATGTTTCCTTCTACTCTTGCTACAGTCTAGCAGACGATATAATCCCCTGACTCCCCCCACCCCAGCGAATGCAACTAGCTCGTTGGTTCTCCTCACTGACGAAAGCGTCGCCAGTTGACAGAGCAGACGACGCATTCGAGAGGGGCTGGTTGGTAAGCGGCGCGGAGGCAACGGGCCGGCTGTGGTGGAGGCTGTGTTGTCAGTGGCGGTCGCCCCCCATCGGGCGCGCGGACGGACTGACAGGCGGGCGAGCGAAAGAGACAGCGACTGAGCCCTCTAGTGGGCCCGGTAGGAACCCGTCCTGACCCGGTGGATCGCGTGTGCGCAGGGAGTCGCTTGTTCGTGAGTGAGAACTTGCAGCGGATCTCCCAAGTCGAGCGAGCCAGCGGGCTTCAGAAGAGCCGAGAGCTCTAGCCGCTGTGCGAATGAACCGGCTTCGAAATCGTCGTCGGAAGTTCCACGGCTCAACATGAGCTCCATCTTCCTTCGCGGTGCTCCCTGAAGACTTCGAACCCCTTTCCCACTTGGTGCGCGACGTCCGACGTCAGTGGTGCCATATTGTTTCTGCGCCCCATCATCGACAAAACTAGCGAGCGAGATAGTGAGTCGGGAGTGGAAGAGAAGCCGTCTCCATCCATCCACTCGAGCAGTTGATCGAGGGAAGCCCACCCCACGCATCGCGCGGCCCATCGCGTTGTGTTTGTCCTGTCCATCGCTGCTGGAACGCTCCGAAGCTCAGCCAGTGGGGAACGCTCGATGGCTCGTCGGTGAATTACGATCGTTCCGGGCCCCGCACCTCCTCCTCTTCTTATTCTCCTTCCTCATTCTTCTATTCCTCGATCGATCGAGAGTTCCCTCTGTGTTTCGCGATATTTCCGTGTTGTGATTTTTTTCCGCCCTGTTCACGTTCCGTACTTCCGTCGTTCACTCGCTCGCCGAGTCGTCCGTTCGGCCTCACTCCGATTGTGCTATCGGCGGCTTTCGACTTGTTGCTGAGAAACAAGGATCCTGGTGTGATGTTCTGGTGACATGTTGAACGCAATTTCAACTCGGCTGAGGCCCTCTTCGCAGCCGCCATCGACGGCCTCGTCGGGGGTCAGCGCGGGTTCTCCATCGTCTTCTGGCCAGAGCAGTCCCGAGCCGCCGCCCGCACCGCCTAGTCATCGTCACAAGCAACATCTCATTCGACGGGTTCTGCAGGCGCCTCTGGGGGGCAACAACCAGCAAGGAGTCAGTGGAGCAAGTAAGGCCAAAGCGCAAACTAGAGCCGAGCACCGGGATGCTCAGAAGGCCGCCGCCGCTGCTGCAGCTGCAGCCGCCATGCACAACTCGAATTCCGTCAAGGACCTCGTAAGTTCCATCGGCTCACCGGATAGTTCCCTGGCTCGGCCATCCCAAGGCTCAGAGTCCGACGTCGACGTATTTCAGACTGAGACATTCCCGTCGAGATGGGGAGCGACTTTCAGGTTTCTCGAATCTCACTTACATATCGAAGGAGAGCTGTCACGGCGACTTTTTAGCTCACCCGCACGCATAATGGCTCGCTGGGGTCCGAGTTCCCGAATGAACGCCGTTTCCAACTCTCATGGGAAGAAAACAAGAGGTGAATGGGTTGTAAATGTTCTCTGAGGCGCGCTCGTTTCGTCGAGTGCCGTTACGGCCGAGAAGAATCTCGGCCCAAGAACGAATGGCCCAGGTCAAAAGAGAGCTCTGGAGAGACCACGACTCGGAGCTCGAGTTTTTCAAAGCGCTCCATCTAATTCAGGTGTACAGCGACATGAGTTGTCAGAAGCCAACTCCGCTGTCATGACAGATGGTTCGCGAAGGAGTGTCGGGAATCAGATTGTAGCGACATTTGGTCAGGAGCGAAAAGCTAAACTGTTCCAATTTGAGCGATTTTTCTATCCGCTCCCAGAAGGCTCCCATCGCCCGGGAGGAATTTAACTCCGGGAAGCATCCTTCTCTTGATAGGAAACTCAAAGGCTGGAATGTTTCTGCTCCCTCATGAACGTCGAATGAATAATTTAGGACTCAAGGATATATTTCCCTCATCCCTGTAGTCCCTCGAGTCGCTTTCTAATTATTATGCTTTCTCTCTTCCCCATCCAGCGTCTATCTCAGGGTCCAACGGGTGCAGGTGTGATGGGGCCAATGCAGCCTCCGATGTACCAACCGCCAGCAGCACTGTATGACGACGATCCAGGGATCATGTCAGAGGTCGAGACCTCTGCGACCGGACTCCGGAGGGGCACCAAGGCCCGCTCCAGCTTACCGATCGTCAGAACGCCTAACAAGACTAACGAACGACCCCTGGGTGAGTAAGGCTTCCTGTCGGAATCGGCCTGTACTACATAGAGGAGGAGAAGGACATAATCCACTGCATGAGAGATCCGGCCTCGCCAGCACAAGCCGTGCCTCCGCGTACCATATATATGGGTCCCGAATCCAATCTGAGGCGAAGTTAGAGCATCGCCCTCGACTTACGGGATCGACGATTCTGAGCTCTTCCACTCGAAGCACTAAATCTTCCGCACAGCTCTCCTCTCCTATTTCCAATCAGTGTAGTCGAAAGTTCCGCGAATCGAGATAGGAACGAGTTCTCGATCCAGAGGGGAATCGATCTCGTCCATCGGCCACTTAAGATCGTAGTCCGAGGAGAGTGTTCCATCATTTAGAAAATGCCGTTCGAGCCGAAGCGAGGTCGAAGCGTTCTGAGAAAAAGAGGATTATCTTTTTCTTTCCTTTCCTGCCCTTGCCTCGTGGGCTCGTTTCCCCCGCGCGAGACACACCCTTGATTGACCTTCGGTTGGTCGAGACGACGCCCTTGCACCTCGTAGCCTTCTTATTCCGTTGTTGTGGCTTGCTGGCTCCGGTCGGTTCCCCGAATCGGTACATGGTTGATGTCCGTCAGTTGCCTCGTTCGTCTGAATCCGTCGTTCTTTGCGCCGCCGAGCATTCGTGTTTGTGTTCGATGGTCGGATCCTCTCTCTCCTCGAAACTAACACTGTGGTTGCCTCTTTGCTGCGTGGACCGTCACCAACGACGCCGACGACGTGCAGATCCGTCTGATTTTGCCGGCGGGATCTATGCGTACAATGAGTACGGCTCCGCAATGATGATGTCCCTTGGTACGTGAGCTTCTAACCATTAACCAAGCAGCCTTCCCACCCGAGAGCAATATTGGTGCTGCTGTTGCTGCATTCCTAGCTGTCGCATCTGGTTTGCCTCTGACTATCGTCTGAGTGGGTTTTGATACTTTTTATGGAACTCCCGCCAGTGATGTATTAAGAGCTAGACCCTAACGATTGCTTGTTCTCTGACAGGTCTTGTGTTTCTACAATACCGCAACGAGACGAAGAGAGCTCTTCTACCGAATGAAATCACATCGATGGACACCGTGAAAGCTCTTTTCGTACGCTCGTTCCCAAGACAACTCACGATGGAATACCTCGACTCGGCCATCATTCGCATCTACATTCACGACCCTGCGCGCGACATGTTCTACGAGCTTGAAGGTCCGTACGTCGGGAGTTTTAATTCGATTGTTCTCCCGCGTTTCGTGGATGGATGCCTCCTCTTTCCTGACCGATGCGAAACCGCCGTCGAGGTCCCGATCTTCTGCTTGGTCGACAAGTCCTGGGTCCCCTCGCTCCTTCCTCGTCCCTTCCCTCGGCCGCGATGCGTACGGCTCGTTACCATCTCCGTTGCCTTGCAGATCTACGTGACATTCGAGATCGATCTGTACTGCGAATTTACGAGCACGATCCACAGAGCGGGGCTCCGATAGTGTTCGCCCCGGCTCCGATGCATCCCCAGGAGGACATGAGTTATTTCTCGGAGCCCGAATTCGACTCCGATTACCCGAATAACCACAGCATGCACCGCCAACGAGGGCCTCCGCCTTGTCCTCCACCGAAAGGTACGAGCGGATCATCGCTGACTTGTCTTCTCACAGGATATCAGTACATTGTCTACATAAATTCGCACGGAGGGCTCGTTTGCCTCGCGACTGAGAACTTCGACACGCCCATGGTCTGAACGAGCGTAAAATTTCTCTCCCATTACCCTGTTAGCAGGATCGAATTACTACGGCGTCCCAATGTATGCAAATCGCGCGGGACCACCGCAGCCTCCGATGAGACCGTATTCGCCAGCGGCTAGCGAGCGGACGATGCGAACAGTCCCTCCGGGCGCAGTTGCAGCTCCCCAAACGGGCTTCTCTCAAACGCTTCCCCGAGGGATGACCTACTCAGGGGTTGTCCCAATGATAGCCGACGACAAGCGCCAAGTGGTTCCGATGAGCCAGTCTCACCACGACCTCAACCCGAAAGGTAAGCGCATGTCATGCGTCCGGGATGAGACTACCGCATGTTCGGTAATGACGAAAGGGATTGGTGAAAGTGATTGATGGGGTTCGTTGGTGAGTGTCAGAGTGACAGACTGATGAGAGGATGGCAGGGTGCGTGAATGAGTGTGTGATTGATTGATTTGAGTGTCTTGCCTGCGATGCTGTACAACGCCAGTGTTCGATGTTGCAGTGGGTCCTCCCAAGCCGCAGCGGTTGGCCGGTTTCACCCCTCAGGGCGTTTCCCCTCTGGGGTCTCCCCATAGTCCCCAACCGCCAACGGCCAGAGTCCCTATCCCCGGTAAGTGTTGGCTTACTCTCCGTATTTCTCACTCGATTCACAGAAAAATCACTCTCTGACTGACTGGCTGGCTGGCTATTGAATTCCCGATGAACTCGACTTTCGAGTTTCACGGAAGAATACGGCCGCTCCTGACGGCACCTCCGATCCGCTTACACGAAATTCACACGGCGAACATATTGTGCAGCTCCGTCCCCCCGTAGCCTAAGGAAATACGTCGCATGAACGTTCGTCTTCTACATCGCGTCGGGGCAGAATCTGACGTGTGAACTACGTATTCACTGCACTATGAATGGCGCGCATGCAGGTCACTCCTAGATTAATCTTCATCCACGGTGTCGACATCGATGGAAAATCTCATGCATGGTGATCGTATAATGTACTTGACGGGCCTCTCTGCCTCGTGAGTCTCGTGGATCGTCGTTTCGATTGGCGAGTCGAGTTCCAGCATTCGAATAGGCACTGCCGCGCTTGCAGTGGTATCGTTTCCGCCTCGGAAACTGCACGCTAATCGATACGCACGTGCGCATAAGCCCTGTTTGTAGCCTAGTCTCGGAGTCTGGAATCAGATTCGGGAGTTATCGACCGGAGTCTCCTGTCTGATTGGGTCGCTGTCGACTTCCAGGACGCGCATACAATCCACACGAGATGATGCCGCGCTCACGAACTCCCGAAGGCTATCTTAGTTCTCCCGAAAGGAGTTCGAGGATCATCTATGAAGCCGATCAATTTTTCGACCCTCGACTGGCTCAAGGACCGCCGGGTAGGTTCCTCTCTTCACAAACCCGCGAGCTGGAATTCTGCGAAATCCCTCTCTCACGAGAGGTGCTCTGGCCCATCGCTCAATGTGCTCCGGTGTGTTCGATCCTACAGGCGGTGGTCCGTTAGTTGACGAAGAAGCACGGCTGCGAGTGGAATACATGGAACGACAACTTGCTAGTTTAACAGGACTGGTTCACAAAGCTTTGGCGCCGAGTGGTCCAACGCCCCACGGCAGCTCCGTGAATGTCCAAGGAGGCCACCACGGGATTGGAGCACCCAATCGACCTCAGCACCTCATTCCTACTCGAGACACCGATAAAGGTATGTATGTCCGCTCCGCCTTCTGAATCTGCGACGAAGAAACTAGCCGCAGCTGACTCATGGGGGGGACACATTCGCGTGGAGTAGGTATGTCGACAGAGAAACGGAAACTAGGGTTTTGCTTCGACCCTCCAGACGGCTCATCGCCTTCATCGACGCTTGCAATGCCGATCTCAAAGTCAAGACAATCATTCAAAGGTACTGCGAGAGTTTAATCTTCGGAACCCTTCCCGTATTTAATGGAGCCATCAGTCGATTTCTGTTCGAGTCTACTCCGACTTAGTCCCTTTCCGCGTCAGGCGAAACTCTGAGTCCGCGGAATGCCGGACTGAACCGTCAAAAGTTCTTTTTTGAAAGGCTTCTCTTTGTCAAGGGATTATTCCCCGAGTCTCATACCCCAACGAACGGAAGGGATGCGCTCGAGTTTCACTTCCTCAATTGGAGCCTTATATCGCGGCGTACCCCGGAAGCCTCTTCTGTCGAGCCCCTCGACTCGAATCCGTTCCTCTCCCGGCTCCTAATCCCGTTTTCAACCCCTTTCCCTTACCTCCGCCCTCGATCCATTTTTGATGATGAATTGTCCGCTCTCCGTACGATTTAACTTTGGGCTTTGAATTACGCCAGAGGAGAAATCCGTATCGTTCTGCGAATCCACCTTAACACCATCAACACATTCACCTTCACAAGGTATCGCTTGCAGACAAAGAGCCTCGGGTATACAATCGGATACCTCGATGTACACACGCCTAACTCTATTCTAATTGCAGCCGATAGACCAATCAAACCCGCATTGAAAGGGTTCCGCTCATACTCTGTGTCGGGTCAGTTTTTTCGACACATTTTTGAATGGCTCATGTTTTTCCTCGGGCCAATCGTCCTCTCTCGATTTTGGCTTTTGAATCGATTTCGAATTTTTTCGATCCCACGCCAATGTCCGATCCATCTCTAGATCGAATGTTCGCTGTAAACGCCGCATTGTGTGATCAACGTCGAACGTCCGAGAGGAAGACGAGGCCTCTCGTCCCGAAAGGATGAAATTCCAGGCGTTTCCGTGCCATCATCGTTGATCAGAGCGAAATCTTCCCGAATCCATTTTTTCGTCATCCAAAAGCATCTTGAGTCTTCAGCCAGTCCATCCTCCTACGCCCAAAGTCCAAAATGCCCGCACCTCTCTCTCTCATCTACGACCACAAACGTCCCGGGACCGTAGCAGATGTCGAGAGTCCGTCAAACGAATCCCCGAGTTTTAAACGTTACGAATTACGTGGACTCGTTTTTTCGTGATCGCGGTCTTCAACTCGATCCCGAGAAATGGCTTCTTTCTTTCTTCGGACTCTGGGGGATATTCAAGTTCCAGACCTAGGAAATGAATTAGCCTGCATGTTTTTTCCGGAAAAGGTCCCCCGTAGAATGATAAATCCCCCGTACACAGGTCCTGAGCTCAAACGCCACAACGGTGGCGGTAGCTTCATGCCTAAATCGCGCCGGTCCCCGAGTTTCCACCTCTTCCCTTGAAGCCTCTCGTGACTTTTTGCATTTATCGTATGGAACACGGGAATCTTTCTCTCGGAGAGTCTATGCTTCGTACGATTCGAGTCCCTAGGAGATTCGCGTCGCTCGAATTCACTCCAACTGAGTGGAATGCAGAATCTAGGATCGATCTCTCAATCGTTGGCGAATCTTCTTCAGATGCGGACTACATCGCGGCTTCGAATCCGCCGGCTTTACCAGACAAGGAATCGCGTCTGAACAAGCCTCCACCTCCTCCTAAACCAGCATCTTTAGCTCAAAAAGGTGAATTTCGTATATTCGCTCGATCAAAATCAAAATCTCGCCGGAACGCCCGAAGCCTCATGGAGGGCTCTCACTCAGTCCTCGAATTTCCCCTCGCAGATCAAAATGTTCCACCTGAAATGTGTGTTCAGCTCCGACAGTTACGGAAACAAAGTAAAGATCTTCGCGTGGAGATCAGAAATCTCCGTCGAATGGCTCAAGCGCAGGCAGCAGCCCAAAGGGATGCAGTAAAGGTGAGTGTCCGTCTATGACAATCGGGCTCCTCCCGCCGGAGTTTCCGCATTCATATCCCTCCGCATTCATATTCGGCGACTCGGGGCCGAGTCTCCCATCGGCATGGAGGCTGCGCCCTCGCTCGATCGTTCCGTTCTGAATCGAGCTGCTTTCGAAATCAATAGGACACGTGCACTAAGATAAACGAGGCGATTGCGCAAGTGAAAAGCGCCCAGGAGAAGGAGGATGCTGAGAGCACTTGCAAGGATCGGAAAAAAGTTTCCAGAGAGGAAACCTCCTATAACGCTGACGCTACAAGGCTCGAAAAGGACCTTGCGTGAGTATGCCTCCGGATCGTGTGCATTTTTCTCCCACTGTCGCTGTATTCCTGCGTTAGACCTCGCCGACATCGATAACGAATCTCGGACCATGTAATTTCAGTGAACTGGAAACTCAAGTGGAGGAACTGCGCTCAAATGTCATCAACAGACGTTGTCGTGTGAACATGTCGAACGTCGAAAGCATGGCACTGGTACTCTCGAAAGCGAGTAAAACCGTTGCAGATCTCAAGAACCGGTTCCCTTCTCTTCAGGTATGACGCGCGCCGCCGATCATGGATGGCGCTCCTGAGATCCGAGAATAAATATATGAGAACTCTTCGGTCCGGATCTGAATTGGGAGGTTGTTAAACGGGAGACTTTTCCAGGACACGATGAAAACGGTCATATCGGCCGAAATGGAGACAGTCGTCCGCGAAGAGAAATTCCTCAAAGAAGAACCTGAACGGCTCGAGAATGCACTCCGAAGATGTAAAAAGCTCACCGGAACATTAGTTACACTTAAACGGTTGGTTCCTCCTTGGCTCTGTATGAATACTCTCGACGCTCATGTCAGCCGTCCGATCGTGGACTCGGTGCAGGTGGACGGGGAGCTCCGCTGGGATATTGATGACGCTCTCTTCGACTACAGACTGGCATCGGTTCAAGAACAGCGGCACACATCTTTACCCGAGAAGTCAGTATCAACCGACGGACCCCATAGCGACGGCGAGCCCACTCAAGCCAGTCAGTCCCGAGTAAGTCTCCCCCCGCAGAGCACAGATCCGAAGCAAAAATCCTCTACAGATCTTGAGACACTTCAAGAGCGGAAAATCGTCAAGAAACTCGAAGTCAGCTGTCTCTGACCTCAGAGCTCGGAACCCAGCCTGTCCAAGCGGCCTACGCTGCCGGGTTGCGGGGGGTCGGGAACGAGCGTGCTTGAAGCTGCAATTCGAGTTCCGCGAGAGTCGTCTCGAAATGCTGGCCCGAACCCCTCGAAAAGGGAAGAGCACCTAGTAATTTTACTGATGGCGAAATAAAGCTTTTGATTCAACCTGGTGGGTCGTAGTGTGGGGGAATGTCCGTCGCGATTACCTATCCGCGCCGTCATTCTGGCAGCGAGCCGCTTCCTGGGAGTCTGAAAGAGACCCAGCTCGTGAGAGAAAGGAGCTCAATTGCTAAGTTTGAAGAATTTTTGCTCTTAACATTTTTCGATTTTTGCCCTCACAGAACGCCCAGAAGTACGGCTGGAAGAGGAGTTCGAACTTCCGTGAGAAGATCGAGTATGATAAGCTATTTTTTGATATATCTTCATGTCCCTTTTTGTAAATGACGGCGAGAAAGTTCCCAAAAATTTCAAGCCATCCGTCGTTGGAGGAAGCAATCGCTTCGTGAGCAGTGGATGCGTTGTTCTGCTCTCTGGCCAGCCTCGATAGTTTTTGCGAAAGAATTTTTTGTGACCCTCCTGACCGACAACTTTGAGGCCTCCGTCGCACTTGGTCCGAGGACCGTTCGCATCGTACACATTTTTTTCCATTTATTTCAATTTTTTGTCAAGAGTATGTATACTCCCCGTTTTTTTACTTTCAATCATTATCCATTCACGGTTCCGTCTGGCTCATTCTCAAACATGAACCATTTTTTGGCGTGAGTCTCCTGATTCGACTGGTCCGCCCGAATGGAAATCTCTCTTGACTCTGACTTCGCGGAGGACTGGCATTGCGTAGCGTATTCCAGGACCAAACATTTCTCTTATTCCGAAAATCTGATATCTTCGATCTGCGATTACGTTTTCATTTCTTCACAGATTTTTCGGGATTTTCCGAGCCTCCAGACCCCATTTGACGTCCCGGAGCGTTTCCGCATACTTGTGTCGCAAATTTTCGCCTCAGTCAAATCTTGGCTGCGAAGTATATCCGAAATCTCGGAATATGCCTTGCAAAGCTTTTTTGTTACTGACGTCACATTTCTGCTCAGTTCCTTCTCATGCATTCTGTTTCTGATCATTGTTTCACTATGGGTTTGTTCGCTCTCTGAGTATATTACACGAGTCTAGCAAAGTTCAGTCGGTCATACCCCGCCTCCGAAGTTTTTCAATCTAAATCTAATGAATGACGTTTTTTTCTATGAAACCTTGTCTTTGAACTGTCATGGTGGATGAAATTCCTTCTTGCCATCCTATATGATAACTGCCTCCACATTGTGCACATTGGTTGTCTCCCGGAAGTATTTCCCCATCTTTTCCACAAATCAGCGGATAAGCAGCTATAAACTGATAGGGGCTCTTTTTGAACGTCTTCCGAACACTTTCTCCGATGCTCAGCTAATTTTTGAACTATTTAATCACTGCTCTCATCGTTTGGACATGCATCCAAAGGACGGTCTGTCCAATGAGGTTTAATGGCGTATGTCTTGGACATTTTCCGATGGACGGATTGAATTAGACGCTCGGATTGTCTTACGGGATGATCGACAGCAGGCTGGAAGTGATTGATAGTGATGGTCGGTCATCAGAATCTTCAAATCCCATGGACCGATTAGATCGTATCAGTCCTTGGGGCGATGGGGGTCAATATCGGAGACCGAACGAGTGCATGAACCTCGTTCCCGTCGTCCTCCATCGGACGATCGGAACTACCCCCGAGGAATTGATGTCAAGGGCTGCTTCGGAATTGCTCGTTTTCTCACGAGTCCTGAACGCGAGACTCATTAGTTCGACTCATCATCCACAGTAACGATCCGATGAATATAATCCGGCCCGAAATCCAACCGAGAGTCCACTTCCATCCTACCCCCGAAACCTCTCTATCATCACACCCATCTAACCGTCCAAGGAAGTCCCTCCCCCTCGTCGAATTATATTCAATGAAAAACAACAGTTCACATAAACAGTTCAAATACACAATTCTCCTGCGGCCCTCGTAGATGTGCTTGGTCGGTCGTGCACCCTCTACCACATTCGAGGGAGACGGTGCTAAGTTGGTTGTCATGATAAGTGCTAAGGTTTCAATGAAACTGTCTATGTTCGTTCGTTGGTTGGTTGGTTCGCTGGTCGGCTCGTTCGTTGGCTGCTCGGTGAAATTCGTGGCTATTTTCCGCCTACTCCCTGTGGCTATTTTCTGTATCATTCCCTATTCTCTCTGTCTTTGACTACTCTTTCCAACTCTGTGAACTTGTTGTCTCCCCGTGCCGCAGTTTATGGAGAGGAGGATTCACCACAGTGGGTTGGGCTGACCCGGAACCCATGGACTTGGGAGATGGGGTGGCGCCGATTCCACGTTTCGACTCGGCGGCGGCCACTCCGAGCACGTCGGGGGGTAACGATAACTCTACGTCTGCAGAGCATCCGCCACTCGTCCAACAGAGGAGCGAGGTTCGTTCCGGGTCGTAGCTCTCGTGTCTCTTCCGTGGGAACGAGAGGAAAAGCCAAGCGAAACCAGAAAGCAAAAAAAACACATCGTTCCGCCCGTGGCATCCGCTCCGAATCGGCTGAAGTCATTCACTGTGCTAACTTGCAGGGATCAAGCGGATTGAGTGGCAATGGTTCATCAAATCGCGAGAGACGCCGGTCCGAGAACGCACTCGACGCTTTGCTAGATGAACTGCAGACATTCTCCCCGCGTTCAGCTGAGTCCCCCTCTAAAAAGTGGGTGTGAAGGCCCGGAAGATGCGACAGTTCCGAGAGCCACAGCCAGGTGTCAACAAGCTCAACCCTTGTCTCTTTTCCGTACAGGTCGCTCCCGGTAGAAGCAGTCAGCGTTAGCGGAGACAATAGGAGCAAGTCGACAACTCCTCCAGGCAATGTCGGCAAAAAGACTCCACCGCCTCCTCCCCCTAGGACCACAAGCAAAAGCCCCGTTCAGAGTCCAACAGGAAACGGGCACCAGCAAACTGCCCGCAGATGCCAATCGGAACCTCCCTCAATCAGGTAGGCAGCGAAGTTCCCCAATCCCGAATCATAGGAATGATGAAGTACCTCCTTCATCCTGCATGGATGGAAATATTTCCTCTAAATCAAAACCCTTCCTCGATAACTCCAGGAAAATCAGCGAGCAGAACAGCTCTGGAAGCTCAGAGAGTGTGAACTCGCAAGAAGGCACCCAGAACAGACAGGAGCTCTTGGAGCAGAGACATCAGGAATTGCTCAAGAAGCAGAAACTTCTGCAAGAGCAATACGCAAGGTTACAGCTGCTACAGAAGCTGTCTCCGCCGAAGCCTGATTTGAAGAAAACCGGATCAGAAAGTAACATTCTCCACAAGGCATCTGGTATCTGCACCAGCCACACCTCAGGATCTCTCACCTCTTTAGCGTGCCCACCGGCGCAGAAGCTCACCAGCTCACCTTCGCAGCCCCAATTGGCAAGGAACAAAATATACGAGACCGACATTCTCTAGCTAACCGCCTACCTGAACTCTGTGCTCAACAAAAAGACCCCGAATCCCTTCCAACAGAATGAACTCGGAAGAAACGTGGCAGCGACTAACAATAAGACCCCATCGACGACATCTTGAGCAGATTCAATCACTCTTCGCACAGAGTGAAGGTACTCGGGTTATGGACAGAAGAAATTACAATTCAGAGCAGAAGTCAGACAAACAGAAGTGAGAACTGCACAGTGTGAATTGCCGTGAGAGTACAACTTCAAATACTACCTTAGCATGTTCGTAAAGGATCTCGTAGACCCGAGAAACACTGGGGCTGCGAAACGGCTTCACAAACACAAAGGTCATTGGAAGCAATTGCCAAAAATTCACCGATTCCACCACAACCACCGACACCACCACGCGACCACCTGGAACGAAAATTCAACCACCGAAACCACGCTTCAACACCGGTACCTTCTCTAGAAGCATCGCTCATCGTAATTGGTGCATTCTGATCTGGCGAACGCAGAAGTCAGGACCCGGAACGGAATCGTGACGCGTCACAGGATCGATCGTTGAGAGGTGTGGCCTTCTTAACCATCTTGCGGCAGAAATGGTGCTCAACTCATATTACAGCTCCCTAGACGTTTGCCTGCCGCTCTACAGCTAGAAGTTGATTAGCTTCCGATGCCGTGCTCGGAACAGGAGAACGCGAACCCGCGATGGAATCTGAGCGCGGTCAGGGAGACACTATGTTGCCGTTCTAAAAAGTTAAGCCAATCTTCAACCTTAAGTGTAGTTCATGTTAGACAGCTGGAATGAAAAGTTAGAAAATCTCTGTAATCAAAATAAATGATGTAACCATTTACCTACGACGTCGATGCGGCTGCGAGTGATTGTCAGCACGATCGGCTTATATCGTCAGAGTCTAGGAACGATGGATAGAAGGGTCGGGGGAACTGTCGAGAATTGTTGGAATATTCAACGACCCCCATCGATGGAAACATCGAGGATAAATATTTGAGTACGTCCACCATGCCATATCGCCAATCGTCTGTTATCGGCGGAGGTGATTGACATGGAGGAAAGGAAACGACCGATCGGAGCTGAATCAGCTCGATCGGAAAAGTGTTTTGACAATGTCTTGACGTTTGATGATGACGCTACTGTGCGATGTGAAACGAATAACAATCAGGTGGCTCACGAACTTTCGATTGTCTGTCTAAACCACGTTCATGGAGAAGAACAATGATGATGTACTGCATTTCGAAAACCATCTCTACTATAAATAAAAGAGTGATCTCTGTCTGTCTGCTTTCTCGTCTGTAGGTTCTTCGACGGTGGCGACTCCGTTCCCTCTGATCGTGAGCCTGAGCTCCCCGGGTCGAACTCGGAACCGGGGACCGAGATCCAGGATCGAAGTTCGCTCGACTTCAAGCCTCATGAGTCGCGGAACGAATCGAAGATCTGAGAGACAGTTCCGGCATTCTCCTTTCGTCTCGCGCCGTGGGGATTCCATCGCCGCGTAATCTTTTCCGTCAAAAATGCTTTCCCATAACGCTCGGCCTGCGTCGATCTGAATGCTTCTCTCTATCGGCATTTCGTCTCGAATTCGGGCTCATTTTGTCGGACTCATGTACCGTCTTGCCGAAAAGTCTTGTGTCATCTTGAATGGCCACCGGCGGAACGACATTGTTGGCTCCGCGGGGGACCTTCGCGAATTCGTGTCTGATCCCCTTATCCAATACACGTCCAAGACGCCAAGAATTGGGACATCAGCGGGCGTGCCTCCCTGAGGATAGTCTACCGATATCTATTTACCCGGAGAGCTCATGCCCGGAACCACCGCTATCGTTCATTGCCGGGCTGCGGTACCGGATCTGCCGGCGGATACTTACGTGATGCCACGGTCCGCAAGGACCGACAAACACCGGGTAGGCAAGCGACCGCGCCGGCGGAGAGAGGCGGTCCCTGAGAAGCGGACCGAGCTTCATTCGGAGTTCGTTGACCTCAGCCAATTTATTTCTCTCTAACGAGCCTTATGATCTTTCTTGGTGACAGCTCTTGTTCCGCAGCTGGATATCATTCATGTCGAGCTACTTGCGGCTTTCCGCTTGGAAATCACTTCCCTGCGACAACTCGTCGGGACTCCACTCTCACTCAGTCAGCCCGGTCCCAAGCTGCCTCATTCAAAGCATAGACCGATGCCGCCGGCGAGCGCGATGGAGGGTCATTCCTCGGGACAGAAAACTTAGTGCGGGTCTGCAGATGTTTGGAAGCCCGCTGAAGTTAATCGGCTGTTCGTCGATCAATCCGATTTCAGCTTTATTCGAGGAAACTTCCTCTTGAATGTTCTGGAAGAGCGACGATTCCACCAGGTGTTCATTCCGGGGAAGACATTCCTCCTATACACTCGCGTTATCCCGACGCTCGATTGATCTGGTTTGCCGATCCGGAACCTCCGGAGACATGAGCGTGAACGTGACTTCGGCATACCCGCAGCCGAAATCTCCCATGGGAAAACGCGTAAAAAACGTCCGTCGCGTGCTCGCGGTCAAGCCTGCCATCTTTGAGAGCGACAGACGGAGAATACTCTTTCGTTTGTCGTAGGGATTATTTATTTGTCGAAATTATAGACGCTTCATCTCCCCCGTCTCGACTCTCCTCAGAATATGTTTCAAGAGGGTCTGTCATCTATTTAGGTCACCTGGGCTGCGATCGGAAGCTCGGCATCATGTTAGGTTCGAGTTGCCTTTCCCGGAACGGTGTGACTCAAGAGTGTGAACTCTCGTCCGGCCTTGACTGCGCCAGAAGTCACTGACTGAGTCTCTTATCTATCGAACCGCGCTCAGATATCATAATTCCCCTAGCGGGAGATCAACCTCAGGCAACAGAGAATTCCTTCTTCTCGGGCGGGATATTCGAAGGAAAAACGAGGCAAGCCATGAGAAATCGAAGCAGACGGAGTTTTTGCCAACCTTATTGAATATGCGCTTTCTGTCCGCGAAGATCACCCGTCTGAGTTCTCTTCGAACGATTCCTCCGGGCAGTCCTGAAGCGACATTTTTTCGTAAGCAGCCGAGACCATCTCTGAAAAGGTCGGCTCCGTGGACCATTAATATCTAGTACCAAACCATCATCAAGGTGCAGGACCAAATAATGAGCGTCTGACTACAGATTTGAAACGCCCATGTGATTAATGAACGATAGAAGAAAGAATAATAATTGATTTCGCATTCGCTCTCGCTCGCAATGAACCTCGCAGAGGCATTCATCGATATCGGAACTCGACCTGGGGGTTTCTCGAGAGGAACTCTCTCTTCATGCGCAATAATGAAGTTCTTGCCCTTTGACAAAGCCGTCGAGCTCATTTTTTCCGCCTCGAGAGATATCTACTGGCCCGATCGCGAGGCCCTCATGCGTTGAGTCACCCATACGGTGATCGGACCGCGCTGTCGCTGGCTCTGAAATCGCAGCACGCCGACTCAACATTCCAAAAACATACAAGAGATTTGAATGAGCGTTAGCCGACTCCTCTCTTGGGAGAACATGCCGATAGCGACCAATTGTGAGTCATATCTACTGCTGCTTATCCCTCCGGGAGCGGTCTGCTCTTCCCTCGAGGGGATTTGCGCGGCTGAAGATCCGCGAGTCGGTCAGTCGGTCGGTCGGCCTGCTGGTCGCCCGATCTACTCCACATCGTATGCTCGATATGCTCCCGAAATTTAGAATTCATCGATCCGTCTTGGGTACCGTTCTCAATCGTCTTCAGGAAATTCTTCCGGGACCCTCTAACCAGGCTTAGAGGCAGTGCTCTAACCGGTGCTCTCCGCATGCCAGTGGCAGCGATAGCGGCAGTCTCGGCAGCGGCGGCGTCCCACTCAGGTCTCCGAACCATTTTTGTCTTTTCGAACCGCCGTAGGGTAGAGTTCCACCCTCGTTCGTTTCGCCAAAGAATTCGACTGGTTCTGGCGACGTTCGCACGTGAGGACTCGAAGGCCGGACCGTGTAAGTACCACGTAGTCGTTGCCTGCCGACCGGCCGACCGGCTGACCGTCGAAAATACATGAAATGCAGACACTTGTTTCAATTACGACTTGTATGGCTTCGAGATTTCTGGCATGCAGAGGATGATGATGATGTTCCGCTCGAGACCTTGATGAGTCGCGATGACTCACGCGCTCGATGAAGACTGGCTCTTAGTCAGTCCGTCAATCTGGTCGTCCATCGCAGTCGTCGCCGCCTCCTTCAAGCTCTGATGCTCTCCGGTGTGTCCGTTCACACAATAGACCCTGTTCATCGGGACTAAAATACGCTCTTAGCTGGAAGGAACAACATGGCTGATGTCTCTTTTTTTCTCCAGCGTTCCGACGCCTTCACGATCATGAGGCTGACGGAGAACGGATATTTATTTGTAATTATTATTATGGCACACCCATGTCCGGTGCCCAGAGCTTCGTGCGAGGATCTCGAACAGCAGAACTCGAAGCTTCGCGGCCGATCGGTTGAAATACTCAAATTTAGCGACAGGTTTCCCGCCCGAAGGCCCAAAATAGCCATTGGGCGTTTCAATGTCGTTTTGTTCACGAGCCATCTTGTTGTTCTAAATGTGGGCATGCTCGTAAACATTTCGAGAAGAGTACTAATGAAGTCTTTGTACCAGGGAAGACTCGTTATTGGTCTCCGAGTTAAGTATCGAAACCCTTGCTTTGTCCTAGTCCTTGCTCTTGAAATCGAGCGCCGCCTTGATCGAGCTGGGAGAATTTGAAAGGTTCTGTTGTTGGCGTCCTCGATAGATTCACTGAACGTAAACAATAGGATGGAGTCGTCCGGAAACTGAGACGGCTCGCCGACGAGCCCGGGCTGGGCTCAGGCTCCGCTCACAGGGTTGTTCGGACATGAAATAATATTAGATGACTGAATACAGAGACGGGAGACGTCATTATACACCGGAATCTATTTACTCGAACCGTATGAGAAATTTCTTTCCCTTTCGAAGCGCAAGAATCTTCGGTGAAGACTCAGGAGCCCCAAGGGTCGATGGCAGGGACTGATGAAAATTGCACGGTAGTTGTTGAGAGTTCTTGGGAATGTTCCCCCTGGAGTAAGATAACCCGAAGCTTCATAATTTATTGATCAGGGAATAGCTCTCAGTTTACCACATGGAGCTTCAGCATCGATCTCGAATCTGTTCCGCCAAGCCGAATCCTCTTCAGTTGAGATCCCTACAGCTTCGAGGGTTTTTCGAATTTTCTTGTCACACGATAAATCCATCCACCATCAGGTCACCCAGGTCAGGGAAGCCAGTAGAATCCAGGGGGAAGACGACTGATTTACAATCTTAAGCTCGAATTAGCTCGACCAAGCTCGCGGCTCCCAACCCGGAAGTTTGGTCCCTGGCCTGAAGCCAGAGGAACCAGGAATCGACTCGTCGCTTCAATGTTGCTTCAGGCGAGAAGCGTTATTTTTGAGCCTACAGTTATGGCAGTCCTGTCCGAAATGAGAGGCAACCTCGAGCGAAGACAGACCGATCGTCAGAATCATAAGTAGGTTGACATAGCTCCCTCATCGGGAGTGACATGCCTTGTATGTGCATATGTATGATACATCGGACGCATCCGAAGCTGCGATCGCTGAGAGCTGTGACAGCGTGTGCGTTGATTGGGGAGTCCATCAGAATTCGACGTTGGCGATCCTCGACTTCGGAAGATCGAGTATCTCCAATTCCACAGAGTCCGGACTTCGAATCCGGACTATATGCAGACGCTTGCTTTTTCAAAGTGTGGCTTGATAGTCGGCAGGATTTCCCGCGTAGGCAGCTCGGGGATGCAGTGCGATGATTGACAGGAGCCCTTGCCTAAGAGCTGACTTCGGTCTAATCCACGGTAAGGAAACGAAAACATAAAAAATAGAATGCGAAACTGGCACTCGTGAGGTGGTCGAAGTGCCGAAACAATTCAACATTGAATCCAGGCACGGCGATTCCCCTCTGAGAATCAGAGGACCATTTGCGCTGCGAACTAATTGGCTCGGTGGCATTTCTCCTCTGCGTTTGCCGGTGTCACGGCGATGAGGAATTCGAGGATGTAGACGCCCCTGTGGGGCCTTCCTGGAGAAACTCCGAGGCGGGAGAAACGGTCCAAGCGAGATAGGGAGCGGAATCTTCCATCCAGACGAGGTTCACTGGAAGCCAACGCAGTCAAGAAGTCTTGGCATTGCGCTCCTCAATTCCGCGGCAATTGCTTCCGGGGAGTTGTTTCGTCAAAGGAGATGACCTCCTCAATTTGCTAGAGAAGTGATTCGCTCGCAACACAGCCGCCACTGTCAGATTTCGTTTCAAGCAGACATTGTATGCGGACGCTCTCAACTCGAACCGGCTCCGAAACGCGATGAATTCAGGAACTCTAGAGAGAGATGGAGATCTTAGCGCGCTCGTTCGTAAAGCGTCGAGGCGATTGTTGGGACTCCAGTTTTTGGATCGACTTGCCGCTTCCGACGTGGTCGAGACTCCACTGCCCGCTGTGATGATCAGCGGAATTCAGCCGGGCGAGACATCGGGAGAATTTACCCTCGGCCTTCTGCAGCTATGCTTTCACGAATACAGTGAAAGTTTCTACAGTCGGCATAATCTCCAAACTCAGAGCCGCTCTCACGGTGGGCTCTATCAGCGTGAAGGTCGCGGAGCCACGAGATCCCGGTCTGTTTGTCTTCGTTTCTTTGGGAGGTGATGATTAGAAACCCGTAGCTTCGCATTTAAGAAAAACTTGACGCAGGACGTTCGAATCCCGCTCCAGCCCACTCAAGTTCGATAAATTGGTCTCCATGGGAAATCTGGAATGAATCCGCCCGACTCTCCAAGAGGAATCAAGTTCCGAGCTGTCGAAGCTGTCTGTTCCGAGACCCATCAATCAATAATTTGAACTCTTAAGGCGATTTCCTGAAATCTCGGGAGTAAAACGCACCCATCGATACTTATCCCTGTAAAAATAAATGGCTAGATATCGGACTGACGAAGTTTCAAATAGGCCTTTCCCTCCCCAAGAAAACCGAAAGTTCCCACAAAATGGGCACCGCCGCGTCATCTCGGAGAGACGAAAAGCGCGGAACCACCTCCTCGATTCAATCTCTGTTTGGCGGTGATCGGGAGAATGGGATTGATGTCGAGGACTTCCCTCCTCCCTACGGAACAAGAAATCAATGACTTCGTTTATTGTTCGCGATCCGCTCTAACTATTCGGCAGGGTTGCTCGGAGTCGTGACCGCCGCCGCCACCGTCGTCGCCGCTGCCGCTGCTGTCTCTAAAGCCGCGGCTATGTAGCCTTCCAGGGCAATCTGTGCGCTATGTGGCTGGCTGGTTGGCTGGCTGCGGTGTCTGAAAGTAGTGTGCCTGAGGTCAGTTGAGGGCGGTGCTCATGTTGTTCTCTTGTTCTGAGCGGCGGCTGCTGCTGCTGCTGCCGCTTCTTCTACATACATAGATGACTATGTGAGTGTGTGATTCGGTGAGTGTTAGGATGAGTGTTGGTAGTTCTGGCGGCCGTCCCGGCATCCTCTCCAGACAGGCCGCTCGGCTGGGAGGTGGCGGGCTATTTCCAAATAAGCTTCTCCGGGTGAGGGAATCCTCTCTCCTGTGGTGTGGGTGGCGACAACCATTTACCCTGCAGACGCATGGCGGTTTTTCCAGTTCGACCGAAGCTTTCGAGTGAACTCGATCCTCTGCGGTGTGTGGTCAGTGAAATACCCTTGCAATGAATCGTTCTCCGAATGGAAGAGTTTTCTGGCTTTGTTACCTTGCTCGAACCCAGGAGACACGCTGGTGTGCTGTGAAAAGATGTTCTCCCATTGGGATTGCGCTTCTGGATTACCAAACCGACTAACCCCCGCTTTGAACTTCTCTCTCTCTCTCTCTCTGATTCCATGCTGCGAAATCCTGCTACCTCAGGGGCTGGAGCCGGATTCCGTCCAACATTTGACGCGACACCGAGAACCGTGATCTACGGGAGGTCGTTCCGTAGCACGAAAAGTTTGTCGTCGTCAAATACATCACGGCGGATTCCTGCCTGAACTCCATACACAAGGGAGAATCTCCCGTCACTTGGGAGAAGAGATTTTTCGGCCCGGAGGGTGTCTTCAGCCCCGAAACTCTCGTCGTGCTCATGCACCTGCACTTCGGGAGTTTTGTCTCCGATTTGGTCTCCATGAAGACCGCTAGGTCGGAGGAAACATGGGCTCCGCTCGGAAGGAATTTTCTAGGACATCGGTCGCACATTTCCCCTATTTCGTTTCGATACGATTTCGCCGAGACAGTTTCTCGATAGATGCCTCTTCGCGTGCTTCCTGCGTTCGCTCTTTGTCGATGCGGGACAAATGGTGACCTGAATGTCTGTGCTCAAAGACAACACTCTATGGGTCGGCGAGCACGCGAGCCGTGGGCAGCTTCCCCTACCCAACTAAAGGAGTGAGGGCTCGGCGCTCTTATAATCTGCAAAACGATCTTTTGTGCTTTGGCCAGCGACCCTCCCGAGGTGCTCTAGGTGGTTCAGCTCACCGGTTTCGTTTTGTTTCAGCAGCAATCCGTGCCATAGAAATTGAAGATGCCTTTCCAGGCTCAGGAGGCCGCCCGCTGCCCCAAATGCGGACACCAGGTGTTCGCTGCGGAGGAGATGCTCGCCGGAGGTGCTAAGTGGCACAAAATCTGCTACACCTGCGGTAAGCCACGCGACTTCCCCGGAATGAGCCGAGAGGGAAAAAATAGGATATTCCGGTTCTCGGGTCAAAATCGAGGAACAGCGAGGAATAAGCTCCGAAGGAATAAGTTCGTCCATCGGCTGACGAGAGAACGAAACTGATTTTTCGGTGCTTCCAGGATTGTGCCGCAAGAGGCTCGACTCCACCAATGCCACGGAGCACAACGGTATGCTGTGGTGCAAGATCTGCTACAGCAGGAAGTTCGGACCTAAGGGAGTCGGTTTCGGTTGCGGAGCAGGCACCTTGAACATGGATAAGGGAGAGGTGTTCGGTAACTTCGAATCCTCCTCCAACAAGCCGATGGATCCCTACTACGGAATCAACTCGAAATTTTTCCAGTTCAAGTAAACTAGAAAAACCCGCCGCTAGCCCGACCGCATGACATTTCGATCGGAGGAGGCTCCGCCGACTCTCGATTTCCCGTCATTCCCCAGCACATCACCCAGAGGAGAAAGGTCCCGTCGAGCGTCAAGGCAGTGGCGTCAGACAGAGAAACCTGAACCTCGAGCAAACGTATTCCTTAGCCATCCACCGCCTACCTCTCCACCCTCTTCACCCCGCTTGTGATTTGTACACTTTCGAGTACAGTCGGCTTTGGGTGCGCGGGAGGCCCCAAGAGGCGGACTCTGACGTCCTTGGAGCGATGGGCCGACTTGAAACCGACTGGGCCGGGAATCGCCCCGAAAGGACGTGTTGGGTCTACGCGAACGCCCAGCGAGTCGTTCTCAGTCGAAGCGCGTAGCGAGCCGCGCGGGGTCTTTTGGACGCTCTAAGCCGACGTGCCCACGATGTGTCAACCGATGAAAATTTTCAACGGACAGCCAGACAACCGAAGGAGATACTATCCCGATATTAAAGAATACGCAATCCCAACGCTTAGCTCATCCCATTGTGTCCCTTGCGAGTAATGAAAGTGAAAATAGATGAACGTGCAGCCAGCAACTTGTCCTCCCCGAGATTTATACTCCCCGATGATGAGAACAACAACAACAACAGCAACAGCTACGACGACGCCAGCAGCGAAGACCACCACCGATTGCTTGATCAATCATTACGACCATTTCAACGACGAGTATATGTTAAGCAGACGATAAGCAACCTAGAAGAATGTGTCGATGGATAGAACGAAGGTGCGAGAAAACAGCAGAAGCGATACGATTGTACAGTGAGCGAGTCATCTGCGGGGCTCTCTTACGAACACCGACTTTTATCTTTTCAATGGAGAGAAAGAAGAACAGCAGCAGCAAGGAGAGCCTTGTCCCCTCCTCTTTGTAAACATTAACCACATTGATGGCGGTGAGGAAGCGGGCGCCTGCAGCGTGTCGCGATCACCCTCACGTGAACGTGACGTGCCGCTGCGCCCACGACTGCTGTCTACAGATGAAAAAGATGACGAAGAAAATATGCGCATGGAGAGAGGCAACAGACGAAAACGAAAAAAGATGTTAATAAACATTTTTACTCTTGATGATCCGAAACTCCTGGCATTTTCAAACGAAGAACATACATAGAAGTGGACATCCGAGCCATTGACCATCACGCGAAAGGAGTCGAGTCTCGACTCGCGAGAAACTCGCAATTATGCCATCCGATACGACGTACGACACGTAATATCCGTCCATTCATTCTGCTAGTTACACGGAACACTCTCCGAGACCGGTTCGAACGGAGCCCAGCTGGCAGTGGCCTTTTTCGCCACAGGTTTTTCCGACGACCACCTCGTGCACGGGAACCTCCTTGATGGTCATTCCGATCTCCACAGATTTGTGGCACAAAGCGGTGCACTCATTTTCCTGGAATAAGAAATGATATACGATTTCGAAGCTCGATCGAGCCATGACCCCCTTCGTCGGTCTTTCCGAGGACCAATTCCGTTCCCCTACCCCCCCTCTCGCCCCAGAGTCATGAGGCGCTCTGGATTTCTTCGAGCACGGGAGTCAAAAAGTGGAGTTCCACGAGAACGGGGTCACGTATGATGCACCGGCCGTCAATCGAAGTCATACATACCCATTTGATGAATTGGTTGGAACCGCAGATCTGCTCCTCCCCGGCAACGGTAAGGATGATGAAGGCAACAGTGGAAAACGCGAAAGTTACAACGAAACGCATGATGAGTCAAGGCGAGATAGGCTGCGTGAATCTTGGAGAGTTGTTCCTGTACTGCCTTTTATACCCGCAACCGTCCATCCGTCGCCTAGCTGGGCCTTCACTCCGCTCCACTCTTCTTTGCTCACTGTTCGGCGTCGCTGAGAGACCTTCCAATTTTTCCCACAGCTCCCACCTGATACTGACAATGATTATTATGCGACGCGAGTGGTCGATCAGCACAACTTGTCTTCATGTATCAATCAGCTTCGTGCGAACACACGAGTCGTGTCAAGTTCGCGGGTCCGGAACTTCAGTCCCGCAATTCAGCAAGCATAGACCGGTCGGAATCACGCTGGTTGATAGCTCTTCCGGAACTCTTTCTATAGGAGCTGAAACCGAGAGAGAAATTAATCTATTTCACTCTCGCTCCGTGAAAGGAGCCGGCGCTATCTTTACGAGCCATCAGCGGCGATGCTCCCCGTCCGGTATTGACAGCGTTCGTTCGGCACCGCAGTTCATCAACAAGAGGCGGAGGCTGGCGGCCCGCATCGCACCACCAATGGCGAGCGCAGAGTTCTTGGAACTTATCGAGACAGAACTCGCAGCTAAACGCAGCATTTTGAGACAGACTTCACTTCGGATTTGGGCGAACCCGGAAGTGTGTTTTGAAGAGCACAACGCGCACGATCTCCTCTGTGACGTCTTGGAAGATGGCGGCTTCCGAGTTACCCGCCACCATATCCTACAGACAGGATTCAAAGCCGAGTGGAGCAGCCGCGGTTCCGCAACGCCGAGAATCGCCTTCGTCTGCGAGTACGACGCTCTGCCAGAGATCGGACATGCCTGTGGCCACAACCTCATCGCCGAGTGCGGACTTGCCATGGCCTTCATGGTGAAACGTGTGCTCGAAACATCTGACCAGATCGACGGCACAATTGTCGTCATCGGAACCCCGGCCGAAGAGGGCGGCGGGGGAAAGATCCTAATGATCAGTGCCTTCGATGACATCGACGCTGGGTTCATGATCCACCCGTTCGGGGGAGGGGACAGAGCTTTGAATGGAAAGACTCTCTGCAGCGCGAGGTTCGAGGGAATATTTCGCAGCGACGTTGACTGTGAGCGTTCGGTGCACGTCAGTCGAGATCTGAACCGGAAAACGGTTGCCCGTCAAAGCTCGATGGACGCTGCCGTAGTCGCTTACGGGCACTTGGCTCTTCTGCGAAAAACGATGCCCTCCTCTTGGCGGCTCGGCGTTGTGATGAAGCCGATGGAATCGAACAAAGAAACTCGTCTACAAATTTCCTATCGATCTGTAAAAGGAGTCGACATGAGGCCCCTGCGAGAGAAAATCGTGGTCTGCTGCGAGACCGCAGCTCAGTGTACGCGCTGTGAGTTCGAGTATTCCCACACGAAAGAGTACCTCGAGCAGTGGCCGAACCACACGTTGACAGCTCGAATCGGGGAATACTGTACCAATTTTGAAGAAGACATGGAACTCGTACGAGAAGGAAAAAAGAGGGAGACCCAGCTTCTGGGTTCCAGCGATGCCGGGAACGTTTCCCAAATCATACCTTTTGTTCAGGTCAGTGCTGGTTTTTATCGTAAAAGCAAATGCTCGTTTTCGTTCGATCGACGGCAAGGGATGATTAATTGGTGGACGATTACGATCCAGCTGTGATCTTCCAGGTCTTCCCTTGCATTGATGGATTGGCGAACATACATCACAAGAATTTCACTGACGTTACGAAGACCGCTGCTGCCGAGGAAACGATGCTCGAGGTAGCGAAAGCGTGTGCGAGAACCGCCATTGACCTCCTATCTGATCCCAAGTTCCTCGAAGCCGCGTGGAGCGAGCTGCGTGCACGACAGCTCGAGGAGTTTTCAGAAAGTCGTAACATCGACGCACATTTATCTCCGTGATTCCTTTGCGGGAATGTAGTTCCGATGCGCTTCTAACGTGATATGTGATTCCGATCGACTGCCTCGGATAGCCATGTTCGGATGCTGACGTTTCCGTGAGACTGAACTCATTGAAGACTGTTCTCTGGATTTTTCTTTCTGAACTTCCGCCATTACATTTCGGTAATTCCTGTGGGAAACTTGAACACCCAATGGCTCAGCAGGTCGTTTCCTTCTCTTTTATTAGAAAAACTCGCCGACATGTCCATATAAACAGCAAGAGTATCATAAATGCAGATCATGGCGGCTCAACAACTTCATGAAGGAGTCAGATGTTCGATATCTGAAAGGTTTTTGAAGCATTAGATGACGGATTCACTCCATGCCTCCGTCGTCAATCGAAAATCCCCATGGAAGTCACCCCGGCACAAAACAGCCCGACGGAGTCTGCCGACGTCCGCCGTATTGTACCAGGCTTTGGCGCCAGACGGAAACTTCCGTCGGGCGCTCCTTCTGGGACTGGGCACCTCATTTAACGTGGGTCACTGATCGAAATCGAACTATCACAAAAACATCCGTCAAGACACGTTCGCCTTAATCGTTCCGAGGCTCGAACGGGTCTTCACGAGAACAGGATCCACGCGGTTCTCCTCCCTTCCACAATTCGGTGGGTCGATACCAAGGGAACTAACCGCATTCAATGAGCAGCCATGCCCATCGATTCGCAGATCCGTAGCTACCTCAGTGTCAGAAAACGTGCGCGAGTCTACGTGTATATACATGTATTTAGAGGCGATCTCAGGATACCCACTATTGACTCACGCTCAATGATGGGGAACGGAAGGATTCAGACGATAGCGGGAACTGAATACTCGGGCCGAGATTCATCCCGCTATCTCGAGCCGCTATCATCGTATCGCAAACATCGTCAGACTTATGAATGCGACCAGAATCATCAAGGACGACTCGTTCCTCTCCGACACGTTGCAGCCGTTCTCATTACATGTAGTTATGCATCCCTGTAGAGAAAAATGATCTGCAAGTCAAGTTTCCGCGCATTCGGAACACCGCCCTCGCACGGCATACTGCTTCGCGACTGAATCCTCTACTTTGATTGATTCCCACAATCGCCTTCGACGGTAAACACTTCTGAGCGGAGTGACTCACCTTCATTAGCTCGTTCTGATACCGAAACATGCCGCACGAGTTGTCCATGCTTTCCAACGAGCATACCCTGATCGTCAGTTGTACGCCGGTGCTCACTTGAAAACCATGGGAATAAGGGATGCTCATTTTAGTGGATCGTCAGCTGAGGTTCATGGGAGGCAAGAACTTCGGCGGAAATCTTTTTCTGATTCTACGATTGGAAGGAATCTGGGAAGACTCTTTCCCCTCTGAGCCTCGTGTCACAATCGAATGTAGTCGATCCACGATCGCCGACGTACTACGTCGCATGAACACACAGGGAAGCTGCACAGGTGTTGTCTGATTCTCTTGGCTGGATGACGAGAAGTCTAATGTTCCTCACCTGCGATTCCGTTCAGTTTTACGCAATATTGAGCGGGAAAACGCCCCGTGTGTCCCTCCTTTGGCACCATACAATAATGAGTATACAAGGCGTCTGTTGGGTGGAACGGGTCGTGACATCCTGGATTCGAGTTGTTCAGTGAAGTGCATGTGAAGCAGTCTATGGCTTCTGAACCTAGAGGCACGGACACCACGAAAGCCAGAGCTGTGAGCGCTATGTGGGTGAAAAGTCGGCGCATCGTCGCTGAATCCATTGCTGGAGGAGCGGACTCTCCGAGAATGAGTACGGGCTCCCTTGTGAGGAGCTGGAAAAGGAAAGGGAAGCTCTCGTTTGGTTTGGGAGAGGGTCGACACCGAAAGCTTCATCTAGGACCTCGTCTCGGCTCCGCAATCAGGATCCATTTGGCAGCCTGAGGGAATCTTCCTATCCTGGTATAGCCCCGATAATTCGATCACTGTCGAGCCTACCGCTCAATGTGCTACCGGGGGGTCCGAATCCCGGTGGTGATGGAGCCGTGAATTCAGGCGGATCCGGTCGAAATCGCGCGAATCTCCAGTGGGGGCCGCACTCCGACCCCCTCGCTGTGGCAACTCGGTAGCGCAATCCCATGATCTCCATGAGGGACCTTCTTGGGAACAAAAAGGGTCAAGCGATCGACGGAAATCACTTTGCTCCCTGAGCGCCGATACCCTCATCCCGCTCGGGTACTCGGGTCGATCACGGATTTCCGCACCGACGCGGCTTGTTTGCCGCCCCGAGAATGGGGGACACTCCTGCGATTGACATGTGGAAAGAGAGGGGCTCATCTGATCGGTCTCAGCAGGGGTACCTGATGATTTATATCGAGTCGCAAGAGTCTCGCATGGCGATGGAGGACTCGGAAATCGACCGCAGCGTTGTCCGGCCGCGTCGGAGATTCCTCTGGTTCGTCACTACCCGGGATCCGCGGCTTTCCCGGCTCACTCCTCGAGCTGAGGAGGACTTGTACAGGGTGTATCCAAAGTCTGTTCCAGCTCTCGAATCCGAAGCCTTGCTTTCCGCTGCTGATTGAGGGAATTGCCTGATCTGCTCCGGTTTGTTGATCGCGAACCTTATACGCCTGCTTCCGGCATCGTGGTAGTGGCCGTCGATTACCGTCCAGTATCAGAAGCTCAGGTAAATTATCTGGAAAATTCGCTCTCGGCCTTGGAGTCTGCCATCCACTAGGTTTGATGACATGGATCGGTTGAACGCACAGTCGACGGGGGAAGAGGACGGCTTCCGAAATGACGGCCCGATCCCTCATCAGATCGCTCGAATAGCCCTCCCGGTCGGAGGGCTTGCAGAGCTGGCCTTCCTTCTTTTCCGAAGTCCTGTCTGGCCTTCGGAAACGCGGAGCCGATCCTCCAGGTTTCCCACCTCCCACTGACTGCTCGCCGAGAGTTCCAGCATACTACGATCGTCTTTAGAGCCGCAATCTGCTCCGCCGCTCGGACCCTGGAGCAAGCATCTCGATATGTTGGAATCTGTCCCCTGCCTTCTCCGCTGAGCTTTGGATTTTTTTCTCGATGACATTCGCTGTGATTGATGTTCCGCCGCCCACGAGTGGGTGTGTCCCATGATTTTCTGGAATAGCACGCTGTCCCATGAGCAGCTCAAGCAATCAAGTTTCATCTCAAATGTCCTCATTGAACAAATTCACGCGGATGAAATTTTCTTCTGGAGAGAGTTCCGTAGATGATGGAGCTATCCCCTTCCTCCCGCACGGCGTCTTCACTCCGGACGGCATCGGAGTCCGATCGAGGGCTTCCTCGGATCTTCTGGCCTGACCGAAGTTTTGATTCTCTCTACGAAAAGGAGGACCCAATTATTCCTCGAACGAACTGATTTCGCCGTTTTCGCTGTCGCCGTATTGACAGGGCCGCTGTTTCTGGGCTCACACTAATGCAGAGGAGTGACTGGATGAGCGAGAAACCGAGCAACAAGGGAGTCGGCTGCCATTCACGTAATTCCGATCATAACTTCGGCCGAAAGAGGTGGGCAATCAGTCGGTCAGACGCTCGATCCAGAAAGAGTTGCCGCGAGAAACTCTTCTGGTCGCCGCGTGGATTCGGTTCTTGTCGTCTCAGCGGCATCGAATTAATTGGATCAGAGAGCTGAATCCATCGCACACCTGAAGCTGGAGCCGAAGTTACCGCTTGCAGCCATATCGCTGAAATACGAACCATCAGCATGTTCCTCCCCATGAGCCCGTCTCCCTGAACATTAGCTTCGACACGACCTTTGAAGAGAGCCAGTGCCAGCTCAGCCCTGAATTACGATCCCTAGTCCTGACTGCGGACGGAGGTTCCGTACGGCTTCGTGGCTTTCGGAATAGAGGCCTGTTTCCGGTGGGTTATTTCGTCTAACGACCCGCGGTTGGGACTCCTGCATCCTGCGGCTGTTGCGCGAATCAACGGGAGAACCATTCATTACGGAGTAAGTGAGCTTTACAAAGCTTGTACGGGGAAGAGAGCAGGGTTCCTTTGCAGCTAGATGCCGCCGCATTCTTGAGCCTCTCCGGGAGGGGGATCGTCGTAGACAAATGAGAAAACTGAGACCTCGATGTCTCCCCCAACGAGGTCTCTTCGTGTTGCCCTGCGTACCTGAATATTATAAGGAACAATAGACTTATACATGATGTTCGGCAGATAATAATTGGGGGTAGGGGATCGATGCGTCTCGTGGATTATTGGATTCCTTCGCTCGTCATCTCTGTCGCGAAAAACAACCTATTTTTCCTGTCGCATTCGTTCCTCTCTGGATTTGTCTTTAGCAGCTGAAGCCATACGGGAGCAAAGCAGGAACCGAAGAATGAGGGAACGTCGCGCAGCGTGTTCGGAGGGCCGCGGGGGATGGTTCTCTTCGGTTCCTCAGTGTTCGCGATGTCGATGTCCCGAAAGTACCTCGGGTCAAGGGAGGTCCTGAGCAGGATCGGCTAGGATTCGGCACGGTAATATTCTATCATGTGCTATCTACCTGAGTAAAATCTCATGTTTCAAGGTCCCGAATCGAATATCTCTGCATGTCTCGAGTTTCGGGGAAAACACCCTCATTACTACGATGGCCATCTTCGGGAATCGGAATTTCGATTCCTCGGATGCAATTCTCCGACGTCTGGCTCCCAGCCAATTCCTCTATCTGACCCACCGTCCGACGTGTATCGGAGGATTCGTCCAAGAAACATTAATTGCCATTCGATTGGGATTCTCCTCCCCGTTTAACGATGGGAGGGAGTGTCTCCGGGTTCGAGTCGGAGATGGGAGATCTGTCAAGTGGACAAGAGAAGGGTGCCGATGATCTTTGTCAGGCACCGCGATCACGCTCGGGCGGCTCCTCAATTTATTCCATGCGTCTGAATTAGAACTGACCAAGTGATACTTACAAACAACGGTTTTGATTTCGCGAAGGCCGTCGAGCGTCCCTACTTGCACGCTACTTCACAATCTTCTCTCACGCGCGCCACCCTTCGAGAATTCCTGATGGTTTGGTGGGACCGTCTGTTTTCGGATACGTGAGCAAACTAAACGAGGCTCCCAAGGGTCAGAGGATCGACACGACTCGCTACACTCTTGAATCGAGCCGCAATTCGGCCCGGGCTTCGGGGCTATACATACATGTATGCATACATATATATGCGTCTGGAATGACCGAGAGTCCAGTGGGTCAGCATGAGAGCTCGGCGCTGACAGCTAGAGGCAGACCGATTTGATACGTCAGCTTACGGGAATTTTTTTTCTTCGAGAGGCTTGTATTCAGGAGCTCCTTCTCCCAGCCGCAATTTTATCTGAAGCAGATTCAACGATTGGGGCATAGCATCGGCAGTAAGAGATTGGGAGTGCAGACTATTTCATCCCTATGCTTCAAGCCAGAAGGTCCGGATATATTTTCCGGTTCCTCGGCTTCCTGATTCAATTGGACCTGAATCAAGCGATGTGGTTTTCCTCTTTCTCCAAGCTGGCTAATGACGATAGGCGATCATTTGAATCGTCTCTTGGCCGATCCCGACTTTCTGTCATCTATAGATTTAGGGAAAAGCTCCAGACTGACAAGTCCAACCAAATCAGGACACATTTCCAAATCAAGGGCTCAATTATTGCCGATTTTACGCCGATACATCATCCCCAAAATCCTCGGACTCGTCCTCCCAGCCAATGTCGAACTGAGCAATTAGGCGAGAGGAAAGTTCCCATTCATTTTTGTGCTTGAGAACGACCGGGACTCGAGGCCGTTCGAGCGGAAACCGATTTTAGACCGCGAAAGCTCATCGACAGTCTCACCTCTTCCCGGACGCACTCCGGACCTGCTGTGGAATCATGTTCACGGCGGCGTTGTTTTTCGTGTTTGTGGCTCTGATCGTCAAGTTTTTGCAGCAGCGATGGATACGGTTCCAGTATTTCAAACGGATGGGCATTCCAGGTCCTCAACCTCATTTTCTCTGGGGTCACTATCGAGAGCTGCGCGAAAACCACGTTCTCTGGGAGGAACGATGGAAAGCCCAATACGGGAAAACGTTCGGTGTGTTCTGGGGCGATAAGCCATTTTTGATAACGTCCGACCCTGTCATGGCGAAGCAGGTTCTGGTCCGCCAGTTTTCTAATTTCGTTAATCGCGCGGAGCAGTTCGCTCTCGAAAGAGCGCATCCGATCGTTCAGCACGTGGTGGCCTTGGAGAAAGATGAGCACTGGAAACGCACCCGCCTGCTGCTTAGTCCTGCGTTCTCCGTCGCGAAAATGAAGAACATGATCAGTATGATCGAGAAGTGCGTCGACGAGTTCGAGAGCAACCTCAGGAAGAGGGCGTCCGGGAAGCAATTCGACGTGTATCCTCTAATCAAACGGCTCTCCATCGACAACATCTGCGGCATAATTTTCGGGATCGAGACGAAACTGCAGGAGAACCCCGAAGAAGACTCCGTTTTCCTGAGAGCTACTCTGAAAGTTTTCGAAGCGGATCCGCATGGTCTCTTGGATCTGATTTGTAACAGTTTCACCTCGGTCAACAACTTCCTCAGTTCGATTCTCTATCTGCTACAGTATCTGAGGATTGTACCTCATGTGCTCAACGACATGATCGATGAGGTCGAGAACATAGTCAAAGCTCGCCGAAAGTCACCTCCACGGAAAGACTTGATGCAATCTCTCCTGGACCATCAACGTAAGTTCCCTCAGCGCTTCTAGTCGATAGGTAGTCCCTTTCGATCCCGAATGAGGACCTCACAACAATCGTCTCCTTCAGAGATCAGCTCTGACGGCGCTCCACTGAAAGCGACGGACGCCGCAGAAGATCAGAAAGCGTCATTCGGTAAAACAATTTCGGCCCGACTGACGAATGAAGAAGTCGTGGCGAGTGCTATCGTGATGTTCGCTGCAGGCTACGAAACCACGGGCACCGCAACGGCTTTCACCTTCAAGTGTCTCGGCTCACATCCGGACATTCAACGACGACTACGCCGAGAGATCAACGATGCTACCCGAGGCAAACCGCTTAGTTACGACACGGTGATGTCCTTACCGTATCTCGACGCCGTCATCCGAGAATCTCTACGTCTCTACCCTCCGCTCACCAAGTAGCGTAATCTAGATAAGCTTTAGTATCATCGAGTTAATCAAGCGGAGAGTGGAAAAAAAAATTGAGCTGAACCAAGAAAAACAAAATTTCGCCAGTATGATTCATCGCGTGGCATCCCAGGACACGGAGATCAACGGCTTGAAGATCCCGGCAGGGCTCAGCATCCTTTTCCCGACGAAAGTGATGCACTCCGACGAGGACTTCTGGGAAGATCCGAATCGTTTCGATCCCGAGCGTTTCCTCAAGAAGAATTATGATGCCTTCACGTATCAGGTGAGATTGAATTTTTTCTATCACACCCCTCGGGAGGACGGTCACAGCGGTCCCAATCGAGCTTCTGGTGTAGAGCCTCTCTCTTTCTTCAATTTCCACCCTCTGATATTCGCCCTCGGACAGTCGCCCTCTCGAGAAACGGAAAAACGCGAAATGCTCCCTCCGGCCCAGAAATTGTGATTCCCCCAGCTTCGACTCGGGGGTGGGGGACAACTCACTCGGACATACATATGAGTCTTCTATCTCCCGCTAACATATTACATCAGAGTCTTCTTCCAACTCCATAGCCTTTCGGTGACGGTCCCAGGAACTGCCTTGGCATGAGGTTCGCTCTACTGACAATGAAGTTGACTCTATGCAAGATATTGCCGAAATTCGAGGTTGTCGCTACTGAGGAACCTGTCGTCGAAGTTGTCCGCATCGTATGTCGACCTGCTCAGCTGAACATCTCTGTAGAGGAGATCGCTCCTTGAATGCCGCCTTCGGAGTGGAATCGTGCTTCAACCACCGGAACCCCTGCAATCTTGGGAATGTCCGTCATTCACTGTCAAATATGTCACCGACAATGACTCATCTTCATCGGCTCAGTTGACCTAGCTGCCGATGGATAGTCAGCAACGCGCGCCGCTTTATCGTCAGGTGTCTGAAGAGCTCGGCTGCTTTCCCCCAGCTACAATAAAGAAATACCATCAGCTACCTATTGGATTCGATTATTGACGCTGTGTCTCGGGATATTCAGAGATTGCACTCGAGGAGGTCTGCCATTGGTTTTTCCGGGAGGTATTTCACGACGGTAACCCTTGCGTCCCTCCAACCGCTTCACGGGAGCCTGTGTCGCGGGTATTGACACTGGAATGGGATGGAACCTCCAGAGAGTTGCCGACGCATGAGATTCACCCTCAAGGTCTGAGCGGTTCATACGAATCTGCCAGAGAATGAGAGACCGTCCACAATCCGAATACCCGTTAGCCAGACAGCTGACTTCAACTCCCTTCCCTCGAAAGTTGGGTTGGAGTCAAGTTTCGGAGCGAGAACATGTGTGGAGCCCAACTGGAATCGCCAACTCATTTGAGTCTGCTCAGACTCATTTCCAGACGTATCCTAAGTTGGATAGAAGCTCGCTCCCGAGAACATTTGACCGGCCGAGCAATCACAACGAAGAAGAATCTTTCTAGCCGAAAATGCTTACATTAGTCCGGGATTCCGCTGCATGCGATGCATACTCCGAGACTCCATGCTGAGTATACGCTCTGGGGTCGTCGGAATCTCACGGCTGAGTGTGTTTGGTTGACGCACTGCAGGATCGAGAAGCCCGCTCGCCGGGATATGCGGTGTCTTTGGAGTTTCCCGTTCCCCAGGGCCCCAGCACGATTCCAGAAAGAATTCCGGTACCAAATCCTGACTGTGGCCATCGCACCAGTCCTGAACGGAGACTCCTCCCTCCTCCCCGACGCGATGGCGAATTGGAGTACAGTAAAATCTCGTTATAACGACCCCCATTAAAACGAATTTCTCGGTATAACGAACGAGGAATTTCTCCTGCTTTGGCCAGCTCGCCATAGGGATAGTGTTGAGCGGCATTCGTTACAGCGAAAACTCGGTACAACGAACCAATTTCGTCGGTCCCTTCGTGTTCGTAGTAACGTGCTTTTACTGTAATATTCTAATCTCCTTCTTACTCAAATCGAGCACTGGAATCGGCACGGAAAAACTTCGCGCGCTGACTAGTCGAACAAGAGTTATCCGGATGGTAGGCGACGCAAAAACTGGACGCGCCTCGACGGTATGAGCTAAACTACCCTTGCGATATGATCATTCACATCATCCAATTCCCCCTCTGACGCGGATTATGCAAATGATGGCACTGCGAGACTTATTCCAAGACGGAGAGACTTTATCTGTAGTTGTTTCCACTCATATCCATATGTATATTTTCAGAGGTATATATATATTCATATATTTGGCTTCGTTCTAGAACAGTTAACATTGTAAAGTTGGTAGATATGTTTAGGGGTAAAAGTCAAAGTTATGAACAGTATTGGGAGTGTTCGGGCGCTGACGAGCAGTCATGGTATACAACGTCGTTCCCGATAGTACATCATCACCTGTCATTCCCCGTCAAGAAAAGGGCACGCGAGTGAAATCAAGGGAGCACTGCGGGAAATGGATTCATACGCGTGGAAATGTTGGAAGAACAAAACAAAATTATTGTCGATCGCGGATCGAACAATTGTGCTTAGGAGCGTGGACGGGGGTGATATCTGAGATTTCTTTCCCAAGTCATGAGCCGGATGATATCTCATATCGAGTCTCACACCGGAAATGCAGAACCATCGAATACTTTAGTTATATTATTGCTAGGCTGAGTTTTGACGCTTCGTAGGAGGACGGCATCACCCCGTACGCTGACTAGACATTGTCCCTGGAAGGAGGAAGGATTGCTTACGATCTTCATCGGGACTCGATGCTTTGAATTTATTCCGGAGAAAATACGGTACCTGATGTTTATGAGTTCCGTGCAGCAGAAGCTGGTGATCGGTCTTGAAGGAGAGGAGACCGTTGCCACCCAGAGCCGACACATGACACCGAGCGATTGCTAAGATTTCATCGAGGAACGTAGCAACGAAAGCATTCAAGCTCTGGGTGAGATTAGTCGTCTCTCGGATCAAGAAGAAATTCAAGTTGCCCAAATACGATTCGATTTCCCTTCCCGGCAACGAGGACAGAGTCGACACATCCACTCCCACATGACGACCACCACTGTTGTCGCCATGCACCACTGTCCTGCGAGGGAGAGAGGAGCTCGCATTCGACGCTGAACGAAAACATTCGACGAATTCGTGAACTTTTTCTATTCCGTTCAGCCACTTACCCCAAAACAGTGACTTGCATCTCATCCGCCTGCGGGAACATTGTCTTGATCTGCAGACCGAATATCTGACACGGGCGGTATTTCCTCAAACGTACGAACAAGCTCTGGACGATCCGATCGAGATGACGGCTCATATCGTAGCCAAACGGCATCTGCGACGGTGGCGTGCAAGCTCCCACGAGTGCAGGTTGGAACGCCTGCGTGAGTCGTACCTGCGGTTCGAAAATTCTGTGAGCGCTCGGATCCGGGCTGGCGTAGCCAGGGCTGAGCTCAAGCTTCCTCTGTGAAATTCGGGATACCCGGCTCTCGGGAAAACACAATATTTATCCATCCCAAGCTTACCCGAAATGCTTGCATAATCAGTTGGGAGCAGCTCGAAGGCGGTCCCACGGCGAGAGGAGTTTCGGTCGACGCCAAGAAGAAGCCTTCCGGCGGTTGCCGAATAATACACGCGTCGCGTGACTCGTGTAAGAGATTGTCCGAGTGGTCGAGATTCATGATGCACAACCTTTGTTTGAAAGATGAGCTGAGAATGTCGTCATCTTCACTTTCCGATAAGGACCCTGAGACGACGGGAGGCGCCGTGCTCCCAGGCTGCGGGAGAGCCGGAATTACGCAAGCGGTACCGATCTGAGGGAAGATGGAGCGTTATCGTTGCTGATTGAGAGCGGATCGGCCGAGTTCAGAGGCGAAGCGACTCACCGCAACTCCCAAGAGGAAATGCTCTCCAATCGCCACTTGAACGTTGAGTCCGATAATGGCGTTCATACCACGTTTTTTTATATTGGCGAGCATCTGCTTGTGGAGCTCATATTCTAGAAATGGTAGATTATCACTGATTTCGCGAGCACTCGCTTCCCCCTTCAAATCTTTCTTGGGCTTGCAGACGCGCGCTTGGATGAGACTCGGTCGCTCGACCTGGCCCAGCGCGGCCGGTGGCTCGATCGTCATGAACAGCACGTCAGGCACTTTTCCCACCGTGCAAAGTTCACAGCTGCTCAGCTGTGTTTTGAATGGTGTTGAAGACGCTCGATACGGAGCGTGGCACAACGTACAATCCGTTTGACTCGCGTGGCCAGGACTAGATAATAACGCGGCGGTTCCGCTGGCTGACAACAGGAGAACTTCCTCGTAGATAGTCGTCGTCTCCGAATATCCGACGACAATATTGCATCCGAGAGATTTCGCGTGTGATCGGATCTCCTTCCGGAGCTCCGTCCACCAGGAGTCTCTCGTTTCGGCTTCGGACTCGTCCAACAGTTTCACGGACCTCGCCGAAACCACGCCCCCCACGCTTTCGATTAGGCCCGGCGGGACCTGTTTCATGGTGATAAAGGGGTATTCCGCCATGTCCTCCGACATCGTGGTCCTTGGGCCCTGATTGCGAGGGCTCGAGAGCCCATCGGTGTCTGCTTCCAGCTTGACCGCCGTACCGATGCCCCGCACGACGATACCGCTGTCGCCTTCGATATCGAAATACTGCTGATACCCAAGTACCGCGTTGCCACCGAGCTCTAGAGCCTTCAAACCGACGTGACGTTGGAGCTGACCTGCAAGGAATGAGAAAGGTCGTCAGCTTATCGTATTCCAAAGGGATGGGGCCCCGGGGAGGTCGGTGATTTAAACAATTCGAAACAATCAGCCGAGCTATCGATTCTCGAGCGTCCCAAATTTTCCGGATGTGACTGCTTACCGGCGAATCGGGCAAAGAGTGCCTGCCTGGTTTCATTTGAGGCTCTCGGCGTTCGAATCCGATCCATCCAGTGGAACTCGGGATCATCGCCTGCTATGAGCTCCTCGGTGAAGCCCAGAACGGAAACCAGACGGTAACCGTCAGGGACGCGATCAGAATAAAAGAACCTCATGCCCACCGAGGAAACTCTGTATTTATTGGCATCCGAAATGAGATCAACCTGTGGATGGACTGGACCTTGATCTCGGTCTTTTCCTCCTCGAGGTGGCTCCGCGAGTATCCCATACACCTCCATCGAAAGGAATCGAGAAAGTGTGTGACTGATCGAATATTCCCGTGCGGATCTCACCTTTACAGTGACATTGATTTCACCACGTATTCCATGGAGTGTATCGTAGATGGGGAGCCAACCCTGCATAGCGCAATTCGCCTCTCTGAGTAGATAATTCAAATCAATGTAGACCTTGCCGATTGCGTCGTTCGCGGAGTAGGTGTCGTAATCCATCACTCGGAGCTGCAGTTTTTCGTCCTGCAGCGCCTCATCGTCGACCTGTAAGAATTGAGGGCGCGCTATAGGGCAGTTGTTCACACAATGCAGGGGGCTAGATTCGATAGACAGGCATCTAGCCCCTGGCTCTCAGTGCACGAGAATATGATCGGTACCTCGAACCGGAACCACTCCGAGTTCCACTGCGGGTGGAGTGATTTGCGGTAAATTTCTGTTTTGTAGCAAATCTGGCCGAAGCGAACCTGGAAGAACACATGGAGTGAGCCGGGCCCCCTTCCGCGAAAACGCTCTGTGAGCAGTAAGCACGACGGTGATAGTGTTCGTGGGATTTTTGAGCTTCTCGGAGAAAATATTCCTCTTCAGAAAACGCCGTCACGTGCCCACTACGTCGATGGGTCCGATCAGCTCCGGGTGGCTGTCCTCCTGTCGGTAGTCAACCGGCGAATGGACAATGTTTTCGCCCAAGATTAGAGAAGGATATGATTTCTCACCTCGGTGAAAGCATCACAAGCTTCACTAGCTCTATCCATTACCGGGAGGTTCCTGGCCGCCACCACTTTGACCGACACGCGGCCAGGCATATCGAAGCTCGGATGGAATTTCTGTCACTCATAGAAAATGGAACATTGCCAGGCACAGTACTATCCACGCAGGGAACTGTCGGTGGAACAATTGGTCTCTGACGCGCACGTTGCCGAGTACCGACCGGGGGTCGGCAATTACCGCGTGCGGCGCGCAGCGCGCGACCGACGTATCTACTCTGTGTAATGCTGAACTTTTCCGTCTGGGTCAAGTCAGCCATTCGTCTTTGCTCCGATGCCGAGAACGGTATCTGGCCTTTTAACACTCATTCTGCGATTTCCGACTCGAGTGGGGTCGTTCCTGGATTTCGAACTCCGGCAGTCGATCTCGATGAAGGCAGCCTCTGGCCTACACCAAGCCCATCGAGCCGTGATATTCGATCTTGTTCAGATATCTTATCAGAGAAGATCAGTCTGACTGAAAGAGCCGGAATCCCAAGACGAGATTGAATTGCCGATGCACAAAAGAAAGTAAGCGAGTAGACGAGTGAAGCCGGTTTGATTTTTCCCCCAAACGTCGTGTCCTCGAACCTGTCGCGGAAAACGATCGATCTGCGGGACACATGGGATCTTTCGCTAGTTTGATCGACATAAAGGACTTCGGCATGCATTTTCTAGGAGTCTCTGAAGTCTTGGTGAGCGAAAGGTTGATTCTGCGGAAAGTGTACTCCGAGAACTTTCATCATGCTCAGCTCTTGAAATAGGAACGGCGCGGGGTCTGGGGCAGCTGTGTGGAAATCGGCTCGGATGGGAAGTTCTTCGAGCAAGCTACCGTTGACGCGCTCCTTCATCGAGGGGAGAGTCCCTTGTCACGGCTTTCACATGAAGGATGAAGGCGGCGGCGACCTAGGATTCCGCAGTTTCCAGCGAATCCACCGGTCGATCGGCTTTTGCTGCAGTCAGACTCGGAGTCTCTCATCGCTTCAACTGCGCAGCCGTTGGCGCACGAACGAATGCACGAAGACAAAACTCTGGGAGGAGACTCCGTGCAGTGGATAAACCGGTTTCATATGGTTTGTTCCCACGCCGATGAACTTCCTGTATCAGTCGTTACGTTTTTGTAACCTGTCGGCTGCGCCAGTAGTAGTTCGTGGCTATGACTACTTGGTCGTCTCACTCACTCAGTGAGCCCGTAAGGTTTGATCAATTCGACGTGCTGCGTGACTCCAACTGGAGAATCCCGGGATAGAGACCGACCGGCCGGCCAAACGGGTGACTGGTCAATGGCGATCGTTTCGGGCATCTATTCGAGTAATAGGCGGCGCGCGGAAGAAGGGGAATGATACGAGGAAATGGAGGGAAGGATTATCACGACTTCGAAAGTTCCATCGAGGAACACGGTGTTCACTCATACAACAGACCAAACATTTCAGCCGAACCGAACCCCTCGATCGCACCGTCAAAAAAGAGGAAATTCCCGTCGCTCTGAATTTTTGCGTACGGCCCGTCAAGGACTGTGTTCACCCGACGTTGAGGTGAAGCCGGAATCACTTTCGCGCGAGCCCCGTACAACGAGGCGTGAGCGGACTGGAAGATTGGCAGGACGGCACACATTTCTTCTGGGGAACTCTCGTCCACAAAGTTGTACAGCTACTCGTTCCGGTACCGTCAGCAAGCCTCTTGTCAGTTCACGATCGTCGAAGAACTCCGAGACCCCTGTCGTCTGGACCTCCGTTCCAAGCGGATCGTCTTCTTTTCTTTTCCGACGTTGTGAGTCTCTCCTGTCTCCTTCCGTACCGCGTCCTGATTCCTTGCCGCCGTCAAGGGGTCCGAGGATTACTCCAGCAGAGGTTCGCGGATGCCAACGCGGATTGCAGAGGTCTCGACCCGTTCTCGAGTTCTCCCGTTCTGGTTCTGGGCCTGTTGGCAACCGCGTCTAATCGACAACACGATTTCTCCCTGGACGAGGCTGAAAGGGTCACAACGTTTTTTCATGCAAGCTGCTAGGTCTGATCTCCAACGGCTTTCTCTGAGTACTGCCGGGAGAGAGCGACCGTTTGGACCTATAGCGTCCGCGGTCGTGGCAGAATCACTCGGTACGCAACGTTTCGCGGCGTTTGCGGTCCGATGCCGAGCTGCCAGGCGACGAAGAACTTTTTTGGCCAACAGAGCGCGCAGACTGGGCGGACTCCGTCGCCTCTTCGACCGCCCACTCGTGGAAGACGACGAGGAATGCATCCATCATTGTAAACATTGAGGCTCATTTCACGAAGAGAGTAATGAGTGCGACCGATGATCGGCTCGGAACTCGGAACATTGAGTCTCTGTTTACAATTTCATGAGTGCGACCGATCATATCTGCTAGAGCGTGATGCACTCTCTTCCGCGCGATCACTCTTGATCGGTGCTCGCCAGGAGCTTTGCGACGGAGTTCTTGGTAGTTGTTGGTTTTTTCTTCGTCGGAATGGCTGAACAAGGTGACGGCAGTGTTAAACTCGTTGTGATCAAAGCCAGTCCCACGGGGCAGATTCCCGTGAAGAATGTTCAAGTTCAAGATGTTCACGTCGTTATCAACTCCCCAGCTGTGAGTCACGACTTTCTATTTTGACACTGACTGGGAAAATGAGGCAGTCGTCGGTGAGTTTCCGTCGGGACGAAATCTCAAGCTCTTCCCCCTTCTTTTCAAAGTCTGACAAACCGTACCCGTGTCCTTGTTGTTGCACAGCACGGTTTGCGCTGAAGTCTTCATTACGGCGCCATGTGAAAACGCATCATGGTGACCATCCGAACAGACACGACGCGCTCAGGAAGGCATTCGAATGTCGGATCTGTCACCAAGAGTTCAAAACGAATTCCGATCTCTGGCACCATCGAACCACGGACCACAACCAGAGCGGAGACGATGTCTCGCAAGAAAACTCACAAGAAAATAGGTGGGTCCAGATGCCTGACACCTCCGGAAACGATGTGCTGCTGGGGGCACTGATCTCTGGACAGGGACTCGATTTCCCCTTCCTCTCCCCCTCTCGGGACCTGTAGACAATTGCTTCGATGACAGAATTCATCTGATTCCTTACAGGGGAATTGTTTGCGGATTGTGCTCTTTCTCGTATCGTAAGGTACAGGATCTCAAACGGCATATGGTGTCACAGCATCCACAGCACAACGGTCTGGAGAATCCAGAAAGCGGCACCGAACAAGGTAGGAACGGACTCGTCATTTTGGTGAAAATCCATTGCGCGCACAGAATTTCTCATGATTCTTCCTCCGAACAGCCGAAGGTGAGTCGGTAGCTGCGGACCCGAATACCAGCTCCCAAATCAGCGTCGAATCAAAACCTCCCGAGCAACCGATACGACTAGTCGTTATTACCCCGAACAACGTGCACGGAGAAAGGGTCACTCGAGTTCCGAAAACCGTGCAGCTCGCATTCAAATGCTCTAAAGGGAACAATAATACCCGGAAAGTTGTCGAAGAGCTTTTGAACATCGACTCGTCGGAAGACCAGCTGCTGGCCGGTCAATGAGTCTGAGCATTTCAAGTGTATGTACATGAAAGAGTTCGTCGTGTGTATATAATAAAACGTTTATTGATCGAAACTCTGAATTATTCCCTTTGCAACTTCGAAGCCTATAATTATTACCCTCATCATTTAGAAAGATTCACGACGGGTGACAGGAGAATTATTCGATACACTGATAAAGGTATAGATAGGCAAGATCTTTCGGGGGCTTCTCGGACAGGGCGACTTTCTCATCATTACAAATTACCCATCGGCCTTCCTTCCTCAGATGACACACGTAGTGTCCCGAAGACGTGCTCGACCCCATGTGGGTGATGAACGCGGTTAGTCGATACAGGCCCTGGCGGTTCGCGGCGCTCGAACTGGAGCCCTCGTCGGCCTCATCGGACGATGACGACTCGTTCTGTTGGTCGGCGTTCGAGAAAATCCACTCGATGGCTCGCTCAACGTTGTTTTGAGTCGCCCGCAGGGCTCGGGAAGCTTTGGACCGGGGGAAACCCATTGCTGGAAGGAAAAAAAAATCGGTCATTGACGTCCGAAATTCCAAAGTCGGGGGAAAAGGATGGATCGACAAGAATCGAGTTTCGAAGGTGACGCTGCAGACGAGGATTGATCTGGAGACGCCCATACTACGCAAGGATACATGAATGAATCGACGGCAATCTGATCCAAGGACTCACCCATGACCATTTCGATATTAGCGTCGTCGATGGGCGACACGTCCGCCTGACCCGGTATCACGAGGCGATCGTTGAAATCCGGGTCTCCCATGTGGTCCATGACCCATTGCATGGCTTGTTCGAGACCAGAGTTCTTCGTGAAGAACACCGCTTTCCTGCAGCCTTCTCTCGAGAAGCCCATTTCGACCAGCTGATTGACGACTCCCTCATCGATTTGAACGCTCGGCGTCTCCTGTTCGCCCGGCATCGATTCCTCTCCGGGTTGCAGGCCTCCCTTGGCTCGGAATGCCCGCAAGTCGAGCTCGTCGGGTACGTCCAAGGATATATCCAGCTTCAGCGGGGTCCAATCTGGGGCTAGCGTGAATTTCTTCACCTGCACGAGCAGATATTCCGGGAACGTGAGGAAACGAACCGTTTTCTCGATAGTCACTTTTTCGTTCGCGGCGGCGCTGAAACAATCCGGTACGTGCTCGGTGGCCATGAAAGCCGAAATACAAGCCGACATTGGAATTTTGGCCAGAACGTTCCCCTTCGGATCCAAGCGCTCCTTGTTGAGCTCCGCCGCTTTTTTCTTCACTTGGTAGTCTTCGACCTCCTGCTTATTCGTCGCGCTGTCCATCGGGACAACGAGACGCAGCACGCGCTCCTCGCGCTTCTTGTAGGCCACCATCTTCGTCTTGGAACACTGGATTCGTTCCTCGACTTCGAAACTGAAGGGTCTGCTCGCGGGGTGCTCCTTGTCTTCTTTGTCTAGGAGATCGAGTAGATAGCAGAAAAATTCTTCCGCGTCCTGCTGTCGTTTCGAGCTGAATTCCGGGTGGTTCCGGCCCACCACATTCTTGAAGGCCTGCGGACGCACCGCTGCGCATTCCGCGTCGGTCGCGGGTTTTTTCGAGTATTGGCCTGAGAGAACTCCCATGGCAAGCTTGGCCATTTGCGTTCTGAGATCAACGTTGGGATCGGCGTCGCTTCTGAAAATGTATCCCTGATACTTCTCGAAGTACCTCCTCACGAAATGAGGTACCGTCAGGAGCATTTGCATCACAGCGTTCATGTAGCAAGAGTTGCCCAGATTCACCAGGCCGGTGTAGCCGGGACCGAATAGCGGCTCGAGTTTACAACCTTCTTCGGTGCAAGTGGCCCATTCCCCGATTCTTTGGTTCATGTCGAGTTCGAGCTCGGCCATCGACTTCTCGGTCTTCTGCATGGCAGCCATGTCGATGCCGAAGTGCGCCAAGTGTTTCTGCAGGTGAGTATCGATGACCATGTCGTCCTCGTCGTACGAGTACACGTCGGCGCCTTTGTGAGTGATTGTGCCCAACTTGACGACTAGAGGGAAGTGCGTTTCATTGTAGTGTTGAATTGCGTGATTGTTCCCCCCCGTTCCGGTGAAGAACGAGCGACCGCAGTTGATAGCGCCGTCCGTGAGATTCAACCACAGATTATCCGTCAATTCGCAGCGAGAGCACTTCCATCCCGACGGAGGAATTTTCACACCGTTGTCGAGTTGCAACAAATCAGCCGACAACTTGCTGGGCTGAAAGAACACATTCAGAATTCAGTTTTCTCAATAAAGTCGACGCCGATTAATTTCGATATTCCAAAGTATCGTCCCATGGGGCTTTCCATCCCTTCGCCGGCGTTGAAGTTGAAAAGACATTCGGTACAAACCTGTCTAGCTTCTCCGTCCCAAGTGCCGACGATCGATTCGAGCTCCGCAACTTTGAAGGCACTTTCCGCGCTGACAACGCCCTCTGCGCTTTTTCGGAGCCCCTCGGGCAGCTTAGGGTCGTCGAGGTTAAATACAGCCCCCTCCGGAAGGATGACGATTTGCTCTTCGGTTTTGAATTGATGTTTCGCGGCGTCTTGGAAGCCGCCCTCTAGACCTATGGCCAAACGGGTTGGGGGGACATGTTCTTCCTTCTGACTCTCGGTTCGGACTTTCACGCGCTTTATGTGGAGAAACGCCTGGAAACGGACGGGCTCGAATAAAACAGGCGGCTTCTCAAAGTCCGGATACCGGCAACGTTCCCCTTGCTCATTCGGAAACTTCGCCATGCTCTCCGGCGAGGGAGCTCAGTTCGTCCAAGGCGAAGGGTACTGATCGCGATTCTCGACAGGGGTTGCTAAAAGAGCGGATTCATGAGAAGAGACTCACCTTATAATTGGTCTTCGCAACGTATTCCAAGGCGAGCTGCTTCGAAAGTCCGTAAAAAGAGTATAGTGACACATATAAGCCGTCTTCGGATTCCGGCGTTGTGAACGAATACGCGCACTCATCTTTGTAGACGCGATCCGACGGTCCGGGGACACGGACAGCAATTTGCTTCAACGATTCGTAAGAAACACTCATTTTCGACAAATCTTTTTCAGTCGTGCCGATGACGATGTTGTCTTCAACAGACCGGCAGCCACGGTCGCACTCTCCCTCGATCTGAAAAGGCTGACAGTTCCGCGCTTTACTAAAAAGACGGGGCCCAGCCGCCACTGCTTTGTCCCGCTCCTCTGCCCGCCTCGATCGCTCGACGACGGCGACTGACAAACTCTTAGGAGACGAAGCGTAGAATGAGCCGAGAGGGCACGAAGTTCTTCTCTCAGTGAAGTTCGGAGCCGAACAACTCCCAGAATCAGGGTCACACCGCAGTCAAAAGTGTGGGAAAAGGGATTCGTTATAATGGTATTAGACTAGGCCCTGTAGTGATTTCCCGCTAGACTGGCGGCGCGCGTAAACCGAATCTACGCGCGAAGCGGATCTGCGCCGGATTCGGACCTGTGCGCAAACAGGACGATTCGCCCATTTTGCACCCGCGCGCGAATAGGGGCCCGGTACTAACATTCGGTTTGCCAAAGTTTCGAGAGAGCTTCCCTTGCTTAGGAAGATCCCCGAGCCGGAATTCTAGAATCCTGATTCTTTCGAGCGAGTTTGATGGAAAATTTCGCGCTGACCGAATGGCTCTTGGCAATCTGACAGAGCATCGATTCCAAAACCAGGAAGATGAGAAGACGGATATTTTGTTGTTCTTGTCGCACGCACACGGCGAGAACCCTGCGGGAGCATCAGGCACCGCGGACAGAAAATAAATCATCACCGCGCGAAGTTCTCGGGAATCGCATCACACGACTAGGCATTCGATTTTTTCGGCTCGGAGTTCACGCTGTGATCGTCTCCTCCCGCGTCCTTTGCGCTCACACTGAATTACTCAAGCTATATCGATACCACATCCCAGAAAGTTGGGATCTGGGATCCAGATCTGCTCCCGGTGTTCTAGAATCTTTCGAGGGGGATCCCCTTTCGCGGGACTCCCCCGGAACAAGGGCTCTGCAGGCCAAATCGTCGATTCGAAGCTGCGCTCGCATTCTCCAGCCCCCCGTTAGAAATTGGGACTTATTTGCCAATCGAGTAACGAGAGGAGCGATGGATCGGTGGGCGAGCAGAGGTGGTCCCCCCATTCTATCGTCGAACGCCCACGGCGTAGGTTGTCAGATCCCCGGGTCGCGAAGGGAGTTGAGATGCATCGAGCAACCTGTGCCAATCGCGGAGATGATCGACGTCCGAGCGGATCGTAGCGATGTCGAGCCCGAGGGCATTCCAGGCGGCATGGTCCTTGCGCACGGGACCGGGGAGGCTCGTTGAGGCACGAAGAGGACGACCAGCGATCGTCGAGGTACCGGTCGTTCATGTTCACGAATGATGCTGAACGACAAACTATTGGTCTGCACGCGGAGAGAGAGCTCCGATCTCGCTGCGAATTCCGAGGCGAGAGCATTGAGCAACTCAGAGGATAGGCCATTTTCTCTCCGGTAGGGAAAAGGGGAAATTCGGTGTTCCCGAGCGGAATCGCGCAGCCGACTCGAGGGCGTCACACTTAGCATGCGCAGTGAGCAGCGCTCCTACGCTCAGGGCAAGAAACGTGGAGCCCAGGGCAAGGCCTGCGCTGAGGTGTACCGATATGGCTATAGAGCACCGATTTCCAGCCTCCAGGTCTCTCAGGCTTGCCTCCGAATGAAGAGACCGACTCCGGATGCCCCTGCGGAGGTGTTCGAAAGTACCGTATACGGAATTCCGGAATCGCTTATACGAAAAACATATAATGCCCCGGATACTTTCCCGTCCCTGAATCCCCACTCCACAGGAAACCACCGAGTATCGAGGGAGTCCGCTTTTGAAATGAGAGGAGAAGAAACGGAAATGTGAAAAATTGATTTTGTGCACCACTGATGATTGATCCACCCCATGCTTCGAAGATTACGAGAGGGAACGGTTTACTCGACGAACTCAATTAACAGTTTATTACACTCTGTACGTTTCATATTTGATAGGAGCCCTCGAGTTCGAAGCTTGACCTCGGCTTCTTCCGGAACCGGAACTCTGCTCCCGAGGGTTAAAAAACACAAACAACGAGACACATCCTGATTTCACAGGAGTTGTCCCATACCACGCCAATGATCATGATCAGTAAACGAAAAGTTCAGGGAAATGCCCCTGGAATGTAGGCAGTGCAAGATTTTCATCCACCTCCGCGGGAACGTCAGCAGCATCTAATGGGACCAAGGCCAAGATCTCGTTCAGAGCGCCTTGGAAGGAACAATTGCTTTGAACTTCTTGACAAAGTTGTTTGAAGGGTGTCGTCTTGAAAACGTTCACGACTTCAGCTCGACGCTGCTCGGAAGTCGAGGTCGTCCTTTCGAGCATCGATTTGAAAGCTTTTACACTGACTTCCTCCAAGTCGACGAACTTCTTCGCCGTCCCCGGTGACGAATCGACAGAGCCCAAGTCGAACGAGGCACTGTTCAGGCTTTCGGCAGTCATTTTGGGTCCGTCCGTCGACGTGGTCGCCGTAGGAGATTTTGTGATCAAAGTCCTTTGAGCTACGACCGAGGAAGTCAGTGCCACCGGAGCGGAGTACGGTTGGAAGAGTTTGGAAGTATCGTGGCCGGATGAATGCAACGCTTCTCCTGTTGGAAAGATAAGAAGTCAAGTGATGCAACAGCTGTCGAAATGATGCTCGAGCGATCCTGTTCCTGAGCGAGGCAATCCCGGATACTTCCGTCCCGACTCACCGATGGCTTTCATGCTGAAGAGGTATTTTTCGTTGAGTTGGAGGCTCCCGGGCGAGTTCGGATGCGATGATGGTGCGGGTCCCGGGAGGAGCCATGGACATTCTTCCTTCCGCGCCGTGATCACTTCGTTAACATGCGTCAGCATGGCCGGTATCGATGTGAGGCTCGAAGCCAGGTAAATGTAAGATGCAATGAACCGATGGACGTACACCGAGTTCTCCGTTGGTTCCCTCTGCATTTCATCCTGGAAGGAAAATCATGAATAGGTCGGGTGAATGAATTGATGAATGAATGAAATAATTAATTGATTGATCAAGTGCAAATGTCTGATGCGATCGATGTTCTCTAGGTCGAAGGAACTCACTTGGAGTGCGAACATAATGCGCAAAACCTCGGTCAAAAGCTCTTCTGAGCCCAGTTCGATAACGATGAGGGCCATCGTGATGTATACTGATACGAAATTGTCGTATGTGTTCGATTTGAGTAGAACGTTGCTGTACATGTGATACAATATTTCGGGGCCGTACTTCTTCATAAACACCGAATCTTGCCGGGAGCACTTCTCGACCGAGAGACTCGGGAGGGGGTCGCCGGTGCAAGGTACGAAGCCCAGAAGCTCCAGCTTTGGCAGGTTGTCATGACGGTCGAGAAGTGTTTGCAGAATTTTTTGAACAAGAATTCGAACGTTGGGGTCGGGAGCCAAGGACATCCGCAGGATCGACTGAAGGAAGCCAAGCGGGAGCGCTTGGTTGAGGTTCACGGTGGAATATTTAGTTGCCACGGTCAGCAGTGATTTCAGCATGGTTTTCTGCAGCTCTCCCTCCGTGGAGCTGACCACATCTCCTTCGGATATGTGTGGAATTTTGGAGAGTATGAATAACATGATCTCGGTTTTTTGATAGTCTGGTAAGTTGTTGGCGAACTCGCCGAGCGTCTCGATGACCGCTTCTTGGAAGCTTGATTCCTCGTCTTCTTTATCCAGTTGGATCGATCTGTGAACGAAGTTCAATGATCAGTAAGGCTCCCGAGATATGTAGGTGATCGAGAATTTCCTCCCCGTCGAACGTTCCGTGGAGGAATGTCAGACCTTTTGAGATGGTTGAGTAGCGAGTGAAATATATCCAATACTGAAGGTCCGACGCTCTCTGAGGCGGCGATGTTCACGATATGGTAGAGAACTTTCACGATGCCCGTTCTTTCAAGATGGAAAGTCCGACTCTGAGATGAATACTTGTTGTCCAAGTGAGCCATTAGTAGCTGGATCACCGTGTAGGAATACTGAGCCTGGAATCCGGAGAAAGCGTCACCGACGACTCGAATCCCTCTATTTGACGAACAATGAGGATTCGGCGTTTGCTTCAAGTTTAAGGTTCAAAGTGAACAGCAAATTATCGTCTTTTCGATGCACACAGTAAGCTCTCCCCTACGGTCCGAGTCGAACTCACCTGTATCGAATACATGATGATCTTGAAGACGTGGATGGCGAAAGTATTGTCATTCACTGACCATAATTGATGTTTATCCAGATGGATCAGCACAGGCTTTATGACAGAATTGATGTGTCCGTAGGTGGCCCGAGACATGATCTCGCGAAAGCAATTTATAGCCAACGATTCGGGGCTCTGCTTCGATTCGTCCTGGCCCAAACCATCGAGCCCACCTGATGAACGAGAGGATAAATTAGTATCGTATTATTTTCCCACGCTCCTCCAAATGCTCTAGCCACTACAAGTGTGGTCATGAAACCATCGACATTACGCATCTGGTGAGGAAACACTGATTATTTTATCGGTGTAGAGAACATCGAGCACGACACAGGCCGAGAAGTCCTCGCTAAAATTTTTCACTAAAGGCTTTTGCGGATAAGAGTGAGCTCGAAGTGACTGAGTCAGCGGACCGGTGCTGATCGCAGCCGAGGAGGTCCATTGTGCAGAAGTGTAAACATGCGCGCGCGACTTGGGGCTTGCGATCGCTTGATCCTATGGATTTCCTTCGATCCGGCTGCTTCAAGCGAAGCTTCTATTATCTCGAGCTTTAGCGGAAGTGGGAAATCAGGGTTGCGGGACGATCCCGCGAAGTTCTACCGAAAAAGCCCGAGAAGTGTGTTGGGGACTGTCCAGAGCGCAATTCTGGACCCCCGGGAATTAATTCAGGTCTCCCCAAAAATCCCGTGAGGATGTATCAAACGTATAGGCAAACCTCTCATAAGAGGGATGGGGAAGAAATCACAAGGAATGAAGCTCCGGTGACAATTTCGCACAAAGCTATGAGGTGATTGAACGCAGCGATAAATAAAGTTCCATAGGAGAATAATAGCCAGCTAGGCGAGGAGAAGAGTAAGATTGCGTCAGTGATGAACACATGAGATCGTGATGGAAGTGAAGAAAGACATGACAAGAGCGCGAAGGTATTCTGAAGTACTCACTCGGAGAAGACAGGTCGATTCCGCCTGTTCACAACAAGAGTTCATTGGAACAGTGACATTGACAAAAAAAAAGAAAAACACGAGCCTAGTTAATTCGATCAATCGATTGATCCTCCAGTCGACTGCCGGAGGACCAGATTCGCCCGAACCAGGGGCCCGCATGGATACCCAGCTAAGTAGGTCACGCTCTCGTAAATCCGCTCTCCTTGAAGAAGCGTTTTTTTGTTGTCGCGGACCGCGACCGTCCATCCAGTTTCATCCTTGGGCTTGGGGAAGATCATGAGTTCATTCTTGAAGCCGTCGCATCGGATTACCCAAGAAAGATTACCTTGACGCAGAAGTCTGCTTGTCGGGCCTTGCTCGTCGGAGTCCGCCGACGACGGTAGCTTCTCGGCCATGTTGAATAATAGCGACGGGACTATCTTCCCCATATGGGAATCTTCCCAAATGTTGACCTGGAGCTCATCGTTGACGGTCTTCCGAACCACTCCCTGAAGACCTTCGACGCCAGCCATGCGCAACCTGCGACACAACACAATTATACGATCAGACCAATCGGCATGAATCACTGATAGAGAAAGTCAACTCGAATATAAGTCATTTTGGATGCGGTGCGATCGCTCACCGCGCAATTCCCTCACCTGGTCATCATCTGAGGATCGCTGTTCGTATCATGCGCCAGTGAGGCGAACTTGCAGACGAAAAAATCATAACCTCTATGATAAGATGGAGTGTCTTCTTCGATATTGGCAAACTTCACAAAACTTCGAGTAGCTAATAATTGCAACTCGGGGTTTTGACATTCGAGGAGATGTTGCACGATCTTCAGAAACGATTCCACAAACAAGTTTAGACTCTGCGAATGACAGGCGACTAACAATGAATCCATGGCTTCCATGGAAATTTCGACGTATTTGTCTCTTCCGCGACTGATGTCTCGCTGAACTCTATGAGCGATGTATTCGCCGATTCTGTCCAGTTTCTCCGGAGACGACACGGCATAAAACGTAAGCTTCTCCATGGAGGCTTTAACGAGTCCATCCTGAGGGAAACAAGAAGAGCTGTATTCCATCTCGATGTTGCCTTGAGGCTCTGCTTTCAGGATTATTCATCTCAATTGGACACGGTTCGTCGGAACAGACGGCTCGCGAAGTTTTCTGATAACTCACCTCAGGATTTATCGGATAGATGGAGTCAACTAATCTCTTGTATCGCGGCTTCAATGCCGTGCAGCAACCTAAACAACCTGTAATAGGGACCTCGATAAGAAGCTTCGGAACTCCGCGGCGTAAGAGAAGCCAGACCCCACATCGGCCATGTCAAGGAACTTCGGGCTTTCCTCCTAACGATGGAGTCTCTATCCTAACATCGCTCGGCTCGTAAGACACTGTCTCAGAGCTCGAAGACTGCTCGTGTGGACCAGGGATTCTTACCAGAACACATGTTGAGTGATTATGCGACGGCGTTCCGCTGATGGTTGCTCGGCAGAACAGCACTACAGTTTCCTCTACCTCAGTACTCTACGCTCTATCTGTCGTGGAACACTGCAGCCTGACACTATCTGTCTTGAAATACTGCAGCTCCCAGAGCGACGGATGGGTTCCGACGGTTAATCAAACTCCCGCCGCGACGCCCGCACGACATTCGCGCTCTCCGTTGATTCGCGGAGCGTTGCTCTTCGGGAACGGCTCAGCTCATACATTGAGCGCAAGCCCCTGAGGTTCGCAATCCAGTGACATGTTCAGGAATCGGACCCTAGCGGCTTCATCCGTCAGAGGAATAATGAATATGACTGATGATGATGATGATCTCTGTCTGAAAGAGACAGAAATCCTACGCGGATTTCGAGGAACGTCAGCGGTTTCCTCGAAAAAGGGAGCCGAATGGCTGTCTTCAGGAAAATCGCTGTATCTGCTTTGGGACTCCATGGCCGAATGCTGTGAAAGAATGCAATACTTCCCGTTCGACAGTTAATTCGCAACACCAACACCAATCGGGTACATATCGGCATTCCCTTGAAAAAGTCCAGGCCCTCCTTGGTCGGAAGCTTTTCAATCAGCCTGAATGAGACTCTCCCGACCACCTCATTCAATTATGGAGCAAGGTTTCGATCTGGTTCCGCTTCTCGACCCCGAAACTGATGAACCCCAACCTAGAAACGATTCATCTCTACTCCGAGTTGTATCGCCGTCTTCAGAGAGATGCTCAGAGACGAGCCCTTGCTTCCTCAATCTTCAAGATTTTCTGCCCCAGGTGTGAAAATGCTAGCCGGGGTTGACGATCTCTTCCATCATTGCTCTCGTAATCATCGACGTCAAGATTGAAGGTAGCTGTCGAGACATCTTCGGAAACTGAACAGCCAAGGTGACCGCGCTGTGGCTCAGCCGAAACCCTCCGATTCATGTTACTACTTATTTCAGCGCTTCCAAGAATGTCTTCCCGGATTTCTCAAAAATCCCCCTTTTCCCAGTCGAGCAGAATTGACTGCCCGTGGGAATGGGGCTTCCCCCTGAAAGAGAATCCGAGCCCTTGATTGAAATCCTGAATCCTGAGGGAAGCAGGAACCATCCATCAGACATCCATGAGCCGTACATCCACTTACCAACTTTCTCACCCCTGACTACCCCGTATCCATTCGACAGAGAACATCCTGGATTCACACGGAACCCCAAGCTTGAAGAGGGACCTAGACCTGATGCGTTATCCAGCCAACCTCCGATCTTTTATGCGGCTCGAAACGCAGATAAGATCGTCGGTCGGGAGTTGCAACCAAGAAATAGTAGCTGCGGTGCGGTGGCTCCCGGGACGTGAATGCTGCTACTCTGAGGGCATCCGTCATCTGACCATCAGCTGCTCTCCGTCGAAACTTCTGGATCTGAATCCCGAGGAGACCGCTTACCGGAAGGTGGCTGCCGCTGTCTCGGATACGCAGGGAGCTGCTGACGTCGGCGCTGCGCTGGCGCTGCCCGCCACGGTTTGAACGACCAGCCCGTATGCGCAGAACGCGGTGCGCCGTTGTCTGCTGTCAGCTGTGTGGTTCCCCGTTCTCCTCAAATCGCTGCTTAGTTGGAGTGCTCTCGTCGCCGATACTTCCGTCGGTCGGTCGCTTCTCCGGTCTGTTGCCGATCTTTCGACAGTGACACGGCAGTTACCTCAAGCTGTCCATCCCGCTTCGCCTCCGAGAAAATCGCCGGAGGTTGTCTGTACAATGAAGGGTTCGGGAGGCAAACAGCAGGTCAAGATGGAGAGTTTGACCGCCGATGAGTTGCGTGAACTTGGAAATAAATTGTTCTCAGTCCGGAAATACGACGAGGCCTGTCAGTGCTACTCGAAGGCAATCGTGAGTCCATCGCTTCTTCTGTAAATTGTCGAATATTCTGAGTATATCCACGCTCTCCAAACCCGTGGTCACAAGCAGCTGAGCGGGAGACGGAGGTTCCCGCTGCTGAAACTTTGTTGACCCAGAAGGACTTTCGGTCACGTTCTAGAAACGACAGTATCGCCGTGCGGAGTTGATGGACTCCCAGATGGAGAGAATCTCCGTCAGATTTTCTATATTAGTTCATTCGAGGAATTTCTGCTATGTAAGAGGAACGATCCGAGTCGCTTCCGGAAACGAACCATTCCCTAGAAAGACATGCCCCGCGGATTTCGCTGAAGAGATCACAACGTTCCAAGAAAAAACGTTCCCTTCTCTGTTTCCAGATCAAAAATCCCTCGGTTCCGCTTTACTTCACCAACAGAGCCCTCACATACACCAAGCTCCATCAGTGGGAGCTCGCTATCCAAGATTGTAGACGAGCAATCGACCTGGACGCGACTAATGTCAAGGGCCAATTTTTCTTGGGTGAGTCGTGATTTATATGATGATTTTTTATTTGTTCTCATACGGATCGATTCCTGGCGCCAAAACAATCCTAGCTCGATGGTCATCGCTTGTGAATCGCACTGGGGGCGGATTTATGATCGCGCGCGAAGCATGATACGAAGAGACCACGACGGAAACGACAAAGTGGAATGAGATTCTCATCAAACTTCTTTCTTCTGTAAATTCGAATGTACAGGCACTGCTCTGCTGGAACTCGACTCCCTTGACGAGGCGATTGTGCACCTACAACGCGCTCTCGACTTAGCCAAAGAGCAGAAAATGAACTACGGAGACGACATCGCGGTCCAGCTGAGAATCGCGCGGAAAAAAAGATGGAATCTCCAAGAAGATAAAAGAGTGCAGCAAGAGATCGAGCTGCAAGGCTACCTCAATCAATTGATTATATCCGATTTCGAAAAGAAACTCCGGGACGCTGAGAATAATAAGGCCCCAGGTGGGAAAACTTGTTGTCTGCTTGTCTGGGCGATGGAATACGGGAGCTCGATTGAGATTGCCACGTAATTCCACGTAGATTCTGAAAATACACTTCGCTGCTCTAAGTTCTTCTTCGATTCTTCGTTCCAGCGAGTGAAGTCGCTAAGATACAGGACAAGCACGAAGGTGTGCTGTCGGAAGTGAATCAGCTCTTCGCCAAAGTCGACGAGCGCCGTCGGAAACGTGAAGTCCCAGACTTCCTTTGTGGGAAAATATCGTTCGAGATCATGAACGAACCCGTTATCACGCCTTCCGGCATCACATACGACAGGAAAGACATTGAGGAGCACCTACAGAGAGTCGGGCACTTCGATCCCGTTACAAGAACGCCGCTTACACAGGTAGGCGAAGTTTCATATTCTGTTAAAAAGACGGGAAGTCGACGAATTTCGTTTCGTCGCGATTCGTGCTGGCTGAGCGTAATTTTGAGTACCCTCCCGGATTATTCACGCCTGTAACTTTTTTTTCCAGGATCAACTTATACCAAACCTTGCTATGAAAGAAGTTGTAGATACGTTTGTCGGGGAGAACCCATGGGTGCAGGATTTCTGAAGCCTAGCGTCCACCAAAGTTTGATCTTGTATATTGCTCGTATCTTGAACATATAGAATGATTTAATGAGGAGCTAATGTATGCTTCCTGAAGTGCAATGTAAAGAAGAGAGCCCTACTTAAGTCTAGCACTCAGGTGCTGCTCGATTGGGCTCTTTCTATGTAATTTTCGGTTCTCTGTTCATCTCCTAAATTGCCTACTGTATCATATGACCGTGGAACAAGTGAACTTTCGCCGCGAATAAATACCATGAGAACTCCCTGGTGTTGTACTATTCCCGGGAGACTAATCACGAACATCACCGTTGACGACGGAATCGCTCCGAATATATGTAGTTCATTTCCTCCGGATATCTAGAGAAACTGTGTTCGAATCTTCAGGTCTCGGGTTGCACTGGCCCAAAGAAGACTTATTCAATGGAGAAATCTATTATTTTTTATTAAAGGGAATCCATGGAATGGCTTTCTTCGACTTCCGTCCGGACAGAATTCGATGAGGAAAGGCATCGTTCCCGGGGGGACCGATACCCCCGGATATATAGCACCGTGTTCAGAGAAGGGGATGATCTATAACGGCAACAAATATCTTCGGCGGGTACTCTTATCTCCTTGCTCGGCCGAGTGGCTTTACGAATATTGGAAGCCTGACGCCTGGCGGACCGTGACAGTCAAGCTTGGCTCAGGAGAATCTTACCTAGGGTATCAAATCACATACACCGTTCATTCACATCACACCGCAGTCGTCCTCCCGACTGCCCGAAGTTTTCGAAATTACCCGACTCATCCTCCATGTCTCGCACCCCGGAATGAGAGTCTAGGGCTATTATTGAGATCACGATCCAGCCTACTCTATTGCCTCGGAGTCGGATCCTCGGGCTTCGAAGTTTGGGAGGAACTCTTTCGGAGACTCGCTCCGCAAGAAGGCAGTCAGCCAAGCGCTCTTTTTGGACATTTTCGAGAACGGTTCTATGAGATCTTTTTCGGATCGGTTTCGCATTACTCAGTCAGAGGTCATGAAGACCGACAGGGAGAGTTTCATTTCCCGTCGCCTTCGTCATTGGAATAGAGGCACAGAGAGGTTCCCCCGATTCCGGCGAGGAGAGCAAAACAAATCACCAGAGGAACAAGCAGCGATACGAAGATGTCTCTCGTAGTCGTTCTCCGGGGCATCTCGTCGAGGTCGGGGCCGTCAAAAGGCGGTAGCGGCGCGATCGGAATTTCTTCAGGAGGGATGACTCGTTGCGCGGCGACGGTTCCCTGATATCGAAAAGTGCAACCCTTGAGTTCTCTAAACTGAAATCGCCTCTCCTTCGACGTCTCGCATGTTGTCGAACAGAAACCCGAGGAAAGGCGACACCACCGAGCTCTCTAGCTCACTCACCTTGAAGAGACGGAATCCACACCAATCGGGCGCCAATCCGAGTTCGCGGAAGCGCCATTCCACCGAAGTCCTGTGAAATTCAATCGGATGGATTCACACCAACATTCTCCCGTAGCCTTAGCGACGCTTCATTTTTTTTCGTCTCCTCACCTCTTATAATGACGCGGACAGGGTACCCTGTTTCTGAGCTGCCTGACCTCGAGTTCCAAGCCTCTCAATTCGGAGGAAAAATTTTGTTCTGCCGCGAATCTCACAATGAATCTGAAAAACGCCGCTCTCACTTAAGAACTGGACATCGATCATACCGGAGCAGCGGATGACGTCGATACCTGTCAACTGACCCTTCTTTATCGCGCGGATCAATCGGCTTCCTCCCACCGACATCGAGCACAGATGCGACTTTGCTCACGTAAACTCTTTGACTTGAGCTCCACAGGTTCTGTCGCGGAGAGAAAGGTCTCACTGCTGAACTCAGGTACTATCGCAGGGAAATCTTTCCTTAATCCACCGAAATCATGGTTCATTCAACACACCTGCATCACTGCTTCGAGGCGTTGCAGGACGTCCGTACCGAATATATCTTCGATATTATAGTTCATGAACTTCATCTCGACCTCGAAGTTTGCTTGGGGCTTCCGACAGGGCAGGACCTATATCGTAACCGGAGAGATGAACAACAATTAGGTCCCACGATCACCGTCTTTTGCAGCAAGATATAGGGCACTTCGTGAAGTCTCCTCATCTCAAATGAGGAGACACCTCAAGAGGCTCCGATTGCGTCGTCTTACGTTCAGCTGGAATCTACGATCCGTTGACTCGAAAGTCTCCTGATCTGTCGAGATGATCTGAAAATTTTGAGGAGCATTAACGAGTAGATAGGTCACCGTCAGCGACGGGAAGTCTGTAATCTTCTAGGTGTGGGTCCCATGGGCTCATAGTGACGACTCGAATCAGCATAAAGCCGAAATCCTCTTGAGCGGGAGCTCACCTGGACATCGAGCGTATCATTCTCCGGATAGCTCCCGTAGAGCAGTAGATCATCCTTGTGAGGCTTGATGAAGTTCCATCTCGGCAGATCCGGATATCCGACCACTGAAGCAGCGTGTTCGACCGAGTTCGAATCTGAGGGAAGAACGCACGATCGCTTAAGCTCGTGGGATCCAGTCACCCGAGTACTCATCGGGAGAATGCTCACATTTGTCATCATCTAAATACATATTTTATGGTCGATGTTCGGTATATGGCCCGGAGTCGAGCGGAAAATCAAACGTCTGACTGTCGATGATGTTGAGAGCTGGTTGAAAACTCACCCTGTGTATTCAGTCCAACTAATTTCAAGAGGTAAACTTGACCAGCGCAGACGTTAGCCTTTTCGGGTCCGAATTCACCGCCATCCTTAAGGTTGATATCAATGACTGAAATCGGAGATTACTCGAATGGGTTACGTTGACTCGTGGAATGAGTTGAACCCAATTCGAATCGACTCACGTCGGCGAAGAACTCACCTTCTAGGCTGCACTCGGTACCAGAAAAGAGGAAGGCGATTGCGAAGACCGGAAGATATCCGCGCAATCGAATCATCTTTCCCCGATTCAATGTTCGAAGAATTCCGCTCTGGAAACCGTCCTCGAGATAGGCGTGCTGAACGAAACCAACTGAGGGAGCTTCTCGGAGCTCCGGTCTAGGAGAAGATGCAGAGAGAAGAGAGTCTCGAGCGCATGCGCACAGCCCGAAGGCGCAAACGCGGCCCCGAGCTGAGATAAGTGAAAAAATGCCCGTCTTTGAAAACTTTCAGGGATCTTTGGGAAATGTGATTCTTCGTCCGGAACTCGGCACCTAAGTTATTGAGGAGTTCCCCCCTCACGATCACCAGGTTCTCCGACCCGGGAGAAGCCCAAAACCCATGCTGGAAGGAGTCATCTCTAAAAGGGATTCCGAGCCGAATAGTTACAGCTTTCGAATCTCTGGTTCAGGGCCCCCGGTTGATTCATCGAAACGTGTTCCTCCTAAAGATAGTCATTTTTTTCCGGAGCTGTCGAGCCTCGGGCTCCCGCAAAAACCATGTGTCCAAATCGGACTGCTTTGGAACATTCGCGTTCCGGGTTCCTCTGAAAATCTTTCCTAATGGACTACACCAGGACAGCTCGTATTCTTCTTCCGGGGCAGAACTCGGGAGCTTCGGCGAATTCTGAGACCTCCCGGTACTTTTTCTCTATCCACTGACAGTTCGGAGAGCTTCAATCCGGGTTCGAGGACAATATGCCCTTGGCTACCGCTGGCGCACTGTGTGGCGTCTGGATTCGCGCGTCACGACGGGTCTATGTCGTCCAGACCGCGAAGCAAGATGACCACTGTTCGGACTCGCCGAGGACAATTTTTATTCGTGAGAGTCGGGGAGACATGGAATGAGTGAATATCAACATACGGTACATATCCACTTCCCGAGCATTGTTTCGCTGCGAGCTGAGTCGAAATCGATTCGGTCGACGTTGGGGAGAAGAACTTCACTTCTCCCCACCTCTGAAGCGATAATGATGGATGAATTACGTGAATGTGATGAAAGCGATGATCCGATGTATTCTTAATCTGAGACAAAGGCAGCTGTGGGTTGAGATTCATGAGTCTGACCACTCGTTCGTGGGACTTATGATGGCCCGTTCGAGGCTTGTGATGACGAGCGGCTCACATTCTCGGACCGCTGGTCTCCGGCGCACGGAGACCTTCTCCATGCTAGTGCGCCTCCTCCGACTCCGCTGTATCGGAGGAAAGTTACAGGACGCCGCTCACAGTATCAGCTTCGGAATCGCTCGACATCTTCTCTCCTTCGTCTTCCGAGTCGATGAGATTGCGTCCCTCTTCTGGTATTATTCTCCTCACACGATGCGCAGCTTATATCCGCAATCGATCGGAGCCTCTTAAACGAAGTCCCCATTTGGAGCATAATTGAGTCGCAGAATCCATGACCTCGGACATGGAGGCTAATCCGTTTTTTCATGATCATCGTCCTCTTCTTCCAGTTCGTCCTCGTCCTCATCGGATGACTCGAGGAAATCGGAGCAACACGTCAAGTAACAGATTGCGGCGAAGAAGGCCGTCGGTATGAGGAATATCACGAACGTCAGAACTGGCGACGACCGATACATGTTCTTCAGGTTTTGTGACACATCGAAATAGGATCTGTATATTCTGTAGGGCAGAGTGTTGCCGCCGAAACTCGGCGGTAAAGGGTCCGCTTTGTCGATGGCGTCGAGAAGCTTGATGATGTCCTCGGGGTCATCAGCAGAGCTGCTTAGGTAATACTTGTAGGTCTCAGGATCGACAACGATCACGGACGGCAATCGTAGCTCTGTCATCGCAATCGAGTACGGAATCTCGGTCGACGGGAACCAGCCGAACAGGAATTTGCTGAGGAAATGAATGATCGATTTTAAGGAAGCTTGTCACTTGAATGTCACTGCTTGAGCATCTGAACCGACTTGACGCTTCGAATTTACTCACTCGTGGTAGAGCTCTTTCGTGTTCTCTGCTAAGGCTTCGAGCATGTCTCTGACTTCTTCCATTCTCATTGTGTCCAGCCTGCCGATCTGATTTTCTTCCAGGACTGCAGCCACCAGCATTTTACGTGTTGCCAAGATTTGACGGAAGTTCGCGTAAGTTATTCTCTGGAACGCCGGGAAGCGCTCGGAGATTATGAACTGATCCAGCAGCTGATACTTCTCACCTGGAGAGAACGAAATTCCCGAAATGAGTAAACTCACGCTCGACAGAACAAGCACCCATCATACAGACTACAAGCCTTGGTCATTGCATTTCCGTTCAAACTGTCTATTCAGTACATTCTTGAGAGATTCGTTGAAGCTCGGGGGACTCACTGTTATAGGGGACGAACGCCCCATCTTTGTGGACATAGATCCAACTGTGATCCTTGGATTCGTCGACGCAATGGATCGGGACATCGATGAAGTAGTTGTAGGCATACATATGCTCCGCGTGCTCGGTGAAATTCTTGACAAGCTCCCCAGCTTCTCCGTGACCTTCCGGATGCGTGGCCAGAACGAAACTCGCCTGAAAGAAAGTGTTCCAATCGAGATCGGATCGCACATCCATCCCCAGCCATCATTATCGATTAACAGAAGAATTTGTCCAAAATTATTCTGCGCGTATCGAGAATTGATATCGAGTTTTCCGTTTTCGCGGACTACGTGTACTTCTGATCATATTTCCTCCTGATGCGGAGGAATTCGACGAACCTGACGATTGTCTCTATCGCCTGAATCGAGGATTTTCCTCATGTCCTCACAGTTGCTGAATTTCTTGATCGAGGGACCATGAACTCTGCGCACAAACTCCAATATCGGACTGAGGAGACGCTCTCCTTGGTAGTCGACGACTTTGTCTTTGTTGATACTGAAAACGACGACGAATTTCTAATCATTCCCACTCAGATCTGCACAGAAATAGATTTACTAGTATTCCGGATCCGGATCGAGGAAACCAGGTTTCGTCAAGGTACCCTACGACGAACATGACTTACTATAAAATCGTAGGGAATCCTCCTACTCGAAAATGCTGCGCGAGAGACGTGTATTTGTTGCAGTCGAGCCTGGCGACCCGGACATCGGTGTTCACTAGCTTCTGCGCTACTTGACTCCAAACCGGTTCAAGCCTCTTGCAGTGATTGCACCACGGAGCGTAAAACTGCATGAGAGAGACAATTTTTCGTACTCGACCCTCCGAGAGACAATGGTTGAATACAGAGAATCGGGGGAATAGCTCAAACATAGAAGGCATATGTAGGCGAATGCCGGCTTACCTTGACGAGCCATACGTCTTTGTCTTTGTACTCGAGAAATCTATCGCTCAATTCGATGATCCGAGCCGCTTCACAGGTGAAAATCAAGTGGACGGAATATAAAAGCAGCCATATATACAATTCTGGAAAAGAATTAAGAACTGAATCAATGCAGGGTTTTTCAACTTCCGACGAAGATAACTTCATCCGTAGGGTGGTGATACTCATGGCTTATTCCGCCAAGATTTGCCTTCGGAACCTTCCACGCTTCCCGCCCAACTCAGAGCGGAAAATATGGTCGTGGAATCGTCCGGAACAATGACTGCATCCGGGAACACGGAGAAAGGGGAATGAAGCCGAGCTCCATTCAACCTTTTCCGACCATACTCTAGTACTTATAATTTTAACAGTAGGGTGAGAAGCTCGATGTAGTTAAGTCGGTTCGTCGATTTCTTCCGACGAGTTGTAATTAAGAATCGTCGGGAATATATTTTCGAAATTCTTTCATCTTGAACCCGACGATTCTCCCTCCGATCATGATGGATGCTCATGCTTATAATAATCTAGTTCCGGGCTCGGGAAACTCCATCCGAACACTCCCAGGAAACATCAGAAACAAACCCCGCGTGAGTTCAGGAATCTCGTTTACCTGCGCGCTTGTTGATAGACATGCTGAGTATGGAGTACAGACTATTGACTCTGTATGAGGTCCTATCTCACAGCATCTTCTTCCTCGCGCCTGTCCTGCGCGCTCCGCGAGCGATTGACAGCCGTGCACCGGATGTTTTCAGTACCGAGAGCACTATAACTATTCACTGTTCATTTCATCTGTTCGTAGAGTGGGCAAGTGAAATGGAGAGTGAACGACTAGCAGAGGAGTTCGTGTGTGCAGCCTGCTGCCGTGGGCGGTCCTCCCTCCCTCGATGATTACAGTTCAAAAATCTGGCGCCAATCTGACAGCTGTCCGGGCGGAGTGGGGGTTCACCCATTCAGTCAGCAAGACTTGGGTCCTCGCAGACGGAGGGCGTACGCTCGACTAATTTGAGAGGAATGGAGGGACAGCTTCCATCGCGATTTGGGGATGCTAGTCACTTTCTAATCGGTTCGCGCCCCGGTTTACATACAGTCCTGAGTGGACTTCCGTTTACCGAGGAATTTCTTCGTCTTTCCCCAACAAAAGCTAGAATACTGAGCACGGAATCGTTCCGGTCAGGTCGGGCAATCGCTGGCAAGCTCATGAGACACAATGGCGGCTCTCCCGGAAGGCAGCGCGCGGCCACTGCCACTATGAGCCTTCGGAAACTTCCCCATACAGTGTATGTCTAGGTTTAGTCGCGGTGCTCCATCGAGAGGAGGCAGTGGCTGTTCCCTGCTCCATACAGAAGCGAATCCACTGCTCGAATCGTTCTCTAATTCGAACCATGGCTTTCAATCACGAAGCTGGCACCGCGATTGAGTGTCTGAGCGTGAGTGACCCAGTTTGGTTTCAATGGAAACAGAATTCCGGTGAAGTTCCCTCGAAGGCAGCCGTCGGTGAGCGCCGGGAGCCGGAGACGATTCGAGGACTAAATAAAATTTTCCCCCAGATCCCCATCAAACTCGCAAAAGAGGTGACCATTGATGCCGAAGGCCGAGAAATCATGAGGTGTGGATTCAGAGTAGGAGGGGGCATAGATCAGGATTTCACGAAAAGTCCTCAGGGGTACACCGACAACGTAAGTTTGCGAATTATGGTGACCTGCTCGATCTTGAATATCTCGCAGATCCGGCCATCAGTGGATCCAGCTACCGTCTCTCGAAATTCTAGATGAGGTGTATAGTGTCCCAGGATCCGTACTGGATCTAGATTGAACACGTTCTCTTATTACTTCCCGCACAGGGCGTCTACGTGACCGAAGTTTACGAGGACTCGCCAGCACAGCACTGTGGATTGAAGCAGCACGACAAGATCCTGCAAGTGAATGGATACGATTTCACCATGGTGACTCATAGGAAAGCCGTGGAATACATCAAGAAAAACTCCGTGTTGAACATGCTTATCGCTCGGAAAGGAGTAACGCACTCCTAAGCCGTGATTTTTATTTGGAATAACTTCCACAGATCGATAGTCGGACCATGAATACTTATGACGAACTCTATTGAAGATGAAAGTCCCACCGTTTCGTGGAGTATGCACTGCAGTTGTGATATCCGCAATATTTACACAGAAGAGACTCAATGCTGACCTTCCCGATTCCATTGCGAAAACGAAAGGGATCAATGGTTGTGGGTGCCCACCGTGCCGCCGATGAGCTTTTCCGGAAAATACCGGATTAATGCAGTTATAAACTTTCCGGTAAAAAGGGATTACTTATCCAATTGAGTGTCCAGCATCGAAGATATGTACGTCACGATATTCCACGGGAAAAGCCATATTACGCGTGAGAAGCACCGGACGCTGCGCGGATGCATCCGAACCCTGTTGTGCGTGGAGTATAGATATAGACACATACCCGATTGGACGGAACTTCGTGCCATTTTATCAGAATTATGTATGAGCAATATCCAAGAAGTCATTCCATGTATTTGAATGATGCTGAGAGTGAGGTCCACTCTCGAAGGGGAGCTTTGACGTGTGACCGGGAGACTCTGGCGAATGTGAGTGACAGAGTCTGCAGACGACGCGCGTCGCTTATCTATACGGGAATTTCCACAGGACCTCCGCAGTATTCGGTCGAATTGGTCTCTGTCCTCGACCCATTAAGGAATGGATCTCACGGGAACAATATCCGAGAGAATTCTCAGATAGAGTTCCCTATCACAATAATCGAGAGACTGAAACGCTCTGCGTCGTTGGCAGTATAAGTCGGGGACGACATTGATGGAGAAGGCTCAATCGTTCTTATACCAAATCGATGTGAATCCGGTCTAATTTATTGCAGTGCAAAGTACCTGTATGTACACCGATTCGAATACTGATCCATCGGAGCTCAGCGCCAATTGAGAATGTCGGTAAGCCATCAAATAAAAAGGCGTATTCGGCGAATAAGTGTCGTGATTTGCTCCCCCTTGTCGGCTGCCCGATCTGCTCCGCCTGCCTGATCCGCGAGGTATTGGTCTGGCAGCTCTCTCGCTGTGGGAGTATCAATTATAACAGTGAGATCCGTTGTAGGGGGAAAAGTTCAGCGGTCCCCCGAGCACAAACGTCTCCAGAGTGGCTCCCCCCCACTCCCCCCCTCACCAAAATGAGCTCTTCATCGGTTGATAAGTTAAATCATTTATTGGAACATTGCAGTCACTCCTTGTCTAATCGGCAGATAGGATTGTTGTAAACCATCTGCAGGTCGACCTTGTGTCCCACGAGATCCCGTATGTTGTCGATTCCGTACTTGATCATCGTAGGTCGCTCCAGTGATAGACCCCATGCTATCACCTGAAATCGAAAAAGGGCCGGCGTCAGAATCTAACTCATCCCCAGTACAGTGATTGTTTCTATCCGGGTCCTCCTACAATATCCCACCTTGACGTCCGGGGGCAGACCCATTGGGAGAAGCATTTCAGGCCGGAACATCCCACTGTTCCCAACTTCGACCCACTTCTGCAGGCCTTCGTGGTAAGAGAAGATTTCCATCGACGGTTCAGTGTACGGATTGTAGGCGGGCTTGAAACGGAGCTTCTTGATGCCTGGAACGCAAATGGCTCTATTGAGGGCAAAGCGAATGACAGCGGAGCTCATTACGACTCTCTGCCCTTGGTTCCGGAGAAAGTTCTGATTTCTTTTCAAATACCAATCGGCTTACCAAGTTTATCGAAGAACGCTTTGATGACTCCCATCAAATTGCCGAGGGTCAGCTTCCGGTCAGCCACGACGCCTTCAATCTGATGGAACTCCGCGAGATGGGTCGCGTCGAGAGTCTCGTTTCGGAAGACACGATCGATACTGAAGAATTTCGATGGCTTGAAACCGTCTTTGGCGAGCTTATAGAGCATTCGCGCGGAGACCGCCGTGGTATGGGTCCGGAGGAGATTCTTCTCGGCTTCGGAGTACTGCCAGTCGTAGTTGTAGCCCAGGGACTCGTAGCCGCCCTTCGAATGTGTTTTGCGAACGATCTCAGCATAATCCTCCGGGAAGTTGGTGCAAGTTGCTGGATCTATGATCATAATGGGGTCAAATCAATGAAGCTACCGAGACTGTGTGAAATTATGATGGCCCTCCATGAATAATAATCCAATAAATTCATGGTCGATCACTGTCTTTTGCAACGGCTCATTCATGAGTCATGAGTTCATGATTCAGAATTGTTCCAGATGTCTTATTTTCCCGGAAACTCCGCCTTCATATTGACAAAGTTACAACCCGCGACGAACCTGAGATGAAGAAGGTGTCGTGTGCGTCTCTGGCTGGATGCTGCTGGGGTTGGAAGAGCGCGTCGAAGTTCCAAAACGAGGACTCGACGAAACGATTTGTCGGCATCTCGGTGAAGCCCATCTCGAGGAAGATCTGCCGGAACTCTGCCCGCACTTTGAGCAGGGGATGCAGATGCCCTCGATCGGGTTGAATGCCCATGGCATCGAAATTGTACTCTTTGAAAGATTTCGTCTCCCACTCCCCCGATGCGATCATTTCGGCGGTCAGATCAGTTTCTTGCTTTTCGAGCTCCAGCTTGAAGTCTGGACCTTTTCTTAGCACATATATCTTCACTTGAACTTCTTGAATTAATTTCCGTTTCTTCAAGTCATTCAACTTCGATGTGTCCACCTGCGCCGACCCTGGAGAAATGAACGATCAGTCGACGTCCGATCGGTCTGACGCTGAAGGAAGCGGAATCCTGTTCTGAACTTGGGATACGAACCCTGGTGGATGGTGTTGAGGATGGATTTCACCTCATCCTGGATTTTATCTACTTTCCGTGAGATCCGCGGTCCTTCCGGGTGACTCTTGTCGAGCGTGATCCATCCATTCGACATGGCTTTACTGAACCCTACCTTACCGCTAGCCCCGACCAATTTCTGAAAATACGAACTCTGTATGCGAGAAGCCCTCGAGCGGATTTTGTATCCAGGAGGCTCAAAAAGCAACCTACCATGAGATCAGGCTGTTTGATGCCTCCATCAATCGGCACGGCATTGTACACTGCCGCTTCATGGCTGCCGTCTTGAGCGATCTGTTTACCTTCGGCCGTGAGCTCGAAGCTCTTCTCTGCTTTCAAATCAGCTTCTATGATCTGGATTGGAATAGAAAAGGTGCGATGAGACCTCGAGTTCAGAGGCCTTGTCTAAAGTTTCATGAGGAGTTATTCCTAACGGCGGGCTCGATGGATCTTCGGGGATTCTGCGCTGAGTACGATCGACGATTACATCATCCTTGAAGGTTTCCGACGTTATACAAGAGAAGGAGCAACGTTTTAATTCGCCGCAATGGGAAGGAAGGAGCATCTCAATTCGATGCGTGCACAGAATTTGTGAACAGATGTCGCCTTAGGGAGTCGGAGGCGCCAGAAAATCAGTATCTTTCGATTGGGTGGCCTGATACAGAGCCCGCGCGGTCGCTGTCTCTCTGTCACTCACAGGGGAATCTCTTCCGAAATTCCTAATCAGCTTCGAGGTTTCGAATCAGCAAGTGTTCCTGTATGGAACGAGATACGGAGACTTCCACGTCCTCTTCCCGAGAAACTCACCCCCGGAAAACAGAGTATACTCTTCACCGCACCGACGATTTTCTGATGATCTTGGCTAAGTATTCTGGCGGCTTCAGCCGATGTCAGCTCGTTCTTTTCACCAACCAGCGCAAGAACATCTTTCACCAAGGTAGCCATGGTGTACCCGGCACTCCAGGTGTGCCACCGAAAATGTGCTCCGCTCAGAGTGGCAATAAGCTTAGACACCGCAACACGCGTCCGCCGAATAATTTCGAAACATGCGCTCAGCTGTCTCTCGACATTTCTCTCGTCGGGTCGGAACTTTGGAATACTGTTGTCTCTCGACTACTATTCTTATGTCAAAATAGTCCAATAGCAACCGAGAATCTTCAGGAGCCCGGCGAACAGACGTGGAGTGCTTCATGAGGCTCAACTGATGACGCGCACTTTTCGAAAGCTGATCCCGCGCTCATCCTGACGCGACGGGATCGGAAGACCAAGGGAGAACACGGAGCATCATGAATATCGCTGATCCCTGCTCTCGTGCTCGATATGGCTTGAAATAATCGCAGGTCGAGCAAGCATGGTTTCCGAAGGTCAACGAAAAGCTCGAGCAGCTGCTGAGAGTCTTCTCATCGCATATCGAATATACTTATTCCGATTGCCTGATCTGAGGCCTACAATCTTAATGGGAATAAACAGTTGGAATGAAAAGCTCTGTGTCGAAGGCTCGTGTCGTCGAGCGAAAGAGTTGATACTATTTCTACGGCAATGGCTCTTACCCAGGGAGTACCCGGATTGAACTCAGGGACGTGATCTGTGATATCGGTCGCTTCAATGCGACCGCGGCTCCGTTTGAGGGGCTAATTTTTTTTTACAAATAGAAGGGCTCCGCGAACCCTTGTTCTGAGCACAGAACGACCTTAATGTACCAAAAATTAACGTTCGGCATCGACCGACAGATCGAGATCCTTTTCCCGGCTATGGTACTTCCAAGATCTAAACGGGTGATCCTGGTTCGGAATCGTTCGGACGAAATCCATGGATGAGGGGACTGCGTTCTCCGGAGCTGTCTGGCTTCCCCCAATGGAGCGAACGTGGTGAGTGGTGAATTCGACGGGGGAAGTGTGTGTCTGTATTACGTAGCGCCAACGGATAGACGGGGACTAATTTCGAAAGTGAAGACAGGAGACCGGTCTTCAGCCTCGCGAGCGGTGTCTCGCAGTCAGCTGTTAGAGACCTTCTGGTATCTGCAGGCTCGCTCGTTCCGAACACCTGGGCTCAGGTAGTTCTTCATTGATTGATGCGGAGGACGGCGGGGACTTCCCGGTGAGATCCATCGCCCCACACCGCTCTTTCTGTGCATGCGCGCGGCGAATGATTCATAACATTGGAACACAACCTGAGCGGAAGGGGTGCCACGGTACTTGAATTTCGTTTGATGAATTCTGAGCATTCGTGGCTCGCGTATCGAGGAAGTTCATTTTTCGTGGGTTGAAGGATTCCTCCTGCTCATCGGCTTTCTCCAAGTCCGCTCCGAGCGTGAGCTCCCGGAGTGAGGTCAACGGTGGGAAGTTGAAGATTTCGATTTCGTACGCTGTCGAACATTTCGAGCAAGTCCGCTGCTCCGTTTTCCAAGGAGAAAATAGGTCCGCCACCGAGAGCTCAGGCTTCCTCGAGCGCAGGGTTTGAGAACCATCCAGCAGTTCTTACGGTATTTTACTTACCGTTGACTGGAAATGAGACCCAACAGGTCATCGATTCTGAGATCATCTTCATTCACGGAGTCAGTGTTTTCCTCTCTTCCTCCAGATGGCAGAGTACGAGGAAACCCTGCTGGTGGTCAGCTTCATCAGACCCGAGTCAGAAACTTCTACGGCAGCTTTCGAGAAGATGGTTACGCCGGTGTCAGACTTCCTAGATCGTGAGAAACATAGGCTCCGCATTGAAGACCATTGTCTCGTGAAACCGATCGTGATTCATCGCACCGGAGGACGCAGGTCACGCTCTAGAGAACAGGGTGACGGACTCATCTATGAAGCTCCGTTTGCAGAGGCAAAGTTTTTCGTCAAGTTCCGGAAAGACGAAAAGAACCCGTCGAAAAGCCAGCTGCCTTATCTCTACCATAGATGGTGTACGGCTCCCCCCGAACTAGAAGCTTGGCTGAGTCGTGGCTCGGACCAAGATCTCTTCGAAGGAATCGAGAAGGGGTTGGTGCGAGACGAGTTTTATGTGAAGGAGCTGTCACTCGGAATCATCATGAATTTGACAGACTTCTATCCAGAGGATGTCATCCCTTGCACGATCCCGGATGCAAAAGGGCCGTGGAAATCCGGCATAGTTGCTAAGGTGGAGCTCGCAAGCGTTATGTTTTCCTCTCGTTCTCGCCGTCTCTGAAAAAAATAGAGCTACCTATTCCCGACAAGAATATGCCTCTAATTTGCTGCTATACCAGTTTATATGACGGATGAGTCTAACTCGGGTCTCCGGAGACACTCGTAACCCGCTCATCATTCCAGGCGAAATTCGACCACGTTCACAAGAAACTTTCGATCTTCATCGACATGATACATTCCTGCAAGAAGTTGAATGGCGGCAAGACGAGCCAGAAGCTGGAAGTGAATTATTCGTCGGTCGCGCGTGCGATCGTTGACCTCCGAGAAGGAGAGACCAACCTATACTTGCGGATAACTCACCCCGCAATCCTGTCCGAATCGAAGGGGGAATCGAAACGACCGAAATACCATCGTCATCATTTGATGGGCTGCGCTGAAAAAGACTGCGTGCTGCGGATCATTTCTCGCCGCTACGGAGGTTGCAACGTTCTTAGACTGCAATGGCAGAACGCCAAAGGAGTGCTTCGGTGGCTGCATACTATAGTTGCGAAGCTTCAGCGAAGTGAAAGCGTCATTGCGTCGGTCAGGACGAGGCCGAAGCTCAAATCTGCGATCAAAGAAGTGAGTCGACCGAGATCTTGCAAGGACTCGTGTTTCTCGATCGATATCCCCATCGAGCCTGCCCAACGAGCTCGTCGTCTTTTCCCGACGCATTCGCGCTTTTGCAGCTCAACGGGATTATGCACGAGTTCTACAACGACGAATCGATCTCGTTCAGAGCAAAGTATGCCATTGAAGCCTGTAAATTGATCTCTTTCGATCTACTGAGACAGTTGGCGACCCTCTCCAGGTGAGTTCAGGAGACGTACATTGAGTAATTCGAGGAGCACGGAGCTCGTCATGCTGGAGAGGTGTTTCACATGTCTTCTAATCCACATCGAGTCCACCGCAGGGAGAAGGTGTGGGAGTTTCTCGAGCTGTTGAAAGAGTTCGCACGATATGAGGGAAACCACGAGCTTTTCGAGAAGACGATGTTCAGCTTGTTGAAGGCTATCGACGAGGGTAATGTTCTCCTGTACACCGACGCCGTCCCTTCCCAATTCCGAAAATTCCGGGTTCAGGAGCGGGAGAAGAAGCGTAAAGGGATCGCGGACTGCGACAGTGAGAGAAGTCTACAGGGAATGGCTATCATATACAAGTACGTAAAATAGCCTTCGACTTCGCAATCTGTTCCTCGCGAAATATCTTTCTTGCTTCTTGAACACTCGCGATGAGTCTACCCCCGCGAGATCCTTCCCGGACCGTCGTTCCTGCGGCTCTTGGCAAGTCATTGTACCCACAGGGTATTCCTCACACCCTCACGGACCATTTTGCGTCCTCCGGAGGAACACGGCGAAAATCGGATTCTGCGACAAGTCAGCAGGGACTACATGCTACGAGTCGCCTTCCGAGACGACAATCTTGAGAAATTGACGCACAATCTGACTCGAGAGGAGGGTCGTAATTTCTTGGAGTACTTTCTCAAAGTGAGTCGCCCCCACGAGCCCAATTCTCCGATTCCCCTTCGGAGCACATATTTTCCATGCCTCTTGGGGGGACTCTGATGGTCGCGGATTTTTCGCAGGGATTTCTCAGGGATGGAATCGAAATTGAGAACAGGACCTATGAGTACTTGGCCGCGTCCTCGTCGCAACTGCGCGATCATGGTTGTTGGTACTACGCCAAGGACGAGCATGTACGCGCCCTCGATTTATGCGTTTAGAGAATCGAATTTATCGAATAGCAAGCAAACTATTTAGAGAATCGATTGTGATCCCGGCAGCGACCGATTCAAAGTGAATTTGATTTCAAGGGTCGCGATTCAAAGTCGATTCGGGAAGAAATGGGATCATTCGATGATATAAAGAACGTCGGCAAAAAGATGGCGCGGGAGGGGTTGTGCTTCTCGAGTACGATCGAGACGGTCAAGGTTTCCGAAGATGAATGTACAATAGAAGAAGACATCACAGGTCAGAACGTGTCATGAGACTCACGAGTCTCGGAGTTTCGCTCATTTTCCTCGACTACCGACACGATCGGGAAGTGAAAGGAAATCTTTCCAGGTGGTGCGCATGAGAAATCCAATAAGCCGTACACGTTCAGTGACGGCATCGGTAAAATATCCGCGGAACTCAGGGATGACGTCTGCGAAGCTCTCAAAGACAGTCTCAGGGACAAGAAACCGTCGGCTTTCCAAGTGAGTCCCCCCATATACATATATGTAGTATACGTACGGAGAAACGGACTTCAGGGTCCAGACGACCTCAGAAGGATGGCGAAGCCACATCTTTACTGCACGGGATCTCTGACCGAAGATTGTTCCGTCTTGTCTTTCATCGGGAAATAAGATCCGGTTCCGAGGAGCCAAAGGAATGGTGGCCTTCGACCCTTGTCTCGAGGGACGGCGATTGGTCTTGAGAAAATCCATGGTCAAATTCGCCTCGACATCCAGCTCTTCTTTCGAAGTGATCAAATACTCGGAAGACAGTAAGTCAGCATGTAGGAGTGCATTTTCCCTCTATCTTTCCGAATTTTCCCGTTCAACCCGTGCTCGATATCATTTATTTCGTCGGGAGACATCGTCGTATCATTTCAGGAAGCCTGACTCTCAACAAACAGATTATTACCATATTGGAACAGCTCGGAGTCCCGGCCGAGATATTCTTGCGTTATCAGGAAGCGAACATCATCGATTTCGCGGACGCTCTACTTTTCGAGAATCAGGCTCACGAAAGGCTGACAGCCTCCATAAAAAAAGATCCCGATTGTGTGATAGATTTTTCGAAATTCCGCGAGTTCGGAATGTCGGTCGTCCGGGATCCATACTTCCGGGCCATGTTGATTGAGCTCTACAGATACATTATAAGTGAGGAGACTTTGCTCCGTTTTCACACTCTGAAGCCGAATGAAACTTCTAGCGCTATTCATCGCGTTTGGTCTTGTTATCTCACTCTACGAATGCTCATGATTTTCCAGCGAACCTCAGAGACAAAGCCCGCATCTCCATCCCTTGGGGTCTTGGGAGGAATTTGCTTGGGGTTATCGATGAGACCGGCAAATTGGAATACGGCCAAGTCTATGTGAGGTACACTCCTAGGGAGGATACGTCTGGACCAGATATCAAAGTGGACAATAACACTGACGAGGATGGAGTTCCTCGTCAAGCCGGGACAGAAGTCGTTAAAGGCGAGTAAAGAGCTCAAGTCGATTCAATGCGCCCTGATGACTCATGTAGTCGCCGGGGAGGCTTCCGGAGCCGAATATCCAGGAGTCTTTCTTCGATCTGACTGACGTCTCGAAAATGAATCTAGGCCGAGTTCTCGTGACGAAATGCCCCTGCGTACATCCGGGAGACGTGCGAATGTTGGAGGCCGTTGACATTCCTGAACTGGCGCATCTTGTCGACGTCATCGTTTTCCCTCAAAAAGGTCCCCGACCGCATCCCAATGAGATGGCCGGGTCGGATCTGGACGGTGACGAATACGCTGTCATTTGGGACCAGAATTTCTTCTTCGATGTGAGTTGGATAGTTTCAACCCGGGCTCTTCTGGAGCGAACCAGGAAGGACGGGTGTGGGAGACCGTGCATGAAAGCATCCACGAGCATACGGGAGGGTCACCTTCTTCTTCTTTTCAAGAAATGTCCATGTGCGGAATGTAAAAGATCGCCCCGACCGGACGGAAATCATAGGCCCATGATATTTGATGATGCCCCGGCCGAGCCGAGCGAAAGCCTCGAGTTGGAGGATTATTACAATTTCATCTGCCAATTCATTCTGAATGACAACAAAGGCACCATCAGCAACGCTCACCTCGCGCATGCCGACCGGGAGGAAGATGGTGCGTATATCGGAAGTCCTCGCAATTCTTCCTGCCGGCGATCATTCCCTGCGGGAAGCTTTTCCGGCCGCCGATTTCTGAAGAGGGGTCTCTGGACCGGAGCTCCTTACGATCGATTCCGTCGTTCTAGGCATATTTTCGGACAAGTGTCTCAGGTTGGCGGAGAAAGTCAGCATGACTTTGGACTTCGCGAAGACCGGCCGCCTCACGCAATTGGAGCCCAGCGAGGTCGTTAAAGTTTACCCTGACTTCATGCAGAAGCAGGATCACAAGGCTACTTATCGGTGAGACAATAATTAATCGATTCCGAGTGTCCGCTTCGGAGGGTTTTCGATGTTTTCATTCTCTCCCGGCAAGGCGGGAGGGGAGTTAAAGTTGCTCGTTCGATGATTCACTTCTTACGCGGCCGTCGGAGTAAAGATAGAATTTTCCAGCTCCGAAAAGGTCTTGGGGAAACTGTATAGAGCCAGTCGAGCCCTGGAGATCACTGTGAAACAGGGTTCTAGCGGATGTGAGGAGAGATACGTGAACGAGAACTTCGAATTAGAAGGCTGGGAAGAAAAAAAACAGGATGCACTAATATTCGTGGAGAAGTACGAGCATCGACTCACCAATATCATGGGGCGCATGGGAATACAGAGCGAGGCTGAAATTATGGTCAGCATCGTTACCCAGGTCAGCAAATACATGTCGAAGAGCTTTCATGATCTCGAAGAACTACAGGAGCAGCTGGAGCGCCAAGTGAGTATCTTCGAAGTCCACCTCCCACAAAATGCTCTCCCTTCAGTCTTCGATAATAGTCCTTCCGTTAAGTCTCGAGTCATTCTTCGCTGGCGATGGCCCTGTCGCGAACGAGTGGAGCTCTCAGCCGTCGCCTGATTTAGAATGATCTCCCGTTTAGCGTTTTTTCCTCAATCTGAAAATGAAAGAAGACTTCGAAAGAATGACTCGAGGTGATAAAGATCAGAAAATGCTGCTTGCCTCGGCGATATACATGCTCGTCTACGACCCCCCGGGTGGCGAGAAGCTGACGCCTTTCTATGGGTGAGTCCGCGCAGAAACTCCGCGATCCCCTGATTTTTCCCCTCCGATGGAGATTCCTCTCGCAGCATCAAATTAAGTCAACTCCCGGTCTGACTCGGAATTGTATCCAGGGCTCCGTGGATCGTCTTCGACCAGCTCTCAGACTGTAGTAAGGTGAACAAGGATTATTTCGAAGAAGTTCCCAACTGTCCCATCGCGCTCCGCATCACGGAAGCCATGTCCGAGAAATTCCAGAATGACAACTACAAGGACAAAATGAAGTCGTTGATTGTCATCAAGAGATGGGCGGAAGCCGAGGGTCTCCTGGGCTCAGAAAGAGAGTTCAGCACCTGTAACGAATGTCTCCACAGCATATTCGAGGAGAGCCGAAAATCCACCATCCACGAGCTGGTGAGATCTCTATCTAGAGCGGTCTATCTCGCAGTCCTTCAAGCGAAGTGTCTAATTAATTACCTATTCTATTGCGAAGGAAATCGACCCGAGCATGGGTGCACATGTTCTGCTCTTCATCCGTTACTGTGCAATGAACTTCGGCACAAAGATCCGGGCGCTTGAGCTGCCGAAATGCAAGCGGGAATGTGCGCTGCAAAAAAAGTTACCTGAAATGATACAAAGAATAACCAGCGCGGCTATCGGAACATACAGCAAGCTGGCTGTGACCAACGACATATGTGCAATAACAGGCCTCAGTTGCGGGAGGGAGCACGGACAAGGGAACTTCTGGACCACCCGGAGCTGTGTACCGGTGAGGGAGATTTCTCTGTGCCCTCCATGAACGCATTCTAAGCATTATATGGATCTCGATTCATCGCGAACCCCCGATATCTCGACCTCACACGCTTTTCGCAGTTGGTTCTCAACGTCAGAGACATCAAGAACATCGAGTTCCTGCATGAATATCAGGAGCATATTCCTACGATCCTGCGAAAATGGTGTGACGCCGAGGAGAAGGACCGAGTGAGTTTCGAATAAAGTTCGGTGGTGGTAATGGCCGTCGAGTACGGATCTGAGCTCCGATGGACGGCAGAGTAACTGACTTTATAAAAACTTGTAGATCGCCCTCTCTTTCGAAAATTCGAGGGGGGAACGTCACATCGAAGTGATCATGGAAGCCAAGGAGTGGGTGCTACACAGATTGGAGGATCGCCTCTACAGTTTCGATAATGAGAAACTCCTCAGACAACAACTGGAAGAGGAGCTGAGAGCGATGGGCAAATATAAGAGTAAGTCTGGACCTCATGATAAGATCGGTCGGGTGATCGAGATTTCGGGGGGAATAATCATGCCTCATTTCCACGTCCAGGAACGGAGTTTCGCGCAGGGAAGAACCTGCATTGAGAAACTCATTGACGATCTTCGGAATATTGGTTCAAACGGCGCATATGAGATCGATGCTAGAGTGCGTCAACCAGCAGAAATCGTCGACGAAATAAAGTTCTGAAATGGGATTGGCGTAGTCTCTCCTCAGTCGAGCATCCGAGTACGCTCTAATTTTCGGCGGCCTTAATCACTCGGTCGATTCCGTACTTTTGAGCTCTACTCGGCAGGCGTTCCTCCATTTCTGCAGGGGCGGATCGCATGGACAGCAAGCGTTTGTTTCTTGTCGGATTCGACATGACGGTCCTTAATCTTGAGGCAATATTTATAGATGCGGAGCGGAGGACCCCCTCGTTCCAGAGATGGTATGAAAACGTAAGGATTCCTAGAAAATCTCCGCTCATCGCTCCCGCTCTATGAAGCGCCGTGAGGACAAGGCGGACCTCATGGGTCCGTCCCCCATCTCTGAGAATCGGTGTGAACGTGCGATTCGCGCCCCTCTAGTGTAGACTTATACGTTTCCTCCGCACTCTGATACTTGAGCTCTCATCGACTGCCTCTCATTAAGAGAACGGGCTGTCAGCAGATGGGGTTTCCGAACTCCCGGTGCTCCAGGAAACAAATTCATTCCCCCAATCGGAAATCATACCGGAGACTTGCAGAACGAGACCGGAAGACGGACCCAGAAATGAACGGGCGAAAGGAACTCTGATGGGCTGATGACTGATGATGATCCCCTCTCCTTTGAGCTGGAACGGCCGCGACAGTCGCTACCTCGCGCCGAACCCAGAGGGTCACAGGATATTGCGCGATTCCCCCATAGACATTCACCTGCATATATCCCCAGAACCCTGCTTTGTGCAGGATCTCGAAAGTAAGTGGGGGCTATCGACTCACACAGCAAGAATACGCGAGAGGAGGAGATCGGCGGCCAAGCTTAGAGACCCGCATCGTCGGCCCGAGTGTATCTATCGCGACTCAAGAGTCAGTCTTCAATCCGGCCTACGAGGGGCACGCACGAACGATGCGTGATGTGGGACCCCTTGAATTCGCGGCTGTCAAGTAGCGCTCCCTGCGTATCGGAACGTCGCATGCCTTGCTTCGAGGCTGGCCCGGTATTCTTGCACACAAGTGAGATTATGTCCATCGATCGGTACTGGAGTTGAACGTACTGGAGGGTCTCCAGGCACGAGAGAGAGGGTGGAACAATGATAATAATTAATAATAATGGGAGGATGCCCGACGATTATGGTCTCGAAGGTCGACACTCGAATAATTGACCACCGAAGGAGTAGGGCTGCTCTGTTGGAAGGAGTGTGCCAGTCCCTCAATGAAGGCACCAAGAGACCTACCGCTCGTTGGGGGAGTCCTCCCATCGTGGTTGATAGCTCATAATTCACGAGTCGAGAAGAGTCGAGTAGGAAGCCGACGTCAGAACACGAACCTCGTATTCCTGAGCCGAGTATCTGGGAATTCGGAGACCCAGGAGGACTCGGATTCGGATAGACATTGACCAGGTCACCGAGGTTATCAGATTCATTCCAAGCCAAATACAATATCTGACAACAAGTCCAATCTCGCCGAGAGGCTGCCCGCGGATGGGAGACCATCCGCGGCCCGTTCCGAATGAGGAACTCAAGTCTCTACAAACGGAAACTAGGGCTTCTTTGGAGCCTTGCTGATCGCTCAATCGTCAGATGATGGCAGAAATATGAGAACTGTTCTTGATCATGCCCGATTGAGGTTCCGGAAATCCGACCGCACCCACAACCGTGCCCTGGGTTCTTCTCGTTTACCCTCGAATGCAGATTTGCTCGCTTTCTGCCCCCGCTAGGGTTGGACATCGCCTCCTCGATGTCCTGAGTGCCTAGGTTGGGACAATGCGACCGCGAACCACTCTTTACACAGCAAGTGTATCCGACTGGTTCGGGGTCGCCTTCATGTTTCCGCGGTAGCCAGGATCGAAGCTGGCCTCATTTGCTCGAGCGGCGTTGTCACGACAACGCAGGTTCCGTGCGCGGTGTGCAAGCTGCGCTAAGTAGTCGAGCATCCCTCCGGTAGGTAACGTGGCGTAGGGTTCTCCCGGTGGAAATCGATGCAATCGTTGGAACATATCCGAACAATCGACCCGATGAGAAGTGAGCAAATCGATTCATTTGAAGCAAGAGTCTGATGGACAGCACCCTCCGCCGTGAGATTCTCCCGAAATCAGCGGACAGGAAAAAAGGCGGTGATGTGAATCGCTGCAGCTTACCTCGGCAGACTCAGGGCCTATTTGCGACGCGGGTTCACTGGTCACCGCTCCCGAGACCCCGCGAGGAAGAGTGCAAGCCAGTCGGCGACGATGGGAAAACCGTCTGGTGTAAGGACGAAGAATACGCGACGGTGCAGGCGATACCTCGTCCTTCCCTCCCGCAGAACCGCGTGGTGCATTCGTTTCCCACCGTGCGGTGGACGGAGAGGCGAGCATCGATGCGAACGCCAGGCCAGCTCATCGAACCTCGAGTAACCAATCCTTACTGCGCCCGTCGGGAAGGTCGAGCACCACCAGGATATTCAAGGCAGCAGCGAGGGACCAGCTCGAAAGAAGACCCTAACGAGCCCTAGAGACAAAAATGGTCCCCAGAACGAAAATTGATGGGCTCCAGATTATTGTCGCGAGTGAGTCCGGTGAGAGAATATTTGTCAGATCGGATCCGCTTTGGTAGCCGACGAAAACTCTCGGGTCCTGTCAGGCCGATCCGGAGCCCGAGAGGAATCGGTCTCAACTCTCAATCCTTCGAGGCTTTGTCGCTACGTGCACAGTGGACCGAGGTTTTATATCGCACTCTCGAAAATTTCACCTCTTGCGTGGAACATAATTTCAACGAGCTTTGCGGAATCATCGGGAGCGCCGACGACGAGGGCTCGCTCTCCGAATCGCATCTGAGAATTCGGTGAATACTTGACGACTGTCCTAGCGCTTAATCACGTAGAGTGACCAACTTCCTGCGATACGCACGGTTGTTCCTGTGATTAAGACAGATCCGATCGTTGTTCGTCCTCAAGCTCACGACCTTCATCGTCAGCCTTTTCGGGGACGATCAGAGCGGGATACTCACGGAATCCGCGAGAGCGGATAGACACTCTGTGACTTCGACGTATGCTGACGGAAACATTCATGGATCAAGATGAACTTCCGGGGGCTTTGGGGATGTCCCGGTCACTGGGACACCTCGGGAGGACATGAACAGCAGAATTCAGTGGTGGGACGCATGCCGACCGCCGTTGATTTCCCCCCCGGAGATGATCTCTGTGAACATATATTCCGGCACGGCTGCTCATCGAGTGCCCGAGTCGTGACCCATCTGTCAACCGGATAAAAAGAAGGAGCACAGACAGCTTAGAGCCTAGCTTGCGTGCAAAACGCAGCAGTTTTAGATTTAGGACGCATTCAGAACGGGTCGGGTGGACCTCGTCCCTCGACCAAACCGACGTTCGAGATTTTCTTCCTCTTTCTGGATGGCTCAGTCTGCGTAGCTGGCGACATAAATTTGAGGTGAAGATTTCCGAGAAGTCAGGATCAGGGATCTAACAGCTCGCAGCTCTTCATACGGCTCGGAAAGTACGTGCCGGGACCGTAATGCCCGTTATACACACGACCAAACGCGTTGCCGGCCGAGCAGATGTCATCTCATGGAGGGAGAGTCCGTAAATCTTGCTCGAGAACTCCGACTCTCCAGTCGTGTAGTTTTCCGAAACGGACTGCATATGAGGATATTCGAGTTTCTGACAGTCTTCTTTTCCGACTGTTGTGCAATACCCGGTTGTCGGGCCTCTCGACGACGGGATGTTGCGTGTACAAATCTCGGTAGACGAAAGTCCGCGTTACGTCGGAAGTCTTTTCTCACGCTACGATGGATTTTTGAGTGGAGTACTTCCCCACGGTCTCTCTAGGTTTTTCCTGAGATGCGAGCGGAGGTCATTCCACGCAATGCACATGCGCCCCGAGCTGCACATCCTGTCCAGCGACGGGATCTGAGGCGATTCTTTGGTTCACAGTTCTCCGGTCAGCATGATAGTCGCTCCGGTGGAACTTCCGCAACGGGACGTGCCTCTGATTGAAGTTGTCCCGGAGCCCATGCGCGAGAACGTGATCGCTCGATAATACGGGAGTCCCGCGAGAGTAGCGCGGTACAAGCCCTTAATGTGCGGAGGACTCCATATATCTGACCTCTGAAATACCGAAAGTGTTCGGCGTTGCAGAGTATGCGCCGCCGACGACAATGAAACCCGTCCGTGTGGTGGTTGATGCGGGAATAAACGACTGAACGCCAATCAAAGCGTGCCGCCCTCTGACCTTAAAGAATCGCTTCCAGCCGTGCATGAGAACCATGCGTTGAAACCCAGACAATAATCACCCGCCCGAATAGATAGATGAGCCGCGAACGAGAATCTCTTGGGGACAATCATGAATCATAAAGAATTTCCGCATCACGTCGAAACAGAAGGATCCCGATGTTGTTCCAGAGGTCTCGCGCTGAGATCAGTCGGAAGAAGAAAGATTGACGGCGATCGCGGATCTGGTTGATCTCTTCGGAGAGGAATATTCAATGACTTCCGAGTATGTAAATAGTACTGGGTAGTCACTTGTTCGCTCGGATAGATGTCGTGACCCTACTCGAGCAGCAGCAGCCCATGTCACCGATCCAGCCGCCACCCAACTGAGTGAGTCTTTATCGACGCCAACCGCACTCGATCCTGCTTTTCGGCAGTGTCAAGGAGGACGATTTAGATAGTCTCTCTAGATAGATGCCTGACAGGAGGAACACTTTAATCTCAATACATCGATACCTCGGGGAATATACAAGATGGAGGGAGCAGTGACAACTTCGCGAATCTGAGATCGTTGCTTCGCGTGCCTTTTCCATGATCAGCGTAACGCAAGACAGATGCGATTTCGGGGGAAGAAAGCGCGATCCCGCATCACGGGAGCGTTCGTTTAGACATCCCGAATCCTCTAGAGCTTTTGTGGGGAGTGTCATTTCGAATGAACTCCATCCTCGCGAGGATAGACTCCTGGAGGAGTCATCGGAGACTCGCTCGGAATGAGAATGGTCCGCCGATTCTCGGAGATTATCACCGATGATTCCCCGTCTGCCGACTGGACGTGGCCGCACCGAGTGGCGCGACTTCATTCATAGATGGGCGTTGAGATATAAGGCGAGAGACATGAGCTGAGGGAAGAATATAATTAGAGCTATATAAACATGATATACATCCATATACATGATATATATAATATAGACATACATACCGTAAAATACCCAATACAAGCCCGGGCGTCTATTTTTTTCGAGAGCCTCTTGGGGAGGGCTTATATTGGAGGGGGGCTTCTATTGGAGAGGGGCTTCTAGTACCCTACTTTTCGACTGAGGAACGCCGATGATCAAAACAAAAGGTGGGAGAACTGCTTAACTGCATTTTCCCATACGAAGACATTTATTTCATCCCATAGATTATGGTCTAAAAACTCTTAGGTATTTACAACATCACAAAGGTACGTCATATCTCACAAATCGATTTATCACTTTCGCTCTCGTATGTTTCTTCGGGTTCGGGGAGAAGTAAGTCGTCTGTCAGGAGAATAGGCTCTTCTTCCTCATCTCTTCCGAGGCTGGAATCAGACTCTTCGCGGACTTTCAAATTCCTCGTGCATTCGATCAGCTCGGCCAGACCATTTGGACAAGCTGCATCAGGCTTGAATACGTGTATGGGGTGGTCCTCGGTACCGTCGATAGCGTTCGATATCCCGCAAGCCTTGAAGGATTCCTCGATGATCTCTGGAGTCAGTCGCGACCAGGAGTCGACGATCCATTTTAGGCACACGTCCATCGGCGGAGCTCGCATATTACCTTTGGGAGTGTACGATTTTTCTCCATAGAGCAACCATTCTTCGTACTCTTCTTCGATTCTCTGTTCGAAAGACTTGTTCCAATTGACGTCCGGGGCTTGAACGAATTCAGTGCAACCTCCGGGCACAACAGTGGAATCGACGCGCAGATTTCTTGAGCGCGAAACGCATCCCCTTTATTCGGAATGTTATTGTTTCATCGTTCAATGCGATCGACAAATCGCTCTCAGTACCGTCTGCGTTTCGCATACTCTGATTTCGGGGGGCTTGTATTGGGAAGAGGGCTTGTATTGGAAAGGGGCTTCCATATTTTTGAACCGTCGGAGGGGTGGGGCTTGTATTGGAGAGGGGCTACTAATAGGTAGTGGGCTTTTATTGGGTATTTTACGGTACATTCATATTCACGAAGAATATAGAAGATTTCGAGTGCAATTGAATAGAATAATAAATATTATCATATCATGTCATATAAGCATACATGAACATCACATGTATAAGAATTACACAATGTCATGCATAATAAAATACATAAATATCATGATGCATATACCTAATATGAATAATATATATCATACAGATAATGACTTAAGAGATATTGGATTCGAGATTGTCACTCCGCTGGTTATGAAGTCTCGGACAATATGACGCATCGCATACGTACGCATCACACTCGATGTATACAAGTTCGAACTCTGCGTAGTTAGCGTCGAGATGCGGATGCTCACGCCGATGTGGAGGCTGGGTACAAGTAAAACAGATCCCTCGAAGAAGGACTGAGCCCCGCTGGACAGGCGTCAGACGTCACCCGCGATGTCTAGTGATCCTGGAGCTCGGAAGGTAGTCTCAAACCGAAATTCAGGGACTTTTCTGAGCTCGACTCGCGCGGGAGAGAATGTATTCGTGTGACTGACTGAGAGCCTCCGAGAGACGCTCGGTGTGCCGATAATCCGATATATAGGATCGATTCCTGAGTCTTCTGTCTACTCTTTGCCTATTCGAACGGCTTGCCGACTACGCACCGCTCCTAACCGGGTCTTTTTTGAGTGTGATCCACACTCCATTGCTTCTGAAATTCGAACACTGTCGATTACGAGGGAATTCACTCCCTCCCCGAGGTATTCGAGGATCGATTATAAATTCACAAGGATACCCGAGGTAGCTCCCCGGACACGCGATGTTTTTGGAGACGCTCTCAGGAGAGCCATCCAATAGACAGCGGTCCACAGATCCGTGGCCATGAGCCGCGACGCTTGCGCTCATTATTATTGATTAGGTAGTCAGTCCGAGATCCTTCCAAGTCTGGCTGCCCGCTGCCATCTCGGGATGGATCTAAACGACGTTCAGTTCTCATGCTGTGTCTCACACAGACGACCACAATCGAGCATCTGCGATTGCGGCTCCAGTTAATTATTCCGATGAGACGTTCGTCGGTTGTTTCCATTCCCATACTTTTGACGTAGCCGAGTTCCATCGACGTCTCCAGTCGGAGTCAATTAAAGGCAAAGCCCGGGCTCGCGATCTGGGACGGAGAAGCTAGCGGAGGAGCGTATGAGGGACATTGCTTCGCGGAGACGAGGGAATCAAAAGGGGTAAGAAGAGCTCGCAACTTCAGACATCATTGATTCTCCGTCCTCAATAGATTTGTGTAGTTCGAGGCATCACCGACATCGTCTATCGTTGTATCCACACAGCTCTCAAGTATTCGCGTACCTGCTTGAAAAAATCCAGAAATGCGAAGCATCGGTAATCTATGTTTCCGAGAAGTTTTTTTTTCGCTAAGATCAGCCGTATGCGATCGTCAGCCTCATTGAGAGGATATTCAAGATGCTGCGTAACGAACTAGAGGGCTGATTCGAGCCGAACTCCGAGCTTCCGTCAATAGGCTGGTCAGACTCGAATTCGGATGCAGATTCCCGGGATCTCGGCGAGCCGCCGAACTCAAACCCCCCGCTAGTCTAGAACATTATGCAGTCCTACGGCTTCGGAATACGGAGCGATGATACGGGAATCGAATTAGACTCTTGTCCGCACGATTCTCTCTGAGTCAGGACCCCGGGTTGAATACCCGACAGTCGGGTAGCCAGCCAGCCAGTCAGTCTGGGAAGCCTTGTCACCTCTAAGCCTGAGTTCGCAGGTCACTCCCTGGAGATGACCGGCGCCGTAGCCACTGAAGATAACTTCGCAGTATCTTCCAAGAACTCACAATGATTTAGATATCGATCGATTTTCTAAGGTGTCAATTAAATCCTCGCCGAAAGAAAATCCGTATGCTCACAGCCAGAGTAGTAGACGGAGATCCATAAGAAGTGGGCGATAAGCGTCGACGTGGAGCTCAATCATAACACTAATGATATGTGATGGGATCGGATAAGAGCGTCTCTTCCACCCGGCTTCGAATTCGTAGGGATGCCAGTAGCAATGAGCAACGTACACATGAAATGCGCTCTGAATGATTCGATTTTTTCCCCTCATCGCTGAATTGCACTCCTGATCCTTTGCAGGATTAGCGGAAGAGGAAGCGGGAAAACCAGTAGTCGTGGCTTGCCCGATAGCTTCCTAAGACCAATCCGTCCCATGGCGGGCGACCATCGCTCTTCCTCTTAATTGACATTGCCACGCTCTAATAACACTAAGTGAGTAGTGAGGGGCTGCATGGCTCAGCGGAGAGCGGCTGCACTTCCTCATTTCTTCTGCATCTCCGAGCTTATTCCCTCCACTCCTCATTCCCCCGAATCCCATGATCAGGCCGCCCCTCCTCTCGCCGACTTCAGGAGTTGTTGAGGTACATAGTTCAACGCATCATTCATGAAGCTCACTCGAGGTTTGGTGACCCGCATCCTGGTAGATCGGACTCGGTTCCGGTGAGCTGCTCGGCCGGCCGAACTGGCTCCAGCCGTCATGAGCCCAGATCGACCCTGCCAGAAACCGGGCTGCCGGAAGATTAGGGCACCGCGAGCTCCGCGGCAGCCGTATTCTACGACATCGATGTACATCTCCTCTCCGAGGTGACATCACGACGAGCGGGATCGATGGGGCTCCTCTGCTTGATTAGGTACCTACAATCTCCCGGGCTACGCATTATCAGCTACGGAAGGGGGCGATTGCCTCGCTTCCGTCATGAAAGAAGTGCAGAATCAAGCTGCCGGTGATGTCGTACCACGGAAGTTTCCGTGGTCGCGTGATACCCAAATGGCCCGTGAATCGTGGAACGGCACAGCATGTCTGGCCGGGATCGACCTCCCTGAGGTCCCAGTCTCCTCAATATACAATGAGGAACAACTCAAAGGTGATTATCGTTCTCCACAGACCTACAATGAGAGAGGCGGTGAGATCTATCAACTCTGCTCCTCGGGCTTCAGAGGCGGACAACAGAAAGCTGCTGTTCGTTTCGGATAAGTACACCAAGACTCCCGAAGTCGTAAAACGCCGTATCGGAGGGAAAGCATCTCGAGTACAGGGTGGAGAAAAGCTCGCTAAAATCACGCGGTGAATAATTGATGGCCACCTCTGTGAATGGTGTAACTTTGTGGGGTGTGAGTGAGCGAGTGTCTTACGTTCCGACCTTCGAGCTTCGACGAGATCTCCGTACGGTGCAGATCGTATGGAATGGGAATGTCAAAGTGTTAAGCTCGCCGAGCAGGAAATCTAACGGAAGGGAATCAAGACATCCACGACTCTTGAATTGAAAGCTCTTGGATTCCTTGTTCCCAATGTGCGAGCTACCTCGTGTGTTTGCCTCGTCCACGTGACTTGGCTGAGAACAAATAAATTACTTGTCGCTCATATCGAACTTATTGACGCGCCCTCTTCGCAGGAACACCAGTCTTCATTAGCGGATTCTCGCTACCCGCCGGCAGCGCGCGTCTCGAGTCTAGACATGTCGACGACTTTTCCCCGCACAGCGCTGAGGCACGGAGCTGAGGGAAGGCGGCTCAATGTACAAACTTATGAAACCGTCATAGCTCAAGGCTCCGACCACCCGCCCTGACGGGAGGCTCCCGGATTTTCGGCATTTGCGGAAAACAGGACGCCGCCAACGTTCCAGGTACCGTGGATATTCGAGCCCATTTACAGATTCCCCCTTCCCTCCCTGGTTAGTCATTCGGCGTGGAGGAGGGACCCGGCAATATCAGGGAATGCTCCGGCGATATCGCGTCATCTGAGCGTATCGATTCTTCGAGGCTGCTCTGCTAGTTTACCGCAAACGTGAAGAAAACGAGGGAGTATTTCCCTCGTTTCCGACGAGCAAAGTCAGTGGACGAGCGTGCGATATCCGCTGTTCAGAGGACCTCACTGAAGAAGAGTCATGTGCATGAGGGTAATTAATTTTGCTTCCCCAGCTGATCGCCCTGCTTTACAGACGAGCAGGGCACAATGTTGTGGGTCGCTCGCATCATCCATAACCGAATGACGGATATTCCGGACGAAGAAGCTCGATCGCTGACGGTTGCACTGACAGTGACGAAGTCGAAGAAGACCCGCTCGTTTGCGATTTCGTTCCGCCGTTGCGACGAATCCTGACAAACGAGGATCTACCGGAGGCGAGATCGTACACATGCGAGATTGGGGAAGAACCATCTCGTTGGAGGGTTCCGGCGCGTGCGTCGTCATACCCTGGTGGTCGACGGGCTCATCTGAAATAGTGATGTATTATGAAGAAAATGGAATATGGGAGAAATATCATGAGGTTTCTGTGCGATGGGACGAAGGCCGGGGGAGCCAGACAAGGGATCGATACCGACGAGTTCCGGTGCATGACTGGCTACCTGACGTCTTCGACGTTCAGATGATTGTCTTGGTCCTAGAATCCCGGTTTCGGAATCCAGGGAGTCTGATCACGCACGGACTGGAGGGGGAAATCATCACGCTCCATCACCCCGATTATTCCCAAACTGGAGAAGCCGACAGGCCTTAGGCTGTTATTCACAGACGCGCCGCGCCGGTGCGGAATGGCTATGGAGCCTACGACCGCTATAATTGTCTAGAGCTAAGTTGGGGAAGACTTGAACGCGGTCCTCGAAATCAAATCAACACATCGTTACAAGATGCGGAGCTTTTGATCGACTGCGCTCCATGAGCTGGACTGCTTATGAGCTCGAGCAGGAAAACTCGGACAGGGAAAACTAACGATCAATTATACCCTTCGCGACTTAGCTGCGGGAGAGCAAATCGTTACGACTCCTCGCCTCCGTCATTGATTCCATCGTGGCGGAATGGCGGCGATTTTATCTGGTCGGCGCCGCGCTACGAGTCGATTGGGCTCGGGTCCCACGCCTGGAACCTTTTTTTTGAAGTCCTCGTCTCTCGTGGAATACTATCATTTTCACCACATTGAAATTATTCTCATCATTCCGAGGGTTGGGACTCCGATGACGCCATAAAATCTTGAGAAAGACGGAACGGCTTTCAGTTTCATCCGTATATATATAATTGAGCATACATGACAATTCACGTACGAATCCGAATTCGACTTCTCTACTAGACCGAATGGAGGACGGTCATTGGGGGGATCGGGAATCCTTTGCTCAGGGATAGATGCGCCGATCGCTCTAAGACGGAGGGGAGCACCCTTTGGTGGAAAAAGCTGGAAAAAACAGGGAATGAACGTCGTTGGCACTATGATACCTCCGAAAAAGGCGCCGAGTATGAACGTTCGGGCGTTCTGACTATAGATTCTCTCATCCGACGCTGGAGCAGAGATTGCTCCGGAATCTTGGACCACCGACTTGAATTTCGACCGGATCGCAGATCGAGACTCCAACAAATCTACCAATCGTCCTCCCTCGATGATCCCCTTGCAGCATCACCCACCGAGTGGCGTCCCACGATGTTGATCAAGGAAACTCCTCGAAGTAGCGATCTCGATCGAGGAATCGAACGGGACCCTCCGTGGAGACGGTCGGCTCCTCCCGTCCCGTTGGAGTACCCTAAAATATTTCGCATGTGAGCTATCCCTCCCCGATGCTATTACCTAGCTACCGACCTACCTTCCCACCGACCTCGATAATCCCAGATTCCCATCGGAATGAAGCCGACGCTCCGCGGGAATACTATTTTTCCACTTTTCGGTGGAAGTCTCTGGAGCGGAGTCATCGACGTCATTACACGTATCTCGCATCGAATTTCAAGTGACATTTGGGGCATTTGGTATCCAGTCGACGTCGGCCATTCCTTCTGCGTAGGTCTATCTCTCGTTTCAGTCTCCCGCCGCACGTCCCTGACGTTGAAGTCATCGTCCGAGTTTCCCCCGCGTGCAGACGGTGGATTTCTTTTCAGCCTACGCACATCGTTCTTTTGGCCTTGCCGGGCGGAGAAGAAATCGCGACAACGGATGGTGAAGATGAGCGAATACACTACCGTACCACGAAACTGATTCGCCGCTTCCCTGCCTCGAACTGCACAGTCCTTTTTCCAGGGGAATAAGAAGGGGGAGATATCAAACGTTTCGGAAGTCTGTAGACTCGCTCGACCGCACTCGTTCATCGGTTCATCATTGCGCTCCTCGTGGTACCGGCTACAAAAATTCAATCTGTGAATCTCGCGGAGCGGTGGCCACTTCGGGATTTGCTCGGCTTTAGTCGAGACGATGCAGCGTTAGTCCATCGCGTCGAGAGCATTGTTGTCTGTCATTGTTCGGATAGAAAGGGTATTTCTCTTCAAGATATTCAATCCATTCGAATCTGACACCGAGCGTTGTGCCTGATTCTCCCATGCGAGGTCGACGGGATTTTCCCTCCCGTGGAACAGGACCCGAAATGTTTTCGAGAAGCGACGGTGCACTCCCACAGCAGACCACAAGTTTTGCATTCTCTGGAAGCGCGGAGTCGCGAGGCCGAAGTTTTCGAAATCATAGCTCCTGGCGAGTCTCATGCTCCTATTGCAGGAATGGGAAGGCGTCTGAGGAACCGAGTCAGGCTGCGAGAGAACTTCTACGCACATCTACGTGCCGGAGGTTTTTCCCCGTCATCCGAGGAGACAAGGCACCTGAATCCGCAGGAATGTCTGATTGGTGTCTCCCGCATAATATAGATACTTATGTGGCTTGCCCTGTATCTCTGTAAAATCGTAGCGATGATGATGAATTGTATTTTCGGGAAACATATGCAGTTTCCGAATCAGACCCACGAAAAAAGCGGAAGGTGTATGAGACACATGTATGAGATTTGGCCAAATCAGATAGAGCCTCTGCGACGGGGGATCGTACCAGGAATATCCGACTCTCATCCCGATGTTGGAACTTCGAAGCAACAGCTGATCACATGCGTGAGGAAAGTCTTTCGTGTAGAGTGTAGGGTTCCGTAGGGGGTCGGCGCATCCCTCAGGTAACTCGAACTTCTTCCAGAGGATACTCGCAGCGATCAGACTTTTTCAAGCCGAAAGTCAGCCGGCGATATTGCGGATACAAACTCTCGATAGAATGATTAGGACGTCTACTTCAGCGTGCTCTCGGGGAATTTCATTTCCTGTAGGGGGGTACTCCGGACGAGGACGAGGAAAATTGCGGAACGCTGGTGTAAAGCATAAATAATATCCAATTGCCGCCTTAACGGATTCCCGAAAACAACGTATGGACTAGCGACAAGAATACCACGAGGAGCGTATATAGGATTTTTTTCAGCAAGGTTTCTGGGGGGGCAGAATCATGATGACCCCCATAGACCGCAATGTACGAAGGCGGCATTTTGGGGGGGGGGGGGCAGTGGCCCGTTGTCTCCCCCCCCCTATATACGCTACTGAATACCACGCCTATCGCCATCGTTCGGGGGAGGCTGATCCATCGGCGACATTCATCCCTCTGGAGACCCATCTACTACATTGTGAGAGAGAAACCCTCTCCTTGTGAGGATTTCGGACGATAGATTTTCCTTTCGCTCGAGGTAGGCGATTAGCCGCTACCTCAAGATTCAAGCGATTCTTGAACTACATCTTCGGGATATTTCGTTGCAACAGTTCTTTGAATCTCGACCGCGGGAAACGTCTCCGTCGATAGCCGTGTGCTTCACTCTTCATCACGTATATTTGCATCAAAGGAGCTCGACGGACAGGGCGTATCAAGATCTCGAGTTCATAACGGTGGCTGTCTTTCGTGTTCCCGCTGCTATCCAATTGTGTGCCGTGTGGATCCGCCCTGACTTTAATTACAGCTGCGCGCTCCCCTCGCATCCCTTCCTGAACTCTCCGCAAAGCTATCCTGGAACTTCGCTCGATCGGCAGAATGGGACTCTTGTTTCCTTATCCTCTTCATCATGATTATTACATAGCCATATTCGGTCCGACGGGCCTCCAACGGAGGCCCTCCACGCAAGACGGGTTGAGCAAAATAATTTTTTTCCATGCTCGGATCGGCGTGAGATCGCCACTCAGAAGATGCCAACTTGTCCAATCTGGGACGATGCTATCATCATGTATTCATGCATCTACGAGCCATCATCGCTCGTCGGGAGATTAGCAATCAGACCCGGGCACCACTCCCGACGACTCGCCCTGAGAACCGCGAGGGGAACCGCGAGTGGGTATCTTTAGGCTTATGCGCTCCTCTAAGGACATGATAGCCTTTGCCGGTAAGGTGTCCGAGGCCGAAGCGGACGGAATTACAAGGGTAGAAAAGATTGCGTGAGACGCAGCCCCGTCGACGAGGGCAGGGAAGGGGCATATGATGAGACAAGGCAGTGATATCATGAGTTGTGGCTCGCAATGATCTCTCCAATATGACCCTCCTTTTGCGAGACCGTCCAATTCAGGACGACTTCATCCTATTTCGCCTTCTCGGGGCTGAGCGACGGAAGATCTGCGTTGCGCGGAAGCCAAGCTCCGTCTCTCAAGGCGCTCTTCCGATCCGGGCAACTCTATCCGTGACGCCGAATAGCGTGGAGAAATGATGCAAACAGTAACAAAGCTACGGACAGCTATGAAAATAAGCTCCAAGGGATCCGACTTGGTCTTTTCAACAGTCCCGTATGATTGCATTGCATGACGTGGTTTAGACCTGCCGACCGCTAGGTTTGTGAGCTGCCTGGAATTCCCCCGGACGGCTCTTCTGCTCTGTAGCGCCAACAAGATTTGAGTGGCGCGGCGACCTAAAAAGAAAAAATAGGCAACGAGCTCGCAGAGGACGACAACACAAACCACCGAGCGACCTTCTGCTCCGTCGAGCCACGCAGACGGTGGAAGAAGCACCAACGGGACCATCCGCAGCAGAAAAAAACAGGAGCTTATAAAAGAGACAGTTTTCCGCATAATTTCGCGGGAAGCGTCTTTCCCGAATGGAGTCTGGTTGACTTCCTAGCGAGCGAGCGAACGACCAACCGACCGAGCGGCCGGCCGGCCGGCCGGCCGCTGGCTCGTCGGGGGGCTCGCCTTGCTCTGCCTCGGTTTTTCGACTCGGATCGCTCTCGCCTTCCGCGGAATACCCCGCTTCCGAGAAGGAACATTTGCCGTTTCCCCATTCCGAGTTTCGAGTCGATCGCTTTGCCGATTGTTGAATCGCGGCTCTTCGGAGGCCGTTCGAATACATCGTTCACGATCGTAGCGGGCTCGATGGCGATCAAGCTTCAGGCTCACATATGTATGTACATATGATTATGTTTTTCATGTTGACCCTGCTGTCCTCTCGCGATCGACCTCGAATTTACCCTCGAAGTGTGATCTGAATTCTCACTCCATGATTGTGCGTGATCAGTCCCAATTACCCGAGGAGGTTGAGCGTGACTCCAGCACTAATCAGGTAAATATCCATCGTCGCGATACCGCGATTCGAGCTGGGCTTGACGCGGGTCAGTGGAGAGGTCGACAATTTCAACAGAAGCCGCCACGCGCTCCATGGAAGTCGCTCTAATCACATCAATTATTTTCGAATCCGCAGAGGCCACCCCCCAGCTTTCTGCCGGGTCCCCTGGGTACCATATGAAGTATTTTTTCTTTCTAAATGCACCTTCATTCCATTAAGACAATGAAATCCAAATGGAAACGAGATATCAGCTTGAAGAATTCAACGCGTCCAAAATTCTTCAACTTTCGACAACCCTCAAGCACAAAGATGATTTGTTGTGAATCTGAAGGCTGGAGAATCCCGTGGTCGAAGATTCTGGAGGTTTTCCCGATTATCCATCAGCTCTCAGCTCCGCTTCGGGGCGCCGGAGGAAGATCAGCGGGCATGGCCCCGGAAGGAGAAGAAAATCTACGGAGGGGCGGGAGGAGAGTGAAGAGAGAAAGGGGGGAGCCGAGCTCCAGAACACAATTTCTTGGAATACGTTTAAGAAACGTACTGTGTTCGATCGGTAGTGAGGTGAAATTGATCGGACGTCCACCTCCCGGACGATTCGAGGATCCTGTTCGCTCTCCATCTAGCGAGTGGGGCATGAGCAACGGCCCACAGGGGAAGGTCGCCTCGAGCGGGTTGTTGGTCCGACGTCGAGTGTCCAACGGCTACGCTCACTACCGGAACTATGGGATGCAATTAGGTGAGTCCGTGGGCTCCGCGCTGAAGCTGACGAGGCTACTCGAGCACTTCGCTGGGAGCGTTCGAGCCGCCGATTCGAAATTGTTTATGAGCTCTTGTACTTTTCCTCCGATCGTCAACGAAAGCACTCTAGTGTGTTTATTTGATGAGCCTCGGGGTCGTCGCGGGCTCCGCTGTCAGCAGACGCGTATCCGGGATTTTTTTTTGGGGGGGCACACGATGACTGCGGTCCCGAAAATTCGGGAATCGGTTCCAGAAGGCGACAGAGGTAGCATGGAACAATATTTTTGGGGGGACATTGGCCCCCAATGCCCCCCACCCCTGAATACGCGCCTGGCTGTCAGGTGTCGTCGGGTGGGGCATTCCCGCGGAAACCTACGCGAAATACCTCCGCAGATTTTTTTTAGAGATTCACGAAAAACGTGTCCCTCTCTTGAGAGGGGGGGGGGCACGACGACAAATTGACGGCCCCGTGCCCCCGAGGACGGTTGAATCCTCCGAAGAGGGGAAGAGGGAGCGAGTACTTTATTTCTCTGCAGATAAGGTCGAACGGAGGAAGCGAACCCTGTTGAATGAATGCTATTGTTGTTGCTCCTGGTGGCGTTGTTGTTTGCGGAGTATCTGCTTTGATGGTGTCGTTCGGTCGCTTACTTCTTCACTCAGAGCAGGGCGAGAAGGGGTGACGAAGGGAGCGCAGTCGACGAATCGGACGAAGAAAGATGGAGACGGAAAAGATAAGTACACTACCAGCAGCAGCAGCAGCAAGGGGAGAAAAACCACGTAACGACCTCCAAAAAGCGAGAGGGAGAGAGCGCGAGGAGAGAGACAAAAGATTCAAACACAGGTGGTTCACTTCAGCCGTCGCTACCAGCGATTGTTTGTGCGACTCTCTATGTCATTCCTATAGGTAGAGAGGAAGACACACCGAACAAGTAAAACCAACCGAAAACAAGAGCGCTCGCAGAAAGAAAGAAAAAAACAAGAAACGAGACAGCACAGACGAGGAGAAATGTGAGATCAGAGGGGCGGATCCCCGGGTAGATCGGAGAATGAGGTAAAAGGTCATAGCTACGCGGAGTCATCGCTGAGCTTGCGCCACACTAAAGGGATTTCGCAGAATCAGAGACGATCGCGAGACTGCGGAAGAGAATCCGTCCAGGAGAAGAGCGCGGATTCCGAGCGAAAGTCGAGCGGTTTAACCTGCTTGGAAAATAGTCGGTAGTCGGAAACCGTGGAGACCCTCAACGGGAGATATGTGTCCCCGTTGGCCCCCCGTTCACGTATATGCGTGAGAAGCGCGGATTCCGAGCGCACGAATAATTGCTCAGGCCCCGCATACTCCGCGCAGGGAAACATAAATGCATATGTAGTGACTCCTCAGTAGCGAGATCGATTCTGCGCGCGCGAGTAAAAATCGGAAGACATCTCGACGGAAAGAGACCAAACGACATGCTCGTTCTGGAGGAGGGTTTCAGAGGGTTTCGGCCCGGGGATCCCGTTAGTTCAAAAATATATTTTTGATGATGATGCCAGGGAACAAAATCAGGAAACGGCGTACGCCGTGATGCCGTGAAACTGCGCTCCGATAGCTCAGGATACCCCCACCAAAGGGAACTCAGTACGAGCGCTGATGACGCGGCGGATAATCATCATCCCCACGATGAATATTGTTGGACACCAGAATCAACATCAACACGAGAGAGACCTCGTGAGCGTAGAAGCGGCAGGAGACAGTCGTGAAGACCGTTCGGAGACGAGCAAGATGATTGGATCTGGATCAGAGCTGGCTCCCTAGGGGGAGGAAGGAGCGACCTCTTCGAATCGGAATCATCCGCTCCCCACGAAATCCGATCCGTGCTATCGAGGAAATCAACCGAACCCACGAACCCGTCAGAGCTCTCGGATCGAGTCCGGTTTTCGCGCGCCTCGTTGCCTCTCAACGATCTATGCTCCAGGACAGGTCGTGTTCTAGTCCAGGAAAATTCTGAAACAACGGTCGAGTGCAAGCGAAAACATTGGTGGGCGAAGAAGCAGACGGCTTGCCGAATGAGCAAGCGAGCAGACCAGAAGGATGGTTGCCCGCCCGACGTTCGCCTGCCTGGTCGTTTGCTTGCCTGCCTGCCGGGTTGAATGGGTGGCTCACTTGCTCACTCGCTTCCCCGCTCGCTCGCTCGCTCGCTCGTTCGTTCGCTAGCCAGCTAGCAGGCCAGCTGAGGAACACGAGCGAGCGAAAACCGCGAAGCTTCGCCCTTCCTCCTTGTCTTGCTCGGTGGCAAGCTTGCACACTCGCTCGCCCGCTGGCACTCGGCTCCGCCGTCGTCGGGGCTTCACCGGTTTCGCGTACCGGTGGCTCGGAACATTCGGTCGCGCAACGAATTGATGGAAATCGAATGCTGGACTTGAAGAGAATTTCGCGCGCTTCTCCGCCAGAACCCCCCAGCAGCGGTCCTAAAGCGTGGAGGTGGATGCTCGCTCCGGCGACCTTCTGGTTGCGGGGGGTTGGGGGGTGGAGGGAGGGACGGACCTATTGGATGATCGAGAGAGAGAACCCGAGGAGGAGGGTCGGACACGTGCTTGACGGAGCTCGGCAAAGCGGCAATCTCCTCCTCGTCTGTGGGGCCTGGTCGCCACAGCCGCGCCAATGTAATGACGAGCTCGCGAGTGATTGCCATGAGTGATTGTGATTGAAAGCTAATCGCGCGCTTCAGCGCATCCATTTGTCTGTTTCGTAAACATCCCTGTCGGCTTGCTCGTCTGATCAGCAGCGAGCCAGTCGGCTCGCAAGTGTCGTCCCGCTGCAATACGCTCGCCACGACTGCAGACGGGATCAATCAGCCAGCCACCTTCCGCGCAAGCAGCCGACCGATTCGCCGACGAGGATTGACCAACCTCTCATGCAAACGAGCAGTCGAATTCCCCGAGACGGGAACGACTGAATCATCGAGCCACACACCATCGTCCCAGCGAGCAGTTTCCCTAAGCCTCCCAGCCGCTCGACGACACCTTCATTGACAAACAAACACCACACATTCAGGCTGTAGGGTACGTCGAACCGACAGATCAGCACCTAGGAACAAAGGATAGCGATTCAGCGAACAGCCTCTACCGTGACGTCACGCGTCAGTGTTCGGTGACCGGGGGATTGTCTTCGGAGTGCTGCCTGTTTGTTTGTTTGTTTGTTTATTCATTTGTTTATATCATCTGGTGTAGGACTAGCGTCGGAGGATTTCTCAGCGTCCGTTAGCGTGAATGTCGCGGCCGCCGCAGCTGCGGAAACGGCGACGACAGCGGTAGCCGAAGGCACCGATGCAGGAAGTCGATCGATGCTCAAGCGAAGGAGGACTCTCAAGTGAAGTGTGATTGTGCGTGTAAGTGTTAACCAAGGGAAAATACAAGTGAAAGTGACTCTGTGAGAAGTGATGAGCTAGTCGACGGAGCCAGTGTCGCGAGTAGGCTCCACGCGGACGGACGAAGCGACTCAGTCGATCAGTCAGTCTGTCGGTCGGTCGGTCGATCGATCGGTCAGTCAGTCAGTCAGTCAGTAGCCTCTCACGCAGTGGTGACGCACCGTCGGCTGGCTGGCGGCTGCAAATTGCGTGTGAGCTTGCAGAAAATGAAGTCGGCTGAACCGCTGCATTTAGGAGCAGTGGTTGGCAGCAGACTTTCCAGTCGACAGGCATCAACAACAGCGACAGCAACATCATCCACAGCAGCAGCAGCAGCAACAATAACGCCGACCACACAATCGGTATCCACCACAGCGACGACGGTGACGGAATCAACAACAGAATCACCTTCTACAACGATAACAATAATAAGGGGGATAAGGACGAGCGGTCACGACGACGAAGACGACGACGACTACAACGCTCAAAAAAAATATCATTTCAACAATAAAAACAACAAGTTGAACAACAAAACTCTCAACGTAGACAACGCCGACGTAGACGACGACGACGACCTCGTAGACGCGATCGGTGACAACAATAACAGACGGCGAAGCAATAACAACGCCTCGGACAAGGATCCGTGCCACCACATCCGCGCAGGTGCTGGACGCAAAGTTCGGGATATTTGGTTTGAGGAATCCGCTCTCGGCAAGAACGTTTTCGGCATCCGTTGTCGTCTATTGAGCTGCAGCGCTTAGGCTGCTGTTGGTTGTGGCGGCGGCGTCGTCGGCGGCGCGGCGGCGGTCGAGGTGGTGGTGCTTGAGGACGTGGACGTCGACGTTGACGTGGTGGCCGGCGACGATCCCGCCCGGCAGTCCGGCTGCGGGGCAGAGGGTTGGCGTGGTGGCGTACTGCTGCGTCGCACGCGACAGAAAAACATTCCTAAGCTAACTCATCGCCAAGGCCACCTCCTGCCGCGTAGTGTGGAGCGACTGGCCGCAACCAGGAGCGCGGGGCCGTCGCTCTGCCCCGCAGACCGCCAACCTGGTGTCGTACTGCCCCCGTTGCAATGCAGAATTGCTTTCAGCTCCGAGCGACGGCTCCGAATACGCTCGAGGAGGACGGGACCACCTCAGACAAGCAGCATCAGCAGCAGCATCGGCGACAGCAGATCATCACCATCACGAAACGCAGCAGCAGCAGCAAGCGGGACCATCCCGTCGGCATCGATCATCGCATCACCACGCACGGCACCACTTTTACCCTCGTCCGGACAGCCCCCCCCTCCTCCGCCAACATTCTTCACATCTTCAACAGCAGCAGCAGCGTCATCGTCATCATCAACGGCCAACTCAATCAGACGTACATCAAAGCGGTTACCAGCACCTGGGACGCTCTTCAGCAACGGCAGCACCGCTTCAACCATACTCACCGGTTCCACCAAGAAATGTTCTCCCTCAAGGTAAGCGGATCCAGAGCTCGGGGAAGTGATCCCCGTGAAATTCGGCTCCAGCTCACCTGGACATGCCAAACGCATCAATGATATTGATTCTGGTTTGCTATTCCCGTAATCGGTTTTCTCTGGAAAACGTGTTTTTCCCCCGAACGGTTCCCACCGGGGTACGACATATTCGATCGAACGAGGCTCACCACAACGGGCTCGCCCGGAATTTGGCTCACGGCTAGGGAAATCATTCTAGACAATGAGTGTACGCGGTTCCGGGAATCGGATCCCGGGCTCGGTAGGGATTCACTTGAAGCGATTATTTCCACAAGACCGGAGCTCTGCCCCGCGTGGGGGAATATCCGGTACGGAGCAGGACAGAGGTCTCTCGTCGATTTTTTTCTCTCGAGTCTTGCCCGGGAAAAATGTCGTGTACCAGGGGACCGAACCAAAGCTAAAACACTCTGACGGCAGCGACGGAGTCTGACATGCTGCCTCGATGTTCGATACCGGATGACACTTACCGCGTTATCTGAGCCGCCCCGCTCTGCGTGCCTCTCATGTACCCGGCCACTGTGATACAACTCGCGATAATTAGGCCGTGATGCTCCTGTATGATAAGCAAATCCGTCTTCACGTCTTTTATGGGTGAAGAGTCTATACCTTCCTCTCTCGTCGCTCACAGCGAACTCGCGTCTGGTAGCGACTGCTCCACGTATTTTTCCCTACGGGAAGTTTTCCCCACCACGAGAATGGAACTCAGCAGAACTTAGCGGACTTAGACGAACATGGACGTAGCTAGGGAGGGGCATCAATGGCTCCGATAGTCAGCCGGGTCGCTCCGGTTGCTTTCGAAAGTCACCTGCGAGGGTTCTCTGCGAGCTCTTCAGAAGACGTCCGTAGGCGATCGTGCTGTCCACGACTGACGTATTCTTGTAGGGAGGGGGTAAACCGATCCATAGGAGAACCACGTGCACGAGCGATTCCCGTCACGTTTGATGCTTCAAATCAGTGAATGCTCTATCGGACGCATGCGGGCGATGATGGTTTCCTCGACGACCCATGAATGAGCTTCACGATTTCGCCGGCTCGCACAGGAATCAGGGGTACGAATAGCGGTCGACAGATAATCGGTACGACGTTCGATCTGCGCCGGCATATTTCCATTTGCCGCAGATTCTCGTGCGACTTGTGTCTATTCAGACGTCCTCGACTCGGCGTAGCCTTGTCGTGACCACACATCTAGGCGTGACTTGGAGCAGCATATCGGGAACATGCGTGAGAAACGCTCTCGGTGCTTTCTATAACTCACTCTCAAATTCTTACCACTGCTCACAGAGCACAGCTGATTCAGGTCTCAATGCCTACTGAGGTTTGCTCCTGACAGAACGCGCAGGATGACGGATCCTGGCGGCCGAGCTTGAAAAAAGATACCATTCATGCGTGGGATCGACGATGGAGACCCGAAGTGCCCGTCTGATTGGTGGGGAACCATCGTGCCGAAGTGATCATCTCGTGGAATCGAAGTGCCGGACTCGAACGTACGAATTAGGTTTATGGAAGATGGATTCTTCCGATGAGTTTGAGGAAACACGAAATACTGGTCATGGGGAGGATCTGCTGAGGTCATTTATCGGTCATCCTGGACCTTATGTCCCTCTCGATCAAGATACTCAATCTCACTCCTTATTCCTCTCGATCACGATACCCGATCTTATTCCCTATTCCCCTATGGGATGAGCCTCCTACTCGAGGTTGGGGTCGGAGTGAGCAACTTTCTGCTCTCGTCTGGTGAGTGCCTCGGAATCGGCCTCGATTCTCGTCACGGAATCGGTAGGCAACGGGTCGCACCGTATTCCTCTGACAACTCGGAATTTTTTCTCCTTACTTCTCTTTATGAATTCCTTGACCATCTGACGATTCCTCTCCTAATTGAGGTGAACTCCGCCTCTGAGATGTGTCCGTGCTCAGAGCTATCTCCTCCGTCCTCTGAGGGAACAGACAGCATTCGAAAGAGCCGGAAATCGCACCGATTCTGAGCCGTGGTACTCGATAAGGCTCCGATGAAGCCGTGGTTCAGCCCGTCGACTGAATTCGCTAGTCTGGTTCGAGGTGCATGAGATGGGTCTGCAAATCATCAGGAGAAACAGCAGGATGATCGAAACCATTTCCCGCCCACGCAGAGCCCATTTCAAGTCCAAAAGGAACTACGGAACGGGAAGCGGTTCGGGAGCAATAATTATTCAGGCACGCATTATTGATTCGATTAATAATTCGATGGCACTCTGAGTCGCTCCCTCTACAGAACACTTCATTGGATCATCCCCGAGCTCTGTGGCCTACGATGGCGGCAATGGAAGCGGAAACAGGACGGGAGAAAAATCTCTACGGAGCACCTAGACTGTCTCGGGAAACGATCAAATATTTATGGATGTGTTCATCATGGGGGATCTGCGCCGACATCGGCGACGGAGGCATCGATAGAGTACATGGTGATGGGTATGAATGAAGATGAAAGCGATGTTCGCTCTCGAGCGAATCTGAACACTCTTCGCGATTCCCCCCACTCCTACTCGAGCACACTTCGCACTCTCGAGATAACTCGCTTCTGAGTGTATCTGTCGATGATCGACCGAGATCGGAGCTGGACGATCGACCGGGACATATTCGATTGCTCATGATTATCTTCCCAATCATCCCGACGGAAGAGACTGTCGAAAAAATGCTGGCAACTTCTTCCCGATCTTCGGATCATTCATAACTGCCAGGACCTCCCATGGCATCCCATCCGATTCGAGAGAGGGAGGTCTCCCTCTCGGCTCCCAAGGAAAGTCTCGTTGCCCTTGCAAGTATTATCCGTCGCATACACCGAATCCAGGGAACTTCGGCTGCCTCGAAGTGCGGCTACTTCGAACGTTGGTTTTGGACAGAAACATCGGTAGAAACATCGCTCCTTGAGATAGTAATTTTTTTCAGCACGTGGCTGCTTTCACACGCCCTACTGTGGTTTTAGTGATTGCGAAAACTTCCACGAGCGCGCGTGAAGCTGTTTTTCAGCAAAACATCGATCGGAAGTTCTCACGAGGCGTGAGGGAACTTCCGCTCATCAGCTCCATCGAATCGCTCCAATCAAAACCGAAGCCTGAGCTTCGGGCTGAGCGCTGGTACCAATGCCGAGACACGCGACGTCTCATCGCGAGCGAAAATGTGGGATTTCTCCATGAGGGCGGGGCGATTTGATCTCTCCGAGGTCATTCCTGGGGTTTGATTCCCCATTTCGCCGGTGCGTCGTTTCCGGACTAACATGAGCGAGATCTGGCGATGCGAACAGTTTCCTCCAAAGTTCAGCGAAGCGGACTAATGTCACTTTTATAAGATCACACGAAGCGATATTGGGTCGGTCAGATAAGTCGGCAAGTGCTGATCACGGGAGAATAATTTTTGAAGGGGCTGCCTGGAGTATTTATGCACAGGCAGGATCACGGACGGTGAGCTCCGTTTTTTTCCTCTCACAGATAGGAGGGAAGAGACCGTACAGAGCCTTGCTGAGAATCACTGCACCGGGGAAAAATTAAATACTCTCATGGTGTCTCCTCCGCTTCGTTGTATCGACTCTTATGTTCTAAAGATATCAAGCTTCCGTCTGCTCCCGCGTGGAAATTCACGAAGGGATCTCGTTCCGAGGGAGTCGAATTCGGGGAGCGATACATCGTTGTACCACGCGCAGTCATGTAGTCAGTTGTTAATGGTTGTATGCAAAACGGATTCGTGAGCGTCGTTTCACCTATCACCGACGGCGAAGGACAAAGGGATGGAGGTTTGGGACTGCCGAGCCTGCCGTTGAGGGACCGCGAACTTCCATCAACTCATTTCTCCCGTTTCATATACATGCGGGGGATCAGAGTGCGCATCCCAGACAACTGAACACCGCCCGGGTGACGTTCTCGACAAGAAAAATCTCGTGATTTGCAGCGTGCAACGATTCTATTGAAATCAACGAAATAACTGAGGACTGGGGACTGAGGATACCAGGTGTATCGGGGATTCACAGTATTTGTGAATCAATGCGGTCTCCATTCGAAGCCAACTGACGAACACAGTGAAAAACCTGTCCGAGATCGGACCCCGGAGATTTGTTGAAACACTGTTATTCTAAGCACATATTAGAATCCTCTCGAGATATGAAGAGTGTTGTCGTTGGAATTTAGGCGAGCCGTGCCTCGGATTAGGGTCTGGCTCCGGAGAAGCTGCTAAAGAACAGCGCGCAGAGGAAATAATACATGAAGTAAAACCTGCCTCTCTCAATCATGAGTAGAGTTCCTAAACGAGTATTTTGATCTTCCAACTTTCGAATAAGAATAGATCTGATTGCAGTATAGTATACTCATTCTAGCGTTTGCCACATCTTCCGGCGACGGGGAAAACTCATCAGAGGCGATTCCCAAGTCGATTTGGTCCTCGGTCCTCGCTCTTGCGGATTGGATAGATATGAAATGTCCGAAGTTCAGGAACTCTAATCATGAGCGAAGCCCTGTACGTGTTGACAGAAATGTTCAGAAACTCTAAGCTGAGCAAGTCTACGTCGCATGTTGAAATTCTCAGGATCGACGCCCATTCCCACGCGAACATGGAGCGGCGCGCCGCGGCTCCGGGAGCATTGAACAAGGAACCTTAATTCCGGGGAATCGAGACGCAGCGCTCAGAGCCTTAAATTAGACGAAACATAGGCGGATCACGTCCATCGAACTGTCGTAGAGAACAGTTCCATATCGTGGAGTTCGTCTCGATACGTCTGACTATGAGGCGCGGACGATCCATCCCGGTTTCTCCTCAGTATGCCTGGCAATCCTTCACTGGCGCGGGATCGCGCGATCGTGTCGTCGAACGGAATTATGGAAGGCCAGTGGAAGAACCTTAGCCAGATTCAGGAAGCGAACACCGAACCCTGATGCCTATGTGGCGTGCAAACTCCGTGCGTTGCGTTAACCGTCGCCGCTGGCACGTGTAATAAAACTAATGTTTCTCTAATGTCTCCATGATGCATGACTAGGTCTATACGACCCAAAACGAACGTGAGTAGAGTCTCTTTGACTTCGGTCCCACGACTACAGCGGTATTGCGGGTCATGCAAACGTCCCTGGAGGTGGCTGATTGCAGAGATAACAAAAACAGAATGCAAGCATTTGCTCTTCCGAGGAGTCGACGAACGGAGAAGGAAGAAAGGAAACGGATCTGAAACCGCACCGACTTCAGAAAACAGTCACCCAATATATGATTCGCTCCGTCCCCCTCGTAAACCGTGTCTGCTGGATCGCAGAAATCCTACTTGAACGAGGGAGGTCTCCGATTCGAGTGGAGATTGAGCAATCCGTGAGAGTCTAAGTTCCATTTCACTAACGAGATCCTTCTGGCGGAAATAGGTTGGGGGTTCTCCCTTCAGAACGGCGAACAACAGGAAACAGCTCTTTTCGAGGAATTCTCTCCGAGAGTCCAGGAAGTTCGCAGCAGTGCCTCGGGCCGTCCGAGCGTGGTGTCCGGGTCCCGGCCCAAAAGAGGAATTTCTCACTCGAATCAGAGTTCTTGCGGTGAATTTCCGCTCTCGATGATGGTAATGTCTCGCGATTCGGGATTCTGGGACGGGGGAAAATCGATTCGAGAACGAAAAAACTCGTCGATTGCTCGGAACCTGGAAGCCGGTCCTCTTCCAGGAGAGGTGGTGTACCCGATGTTTCTGAACCGTGGCAGGAAGTATGTACATGGACGCTCCAATCAATTACTGGAGATTTAAAAATGAGGCTTCCAGCCCTCCTGTAAGGCTGGTCGACGGGCCGCGGTCACTCTCCCAATTCATCTGTTCCCTTCGTTGTGCGATACAAGAAGCGATCGACCAAGCTAACTAAACAACCAATCAAGTACCTGTCACTAAGTAATTGAGACGGCTCCCGTAACGGCTCTGGAGAGCCCCGATGGAACGGAGTCTCGGCAGTAGGCATTGTTTTTCTCTCGCCATGAAGCGATCCACCGGGTCTTCGACCGAGGGAAAGACGAGTGGACAGAAAGAGCATTTTGGCAGCTCAACGCTGAAGCGCTTTAACGCTTCCGAGGTCGCTCGGTGAGTGACGAGGGTGTGGCAAACTCAGCCGTCCAGCTCGACCCGCTGGCCGACCGCCTGTTTGCTTCACAGTTTCATACTCAGCTCATGCAGTGCGTTGGACGGTAATTAGACTTCAATTAGTAAATTAATGGGTATATACCTCATGGCTTTGCCCTCTGGAGTCAACATGGAACTTCTCGGTTTGAGCAGAAGCGCCTCGAACTAAATTGCTGCTGGCACTGATGGTGGTGCGCCCACCGAAACAGCGGTCGATTATGGAAGTCATCATGGAGGAATGTTCGTCGAGGGTCGGAGTTCCTCCGAGCGTCGGAGTTTGCCATTCGCGCTACTTCCTCTCTGAAATCTCCATAATCCAAGCTCTCACCTAAGTTTTTATCTGAGTTTGTGCGGCTGCCTGACCGTCCTCCTGAATGCTTGGATCCGACTACGTTTCGTCCGTGGAACCGCCGAAGGAACTGTCGAGACGGTGTAATCGTGAATTCGGAGCAGCGGTCGATCCGAAAAGTTTCTCTTGGTGCTCCCGACGTAACCGAGATTCGTCTCAGCTCGGACCTGGGGAAGTCGCATCAGGTTCTGGAGCGAGCGGATCCTGCGCCGACACGGTGATCGAACGTCGTCGCATTGATTGCGTCTGCTAGAATGGTCGTTCAGAGCACAATATTCGGATATTGCCGGACTAGCTGCGTCGAAAGCTGCTTCGGGCCATTCATCCTCGAATTTTTCCACAACGAGTTTCTGCGATTGCACGGCTATTCATGACAGTCGTCGTGTCCCTCTCGGTCTGAAGCAATATTCGGAGTCATTCCCTTACATTATTTATCAACGCGGAATGCGAAATCCAGTCGGACCCTGAATGCGAGAGGGATCTTCCGCGGATTAGGTAATCGCGTGAAATCCCGGGAGAATTTCAAAGATTCGACACACAGGCGGTGCGCCCAGGCAATATCAAAAAATGAGTAGAATTTGCAGAGCGAAAGCTAACGTAGACGAAACCTTGACCCTGCTTTTGGCTCCCATTAATGAATCACTCTCGTCGCTCATCATGCTGACCGGAGCCATCATTAATATTGTGTTCAGGGCAGCGGGCGCAGGAGGGACGCGACGGGGTTCTCGCTTCACAACGAGGTGGTCGGTGCTGCCGACGTGCGTAATGTCGGGATTCTTATTCAGGATGATCGAGCGGATAAAAAAAACTACCTAATCCCATGGCTTCCGATTCTCCCCTTGCGGAGTGGCTCGCTAATCTATCATGCTTCCAACGCTCGACTTCTGTTTGCTCGATAGCGAAATAGTGTTTTGAACGCGACACGAAGAATGGGAACTGATTCCCTCGGGATTTCGGTCAGGAGTTGCTCCGTCTCCATTGAACAAACTTGCAAGTCGCAGGGAAAACTTCCCTCGAAATTCCTCGAAATACGCTCAGCGAGGACAACGCGTGTCCGTCGGGAATACGTCGCCTCTAACTAAGTCAAACTTCCAAAAAGTCCTGGTGAGGTTTTCAAATCATTGAAATCCGGAGAGGCTTCTTGGGGCGAGAGAGGGTTTGAATTCGTTCTTTGGCCGACATCGTTTTGCGTGCAGAAAGAACAGAATCGCTCTCTTCATCCTTTTTTTCTCTCTTCGCGTACCGGGAGTAATGATGCAGCCTCCAAAGAGGTCTCTGGACCCTCATCAAGATGGCCATCGACCCGGAATTTTTTTACTCATCGACACGGAAATGAGTCAGCTCTGCTATTAATATATTTTATGCTATCATTAGGGGTCGTTCAGACGCTGTTCAGAAGTGTGTTGTGACTTCAGGGCGATATCGGGGCCGACGCGGTATACTCAAACTGGAGAAAGCGACATCGGGGAGGGCTTCTGTGCTGGAGTGGATTCTCGATAAATGTCTCTCCGCTCCGACTCTTCCAACGCTCATTCCAATGGCCATGATGTTCGATACAGCAATGATCCCTCGGCGTCGATGGAGCCGCGCAGCTTCTCTGCTTAGGGTACGAAACATTCCGATGCACCACCGACATACATACAAAACATGCGGCCGAAGCGATTAACATTTTGAACGGAGCAATTGCGGATCGGGAAACGAAAGCAACCTGATTTTTGCGCGCTCGCTCTCCGTGTGAGCTGAGAATATTAGCATAAGTTGATTTTCTCCCGAGCTCTATGACTCTTTCGAATGGCGTCCCGGGTTTTTATTTCAGCAGTTTTTATTTCATTCATGGAAAAGCGTTCACGGAGAAGAGATTTCGAGCGAGACTTCTCCAGACCCTGGAGCTTGGGATTCGCCTCTCCAAATGAAACCGAATTATTACCGAGTCCTTCTGGATGGACTGAGCTTGAGTTTTCGTTTCTTTGTCCGAAAAATATTCTGCGGATATTCGCGTTGTTGAGCCGGATTCTCCCCTTAATAAAATGCTCGTGTGCATTAGACGCGCTATGAGAGAGCAGGTGCTGCTTCGCGGGGACGTGATATCATTCTTAATCGAAATAGATGTCTATCGAGGAGATTAACGATAGATTGAAGATCAATCAGCGGAGAATAAGACCGCCGTCGACCCCTCGTCTCCCGAATTTGGGAGAGCTCAGCAACAAGGACGGTGTCAGCCTTATGAAAATTGATGAGTCGTCGATGATCAGGTTAATTAACTGCGACATATCCATTGATTCCAGGTGGCTCTGGCTTGTCTGGGCCGGGCGGATACCAAGACTACGGCTTCATGAACCATCTAGGCGGCAAATTTTACGGCCCTCCGTCAGCTCAGGTCGGGCGCTCACCCTACAACGGTGGCTACGGGGGCGCGTACGACAGAGGAGCCGCCGCCGCTGGCAACGCTTACTCGCCGATGTACGGAGGAGGCGGAAACCCCTATCAGGCCAGGCTGTATCCAAACCGGCCGGACATTCGTCAGGTCGTTGTTTCCGTTCCCTCGGACTGCGTCGAAATTCAGAACGGGCAAGCAGTGGCTAGATACGAACTGATTTCTATTCGAGAAAAACACGGACGCTTCAGGAAAGCGGTTCCTCTATTACACCCATCTCTGGCCATACTTCTAGGCATTCTCAACACACTGCTGCCAGGAACAGGTTAGTTCATGGTACCATGTCAGCCGATTTTCGTTTCTAGGGCTAGATTTACAAGGATAAGTAGGGCGCATACGAAGAACCTGCTTTCCAATGCCGAGCTCTTCATGGGCATCAATTCAGTTCCTCCACAAAAACGGAACAGCCGTATATTCCCGTAAAATCATTCTGAATCCAGACGGGAAAGTACCGCCTTCCGGGCCATGAGGGGAAAAAGATTCGATTCGGTTCCGTCCGTCCATTTTGCTCGGGTCATGGAAACGCATGATACTCATCCAGGGATCTTTGTGTGACTCTCTCGGCTAGAAAATCGGACTTCTCTCGAGCGATCATAACTCGGAGGAGAATGTAACGAAAAAGTTCGCGAGACATCCTCTCCCACTGAGATGAAGTCTGTCATAAATCATTTTCTCGGGCTTATAGCAGACTTGTTGGTGTTCGGGAAAGGGCATGTGGTATCACTTTCCATTCATTAGATAGAAATCCCTCTTGTCTCCGCCGAAAAGTGACTCGGTGTCCGCGCAGTGAGAAAATTTTACAGCGCTGCGCCGGAATATTTTGTCGATGCTGTTCTCGATGATCTTGGCCTTATTGTCGCTGTCTTGATGATGGTCATGATGGCAGTGACGAAGTTGCTGCCGATATATTCTCGTGAGTGAGTGTCGCTTCGGAGCGCCGCTTGTATCTTGTTTAGTTTTCTCGTCCTGTCGTTTTGCAGAAGAAGCAGCTCCGGCTTGCTTGGGTTATCCGAAGCTTCCGGCCAACGGCTTCCTGCTTGACACGTCGTCAGCCTGCTTCTCGCTGTCCATACATGCATTATGTATCGGGAACTTGGTCGCGCGCAGGTGCCAAACGTCTTTTCGTGTCTTCTTGTTGGAGAGCTTTCTCTGGTAGTATCCGCGTCAATCGTCTCCACCGTGTCCGAGGATTGTCTACTCCTTCTGCTTCTCATATCGAGTCGACTGTGAAATGCGGGCGACATCAAAGAGTGGAATAAACCCCAGACTTAGTGATTCATCATCACGCCGACAGTGAAAAAAAACCCGACTGATTGTATATCTTCACGAAGGCGGAACAGCCAGGTTCAACTTCGGGTTTGAGAATTCAGCTTTCATGGGTCCATATTTTGCCCTAGCTGTTAATTTATCCATCACTGAGTGAGGCGGATGCGTCCACACAAACAGCTATGTTGAAGGAGTAGGCCGCCAACAGTAGTGCGCGATCCTATGGCACTTGAGTACGACACAGCCGAATCTCGAGCTCTCATTCCGATTGTGAGCGAGTCATGAGGTCAAGAAGCAATGATTGATTCCAAGAGGTGCGCCGGCGGGTCGTGGATACGATCATCCATTGAAAGGGAGCCTCCTCTCCATTGTCTCTGCTTCCGTTCGCTCACCGATGCCACACTATGCCGGAATCGGTGTACCTGCTTGTATTGAGAGCTCATCGGTATCCGCTCACCTTCCGTGTACTTATTCAATTGGGCACGCGACGAGTCATCGATTCGTTTGCTCGCGTGGCTACGCAAAAGTAAACTTGTGCGCTCCGCGGAACAATGAGAGAACGCTAATGCAGACACGAGCGGCGCTAGCTCCTGTGACGTCGCGTTTAACTCCCCCGTCCTGGGGGCAGTAATCGCCATCCACGTCGTCGTCGCCGCCGCCGCCTGTATTTTTGGGAACTCTCTCGAAGAGAATGCTGGGAACTAAATCCCAGCCTCTTCCCGCTTATTCATGCTTTTGTTATCAGACTGCTCAGGCTGCTTTTTGACTGCCGAGCTCCTTCGACGGAGAGATTCATGCGGACGAGAGAAATCACGGCCGAGCAGATGCCGGCCGGACAAAGCCGTCGAGCCGCTAAACGAGGTGACGAAGTCGTCTGCGAATTCACCAAGTTCCCTCCCCCTCGAACGAGCATCGTTATTGTCCTTATCGACTAGCTGTCGCAGGGATGCGCGCGCGCGAGCAGTGTCGGGCATCAGGAGCGTCGTCGAGTGCAACTTCCGAGAGATGTACGAGATTCTGCAGAAATGCTCGCCGGGAGGGGAGCAACCGGCCGGGCAAAGCAGGGGCGGACGAATGAACGAAGGTTATGCTGAGCTTAGTCACAGGTGAAAGGTATGCAACCGATGCAATTAAACAGGATCTCGTTCATTATGTAGATGAGATGATACGCGCCAAAACTGCCTTGCCGTCCGGGCGTCCCAACGAGCGGCCGGGCGAACGACCGACCGACCCACCGGTCGGCCACGCTGCGATAGACTTGAAGGGCGCTGCATAAGTTCGCAACCTCGCCACGCAACAATTGTCCAAGGGAGCAGAGTAGAGCAATCGACCGCCCACGCTCAGGATCAGGAGGCACTGTACTTATTCCGGTTTAGCCGAGGCTGCCTCGTCGCCTGTAAAAGTTCCGACCTTTTGTTTTGCTGCTTACGGGAACGATTACCGCAGCACACTTGAACGGCGATTGTTTCGCTCAATGGTTTCTGCGTCGAGGAAAGCACGTAACGATGAAGTCACGGCTGGCTTAGCGACGGGAAGCTCAGCTGGGAGATGATTTGCAAACGATCATCCTTTCGTCATAGAAACAGCGACGCAGAAGTGAAGCAACAGTTTTTCCTTCCGAGTGCACTTGATGATTCGTCGAGAAATCTCGAACAGCGTGATCAGTGGCGCATCGTTCACATAAAGCCACGCGAGCAAGTACGTTCGCAAAGAGGGAACTGGCTCCCGACACGAGTCGCTCCTTCTCCGAAGGATGCTACTCTGATCGACGAGCCAGACCGCATGTTTTTTTTCGTTCGCGGTGTACGTAAGTCACTCGCAGGCGGGGAGCCGCGCCTAAACCTACGGAACTTTCGGAGAGCTCGCTTGTCGAGTGCCCTTCTTCGATCTACCCAGAGTCACAAGAAAAAGCGGAGGTGTCCCAGGATCCGGCTGTCCGCCTCGAACTCAGCGAGGAGACCGGCCACCTAGGGAGCGGAGGGAAAAAAGCAGGGGTAGGGAGATAAACGCTGGTTTTCCTGAGGACTGGTTCTTGTTTAATGAGAGAGAATCGCTTCGACGGAACAATTGGGGATCTTTTCAAGGCCCCCGATGGCCAACACCTGCTTCCAGCTGCTACTGCTGCCGCCATCACCGCTAGTCTTGCTGGCGCGCCTGTTTCGTATCAATAATTGTCTCCGGGATCTTTCCTGCGCTCTCACCATTGTTCGGAGCACAGTGAAGGGAAGCAGTACATTCCGCGTCGATTTATGAAATTGCTCCTCCTTTCTACGCTGACGGGCCTCTGGAGTGCCCCCTTGCGAAGTACTAATCCACGACGGTGCTCAATCCCGGATCGCTTGAGTTCTCTGAGGAGAGTTTTCCTCCGACAAGTTTCATTATGACGTCAGCGGCAATAGGATCCCCACCAAACCTCTCGAGAGCGACTTTTTCTTCTCGAATTGAGCGTTCCCCTACGGGCTCGTCCCATGAGGAACTCTTTGCCATTCCTCTCACGACTACGGGATGCTCTTGTTATTTTCCTAGTTGGCGTCTTGTTGAATTTCGCGAATCAGATACAATCGCGCATTTCGAGAGAACTCGAGAGCCTCCCTCGGAGTCAGAGATCCCTCTCTGGAATAGAACGGCGTCAAGCCGACTCGAGCAGCTGCGCGACCCCGGACGACTGCCTCCCCGGATATGACATCGTTATTGCTTCGTCTGCGTTCGTGGAGGCGAGGGAATTTACATGGCCCCAGTTGACTTGCAACAGTTTCCTTTCGAATGGAGAGCAAACACGATCGCTGGCTGGAATGGCCGACGGTGGATGAGGTCGGGGTTGGTATTCTCCCGAAGCAGTCTTCCTCTTATCCCCTTCGCATGCTGTTGTCCTCTCTTGATTCAATTCTGAGGCGGTGCGAAGTCGCTCTGCTTGCTCTAATGTAGAAGTTCGGGAAATTATTCGACGATTCACTTGAAGTCTTGTCGGACTGACCGGTCGCCAACTCAGGAGCACCCGGACTCAGGAACTCGGACCGCTCAGAAAGTTCTGCTTCGGACACTTGATTCTTCCTCCTTCAATGTTCTACGTGGGGCATCCTTGGCCCGACTACGATGCTACTCTGGACGTTCGATTACGGCAAGCCATCGCGGAAACGACAACAGCTGTTCCCTCGATGGGAGAGCTGGAGAGCTTGAATCAGAAGAATGGCTAATTGGTATGCGTGTGGAGCCGTTGACTCGATTCATACAAGCTCCTTCGCGTATTTTCCGTTTCTGCTACCCGGTCTGGTTATTCCCACTCTTCTCTGGTCGCACGTCTCCTTCCCATCTCCTGGATATTGCGTCGCGCCGACACATCGAGACTTCGATATTCTCCGGATATCGTCCTCCGGAATTATTTCCCTTGAGCTCCGATAGGCAACGCATCGAATTTCTGAGTCCCAGAGAGTTCCAGTGATCTCTCGAAACAGCTGAAGGGTCATGCCAACAATCCTATCCTTAGGAAGAGCATAATTTATCAAAGTTGCAGGGGAAAATTCGAGGAGCTCCAGTCCCCGAGAGCTCTCCTCGCTTGGGACTCTTCGATGTGCCGTGACCCCTCGAATGAACGTCCGCAACTTGTAATTTGGACGTCAGTCGGCTTCGCCCCTCATCTTTATCAATGGGACTCTTTTTCGCCAGTTGACCATTGTTAAGAAGAAACGCGGCTCTCTCTCCCACCCGACTCTGAAGACAAATTACGATCTCGTTCCCTGCGAAGTTTAGTTTGACCGCAATTGTCTCTCAACCTCCACCAGAGTCCGAGATCTCGGGGGTGGGGGAAGGGGGGGCTGAGCTAGGCGGATAGTCCAAGGGAATTAAGTCGTCAAGTCAGACGAGATTCTCGATTCCTCTGCACGAAGGGGATTTCGGCAAGCGTCCCGAATCTCCCGCTGCAAAGCAGAGCTCCGCAGTCAAGAATCGTACAGGGACAACGCACGTTCGAAAAGAAGGGTCGACAATTACCAGAACGTGGGTACTTATTCTGACGCAAATTCGGCCTTCGAATGTGACTGCGTATTCTCTCAACTCGATGCTTGCAGCGTGAGCTCCACAGTTGCGCCACATAGTTCCTTGTCGAGCGCTCCGGGGAGTCCTCGCTTCGGGATCTCGAGATCGAGCTCCGTCGTGACGCCTGAATCGCTCAGAGCAGTATCGCGCTCAGCGACGTCAGAGGCGGAGAGCGAAGGGGACGGGCGGGATGGCTAAGATCTGTGTACCAGCTGCCGCATTTTCTTTTATGGCTGAGTGTAGAAGAGAAGGGGAAGGCTGCTGTCCTGCCCGACTTTCTTGTTCGAGCCACTGGCCCACTCCAAAGGGCAGGATGGCAATATTTACGTTCGGCTCCACTTAATCCTCGGCCGCATCGAACGAATACCAGCGGTTGCTGATACGTGGCCGATTCTACATATTTTGCTCAATGAATAGGTGGCTCGTAATGGACAAAGTCGTTGGCCTGAACTTCACCGTGACGCGTCTCAATAAGGGACGCGGGGGAACCTCACGATCGAAGTCTGCTCAATCTTTCATCCTCGCAACCCGTGAGGAACTCGGATCCACAAGGAACATTGAGACATTTCCCTCTGAAGGAGGAGGAGCCGCTGGCGAACCGCTCAACGTCGGCCACGTTTCCGCGCCGGCGGGGCCGTCCGGCCCGAGACCCAACGGACAGTGGGGAAATCGGAGTAATTCAATAGAGTATTGTTCCTGGCCCACCGGCCTCGCTTGCGGCAATCGAAATGACCTTCCAGTCTGAAACCGATGCTCGGCTTGATCCGCCAACGGGTGCTCCCGCTGCTGCTACTACGGCGGCGGTGGCGGCAGCAGCTCGATTCTCTCTTTCGCTCAGTCACTTCGTTGGCCCGCAATCTATTTGGTGGTCATGCGACCTTGCCGTGATGAGTCCGAGCCATTGAGCGTTTTTTTTTACCTCCGGAGTAGCCCCCACGTGTACGCGCTGCTCAGAACATCGTTGCATATTCGACTCGAATCCCGCTCTCTCCGTTCATCGCCCTCGGAACGCGCGCTCGTTCGTTCTTTGATCGACGACACGAATTCAGGGGTTCGGGTCGTTCACGTTGGCAGTGGGAGGGAAAAAATTCAGCCGAGTCACTGTCGGCTGGATACGTGCTTGCGAATTCCATGGACGGCTCCCATGCTATGATTGCGCTAAAAAGTAGCCTGTCAGGGCACGGGAAACCTCTCAATCATTCGTCCATTCGCTGAACGGAAATACGGCAAACATCGGCCCTGAACAGGCCGGGCGAGTGGGTTTTTAGCTCGTTAGAAACATTTCCGATATGGTCCGCGGTGCCGCAACGGTTATCAGACGTTCCGGTCCCGGCTGGAGGGTTCGTCGGCGGCAGTTTGCTAAGCCGGCGCGGCGGCGGCAGACTGGACGGTTGTCAAAATCACTCCAGCTTCTAAATGCATGGCCGGCAGGCAGGCAGTGAAGCCCCACACGATATTGCCGGCCGGGCGGGCGACGGGACGGACGGACTACACCGTCCCGCCGTCCGAATTCTACGGCCTCTCCCGCGTTCCGTTGGGATGTCAATAAGGCAACACGAGGAGATCGTTCGGGGCGTCCCTTAAAACTGTCGCGTCTGAACCTTGGTTTTCCATATGCGCGCGAGCACTCACATGTGGGGGCATCCGACCATTCGAGACATGCAAGCACGCATGCGAAGGTCGCCGAGGATCGAGGGTACCTCCTCGGAGTTGACCCAAAAAAACCTCGGTCGGCATGTCGGAAGGAGGGAAGTGGGAAATGAACCGATCTCCGGCACTCCCGGGTCACAACCGAGACTTGAGCCTCTTCGTGGTGCTCAAAATGGAAGTCGATTTTATCCGCGTGATTCATACAAGGTACTCTTTTTCGGGCTGATCCACACAGCCAAGGTTTAACGTCCCGGGTACTGTTATTCACATTGCTTCCGAGGACGGATCCATAGAGCAAATGTACCCAGGAGGATCAAGGCCGAGTACCTGCGTTTCCGTAAGGAATATTTTTCCGGCAGCAGGGATCGAACCCACACCGCCTCCCGCGCGAGCGGCGTCGTTGCGGCTATGCACGTTTGCACGAGTAGTGACAAACGCGCTAACCACTCGACCACCCGTCGGTTCATACAAGGTACAACGACTCGTAATCGTCCACGCAGAGCGCTGCGAGAGCTCCGGTATTCGAGATGCACCAGACGCAAGAGTGAAGTCTATTCGACTGAAATCACGTCTTCGCCGGTAAGTGCTGTTCCCGGAGCCCTCTACATGCATCTTTGCCACAATTCCGAGGCATTCGTGCACACGAATAAATACTAAGCTCGACTGCATGTGCCCCGCATTAAACGCTCGAACGAAGGGACGAACGAACGAAGCCGATGTTCCGTGTGAAGCCAGTCGGCAGCGTGGATAAGCGTCGTGTTCGGCTGACAGAACAAGCTCGAGGGGACGCGAGGATCATCGAATGCGATAGCAGCCGCCCGAATATTTTCGGAGGATGAATCTGTGAAGTTTTGTGACCTTGTGACACGGCTTACATTTATCTGCCATACGTACACGGGCATGCTCACTGTTGTCGCTGCTCGTTGCCGCTTACGCCGATGCTGCCTATGACGTGACCGCACGTCACGCACTCCTCGGAGAGAATCTGTTCGCCTCGCTGATGGTGCAGCGCTCGCCGGATTTTTTTTCCGAATGGACAAACACCCCGTGAACGAGCCAACGGCGACGGAATCCCGCGGGAGTCCGCCGCGTCGAGGTTCGAGTTCAGGCCAGAAATACGCACCTGGCAGCCGGAGGTCTATCGATTGGATAATGAGCTCTGCTAGGGTCTAGTTTCTTCGGAGAGAACCGTCTCTCCCCGACGAAGCCTTGCGTTAGGCCTGGGGCTACGGTTGTCAAACAGTATTTCGAAATTCTTGAGAAAATTACGTGGATGATTGCATGGAGGAATAAGTCTCACACGGATCCGAGTTCCTTGACTTCAAGCCTCTTCCGGATGCGATCCAGCCCCTGCCCAGTACATTAATCGATCGTAAAATACATTGTAAAAAACTGTAATGAAAATAGAGAAACAACGCTAAGCACAGACATTGGACCGAAACTACCACTATCAAGCTGCTCGCTAGCCGGGAATCCCAAAGCTCTCGGAAATATTTATGACCCGGCGATTCTGGGCTTTAGAGCTTCGTTTCCGTAATGGAACACCGCGGACAAGCCCAACGATCCCGTCGAGTAGTGATCCGGAGATCGACTACCATCGGAAACTCTCGGATAATTTTTCAATTGTTGAGCGCAGCGCCTCCCTTCGACCGATCCAGCTAATTTTTACTTGAGCTTCAGCTAGGAGCGGGGGATTGCATTCACCGAACGTATTGGCGTCCCACAGAATCGGCTCGATTGATCAAGCTGAACTGGGAGCGAGTGCAAAGTCGTCTGGCGCTCAACCGACGACCCGAAAGTCCGTTTGACCAGAAGCAGGAAAAGATCCCGAGGACACAGTGCCAGACGGATAGACGTCCGACGGACCGAGTCAGCCGTCCACTGCTGCTTGACGGGATAGACGGATGAACGAAGCCTGCGGACGGGGATCGCGGACGAAGAGTGGCAGGAGAATCCGTCCGTCCGTGAGAGCTTTCATTAGGAGCGACAGGCGACCGTACAATGACAGTAGGCGGTAGCAAGCGACCGACCAAGGAGGAACTGTAGGCAAAACCTTCGCGTGTTCCAGCCAAATCTCATTGCGATTCACTGACGCCATCCATATAGCTACCTTGAGAAAGAAAACTGCGCACATTTATTACGCGGCGCCGGTGCACGATTTCCCCTTTCGAAACAAACAATACTCCCGCACTACGAACGTCGCCGTCACCACGCTCGATCCCGGAGGCGCCTCTGGAGAAATTCAGAGGGCTTGGCAGCTGCGACATGTTTATTTCATGTCGTCTCCGTCATTCAGGGAGAACAGCGGGTCGTTCGATTTACTAAAAGGAGTCGAATTCTCGAAAGAATATCCTGCCTCGCGAATTCCGATTCTCGAGGATTAGAGACTCGATGACGATAGACTGAGAGCCTTCCTGAAGTGATGATGTGAGCGTGGGAAAATTTCTCGGGTCGACTCAAGGCCGAGCGGTCGAAATGTTAAGAGTGTGACTTTGAACGTTCGAAATCGGCGCTCGCGGACGTTCGAAGGCAGCCAAGTTTTTGCCTCGAAGAATATTCCCGTCTGAATGTTCGAGGACTCGTTGTTCCGATCGCGTGCCTTGACAAGTTACCGTCGACGTCGTCGAAGAGTTAGATCCGAGTCCGCGCAGGCTGAGGTATTGTTCGAGAATTGACTCAGACCGAGAGGAGTTTGAGATATATTTTCTTCGCGAATCCCGGGAGAGCTTCCAGATAGACGATATATCTACCCACACTTGCCGTCGTGACGCGCATTCCCCCGTCGACCGTTTTCATCATTTTCTTCGCAAATATGTGTCGAGTCGGCTCCGGCTTCTCGATCGTAGATATTCCTCAAGCGAATGACTGTGGCGGAATCCCACGATTGGGGCTTCGTCTAGGAGGAAACCATAAGAATCGATCTGAATGTGTGACTTGGGATCGCAGAAGTGACCAGTTGCTGTCACGAGCCTGCGCGATATTCCCCCGACTCCCGATTCCGGCTCTTCATGAAGTCGCCGACTCGAGTCGCAGGCGTCCTTCATCCAGGTTTCCGGTTTGTAATGCGCCTTTTCAGTTCCTATCTCGACTCCTGTCGATGAGGCCTCCGAGGCCGGTGGATTCAGCGTACCTATGGGGACACCGCACCGTAGGAATCGCTGGTCCGGAGGAATGATAGGAATTGTCGGAGAGGGAGGATACAAAAGTGCGAACTCATTCATATCGCTCGCATTCGTGAGAGAGCTTCAAACTCCCTCTCGTCACCTCGCGCCATAGCAACTCATATCGTTTTGAACAACGTACAGCTATCGCACTACACTCAGCTGGTGGGGAAGCGTACCTGGTGCTTTGATGACCGCTCTCAACGCCGCGCCGCACAACAGCGGCGTTAGTTTGAGAGATCGCTGCTCTGATTGCGGGCACTGTTTGAGGTCAGGCAACGCGTACGGAGTAGGTACAGCATATTTTATCTCGAGGCCCCGCGCCGTAGCTGTTTTCGAGTCACGAGCTTTGGAATTCCCCGATTCAGCTCTCTGATGTGCCTGGATTTTTGATATCGATCTCGAAAAAGGTTGACAACAGCTCCGGATAATGCGACGGACGCTTCGCTGTCGACGGATCCCCTCCGGACGGGTTCCAAGCGCGGCTCGCTGGATCTCGATACCGGAAACGCTTGTCGCGAAACACGCGTAGCCCCGATCGGAATCAAACAGAGAGGGGGGATGCGAGGATTCAAGAGGAATAGTGGTTTCTTGGTGGTCGGCTCGAAGGAGGGAGGGAGCGAGAGAAGCGCTTTCTCTAATTAACGAGAGATCTTCAAAGATCGACGAGACCGAATGAACTTAATTGAAGTCGAGGAAACTATTTTTGACCGACTTGTTTCCAGGGCCGGCTCGAACATTGTTCATTTTATGTTCGAGGAAAACTTCCCCTTCCAGCAAGACGAAAGATTAGAGCTCAATTCAGGAACTCATTTACAGCTGGAATGGGGGCCGGGGAATGGGGATTCCGCGTAACTCCGTTAATGACGTGAGCGAAATCGACAAGACTCAACGGTGAAGCGCTCGAAACCGGGCGGTCGACTCGATGCGATTAACGTGCAGAATCTGCGTGCACGTTTAGCAATTCAATTTTCGGACTAAAGATGTCGAACTTCTCAGACGGTGACACCCATTCTCAAGGTGCCCCAATGGGTCCTGCAGAGGGGAGCTCAGCGTGACCGTAAATCATCACACGGAAGATTCCCGCGATTGATACGTTCGCTGTACATGGATTGGGCGTGCAGAAGTTTGAGTTCCTCTTGCACCTGTTGATCCGATGGACGATCTCGATAGCTGCGCCCCCAGATGCACGTATCGAATACTCCAGAATAACACGCATACAAACGTATTTTTCACTCTCACGTCAGCAAGATCCGCCGCTGCTTCGAGCACGACTGCTTGCTATGAAGCTGTCTGTCCACTCAGGGGAGGAAGGCCCGGGAAACCGAGAGATTTTTCCAGCCTTGCTCATGTACCTCCGAGAGAGCAATAGAATTCCGCAATCGTCGGTTCCGAAACAGCTGAAGAAGGCGTTGCGTCACAGGCGATTTCGCATGACGAAAAGATCAACATCGGAGATATTGAGAGCCGGAGCCGCACCCAAGATCCCCTGTGAGAAGCGAAGGTCTCTCATATCCGGTATCGTCAAGCAAGCTCCTATCAGCGACATCTTCACTCCAACTAGTACTCATTATTAGAGTTCCTAAATTTCGGACATTTCCATTTTCCGACTCTCGAATAAGGGTAGATCCGATTGCGGCATTCTTATTCTAGTCTTTCGCACATCGTCCGGCGACCGGGAAAACTCGTCAGAGGCGATCCCCTCGTCGATGTGATCGTCGGTCTTCGCTCTTGCGAATTGGATAAATATGAAATGTCCGAAACCTAGGAACTCTACTCATAATTCCATGATCACCATAGATCAGTCGTCAACCGAGCGCCTCAGCATCCGCGCGGTGTCAGATGGCCAGTACTGTGAATGAGGGGGACGAATGACTCAGCCACGTGAATCACGCTCAAATCCGAGGACAAAGGAACCTGATCGAGGAAACCCCCGTGACGGCACCGATTCGGAGAGCTCAGACTGGAAGTCATCAGCGGGCGACTCAGAGGATCGTCGGAGCTCCCGAGATGGGAATGAGGATCAGACCAATAGAAGGACTCGCGAAGCGTTCCTGACCGTCTCGAGGAGAAGGTCCGCGTCTTAAACGTCTAGAGCTACCGGGTGATCGGAGGGGAGCGGAGAAAGATTTCGCAACTGTGTTGGTATCGATCCGATCATTGTCTTCTACGAGGTACTCCCAATAGTTGCCCTCACCCGATATTCGGGGTGATCACAGAAAGTTACCGGAACGCCAGACCCGTGATCTGGTAATTCAGGAATCATGCGACGAGTGATGGCCGGGGAGCGAAGGCGATATCCAGATGCAAGATGAGGGCTCCGTTTGGGAAAATTATCGAAGTAGAGGAAAGGTGGTGATTTCGGCGTAGCCGGTTCTGAGCGGAATTTGCTTCAGGACTCTGTACGTCCCGTCGAGTTTAATTTCCTCGCGTCGACTGCTTTCTATCCAGGCGACTTGCATTGCTCCACCGTTCCGTTTTCCCCAGTTGTTCTCGTCCCTTTCTCTCACTGTCTCGAAGACTCCTCCCGAGACTCCTGTGCATTTAGCGAGAGCTGCTGGCCGCAGATCCAGACGTGCGACCGTGCGTCGATCGCTCGGAAATCCAAAGAAGGCGGCCCGGCAGGACTCGAGGAAGGATGACCGGAGGGGTGTCATGGAGGAACAGGATGAATCGCTCGCAACCCTCGATCTACCTCTGCGACCTGGGGAAGCTCCAATAACGTGGAAGTTCGTATGCTAGATAGGAGGGAATCGATTCGGTCGAAGCCGGTTGTTCCGCGCATACTAGCTGTTCGACGATTCACGATCAATTCCGCGGTCGTGTCACGGCGGTATGCGACGGGAGCTCTTCCTGGAGTCCCTCGTCTGTCCATTTCTGGTCGCGGTCCACGATGTACCTCGGTCGATCGCTCGCGGGAAAAGTCTGGGGAATGGAGCGGCGTCGCCAGTGTGCGTTCCGAGGGAGGCGAAAAAGGAAAAAATGCGTGCGGAATTCGGCGCCGATGGGAAAGAGTTACGTTCCTTCCAGCGAGATTCGGCACGGTCGGATGAGCACGCGGCGCCGAAGTGAGAGAGAAAAAAAGTATCGAAGGAGAGTGCGAGATAAAGAGACAGGAAGAGAGAGGGTGTACGCCCACGCCCATCTTTTCTTGAGGCTAATTTTTCGAGCTGCGCGAGTACACTTGCCGTCCCGTTGGCGCGAGCTCAGTGCTCGAGTCTTGTTCGGAGAACAAAACGCATGCAAACTTTCCACAGTTGGATGACAGCCGCTTCCCGTGTTTCGTCCGTTTCCTCTCTCTGCCTCCCTCGAGTACATCCCGTATGTCGTGCTCTACGCCTCGAATGAATGGGGATGCAGCGGAGCGTGGTTTATTGGCTCGTCGGTTCGGTCAATTTCACCGGCAGCTCAGTTAGACCGGATTCAAACATTCCGGTGCCATTTGCCGCAACTGTGACAATGATTTATTAAACCTGAACTCCGACTAAATGACCGATGTACACCCCTTATGTCTCCCGATAAAAGTGCTTCAATTGCATTGAACTCCCGGAGGCGTCGACTGAAGCTGGGAATTTTCTTCCCGCGACGAGGAGCGTCCGACGCCGTGCTCAATTTTCCGAGGGAGAAAATCTTCGGAACTACAGCGAGGCATCAAAATCGGTTGATCAATGTCCTTATCGCTCGGGCGGTAGTCGTACTGAAGAGAGATCTCACTGACTGAGAGGGATTCGAGAGATCTTAGATAAGAGCTTTGCAGAGGTCGAGCCGTTCCTGGCGCTCAAGCTCTCTCTTCAGCTCACTCGCTCCGATGATCAAACGTTCGTTGGACGGACATTACAGCAAACGAGCTCTCGTGGAACCGGAGACAAGAAGAAATGTGATGGCGATGCCGGGAAAAAAACTGGTCCTCGGCGTATCTCGTCAGGACGGAGCGAGAAACAAGAAGGAAGGTGAAGACGGCACAAGGAGCAGCGAAAAGCTCGGCGCCCTTTGGCTTCGGAGAATCAAGATACAGTGGACCCCCGATTATTCGTGGTTGGACTCTTGCGCCTCCGATTCTCATCGTGTGGGAGGAGAAAGTCGACACCACGACCGGATTCCTCAGTTTCTTGAAGAATCGAGCGAAGTTGTTTTAGGAAGCGATCGCGTTGATCTACGTCGAAGAGAGGCTCCTCCTGCTTCCTATGAATTCATATTCGCAGATTACCTCAGCTCGGGTTAGGTTTACTGGGAGAGGGCGCTCTGAGCACGCGGAACCTCGTTTTCCGCGGAACGACCCGGGACCGTCGAAGGCGAAAAACGAGAGTTCACCGTAATGCGGTGAAGTTGCATTCCGACAGTCAGATGCGATGCGTAAGGCCTAGAGCGGCGTCGCATTCAGCGCTTCTGCCGACTTCCGCTGATTCGACTTGATCCAAAGCGATTCCAGCTTCTTCGATTTCATGGAAGTCCCAGTTCCACAATGTACCCTCTCAAGAGCACCGATAGATATTATGGGGAAACTGATTCCCCCGGATTGGAACCGCGACCCAACTTCGAACCGGAGTCATAATTCCAGCCAGATACCGGATTCAATTGGCGCGTATCGTCCCTACCGACGGGAAAAGCCCCACAGCTTCTGAATGTGAGTTGATGGCACTCGGAAGAGTGATCGAATTCCGGTTCGAGGCCTCATTGTTCCTACGTCTTCATCCGAAGCGCTCGAGTAGGGGGAATCCGATCAACCTCGAGTCTTGAATCTCGAGGTTCTCGTGTTTCGCCCTGAGGCGACCAATGGGAAAAAGCTTGTATTCAATGACGTTCGGATCTCAGTCTTCGTTTCTCAGCAATTTAAGCGAAGGACGAAAATTCCGTTCACCCGTAGCATTATTATCCGTTGATCACAAGCGTGCAGTCGAACAGACGTCCCGGAGAGATTCTTTCCGATTAAATGCGGAGGTAATCCATTCATCCCTTGTGAGCGGTCCCACATTGAGTTGTCCAGCGAAATCCCATGAAAACGTGAATATCCATGAATGTGGTGAGAATCCGATCCGTGCGCAGCGGTGATTGAGGTCGATGACACGGAGGACGAGATGCGGAAATCGAGAGTGAGATAGGGAAAGAGCAGGAGGGACCTGAAGAGAATGCGCTTGGGCAAAGTCCTCCGTTGTAAGTCACCTCGAGCCATCTCCAGCCTTTTCCGAACGCGATGTGATTTCAATACTAAATATTCTCTCAGACAGAGAGCAAGCAGCGCCGGGAAATGCGTGAACCGGAGTAGAGAGAGAGAGGTCTCAGGAAGCACGCAGACGACAGCGGGAAGGAAAAACGGAGGAAGAGAATAGAAACCCAGAGCATTCAGACGAAGAACGATAAGAGGGCGAGCGGAAGAAAACTTCCATGGGAGCAGGGCCGAGCGCTCAGAGCAAGAAGCAACGCGAACACTTAGATAAGGAATAACATTGCCTCCAGCATCTGATCCTCCTCCCCCCCCGTCTTATTCATCTTTTCTCGCATTTGATTGACTCCTGGAATACTCCCATTTCCATGTAGGTATCTTCGCCTTGAGTGTCCAGTGAGGTCCCAGTTCCTCGCACAACCTGATTTGTGATCGCTTGCTCCCAGAGTGGTTTTCCGCTTACGCCTCCCTCCTATATATCTCGGGAGGATCATAGATTTGTTCATATGCTTCGAAATTCGTAGCTTGGAGGACTTTCGCTGCGTCGATGGTGAATGAATAATGCTGCGAAATCCGCGAATTTCACATTCACGATCGTACAGTCGGCAGATGCACTTTTCATTGCCAACCGGTATGTTTGTGTCGTCCATCGCAAATGGCGTGATGAAAAATATTCATTGCTCCATCAAGAGGCTGCTGCCTGTTTTCCTGTTTTGTGGGTTTTTCCAGCTGTCGCTTTCCTTCGCGGAGCCGCAAATCACGAAGTTCGCCGTCGCCGTCGGTGTCCTCGGGAATCTCTCTCTGTGTTCTCGCTGCAGCTTTTCCCGCGGGTTTCCGTTCCTTCTCTGTCCTCCCCACTCGTTGAGCTTGAGATCTTCTCCTTACGACGATATTTGGGAATAATTTCTCGCTCCCCTCGTTTCACTTCGTGGGTCGATGACATCTCTCGGATGCCGCCTTGGTACCAAATTCCTCCCCTTCTGGCTGGCCTGTGTCCACAATGTGGTTCATGGAATTCGGTCGACGTTTTGACGCATCTGCTCTCTTCCCATATATTGATCTGTTTCGCCTCATCGTTCAGAGATCATAAATCTTCCTCGGGATCGATGCCTCGGCCGGCGGAGCCTGGAACTGTTTTCCAAGCGATAAAAAGCGAAACACAAGGAGCAGAACTGATGAAGATATCCGTGCGTCATTTACTAGGCGAGGAGCCGATTGCTCTGGGATTCTTCACAACCATGCGCGCCACCACAATCAGAACGACCACTGGGGAGGACAACAATGTTTCTTGGTTCGTTTGCTTCTTGCGCCGTGATTGTTCTTGCGCATCACCATCGTAAATGCGAACGGGAAGTTTCCGTCTTGGTCATGTGTGACGGGGAAATAGCGCGGTTCCATGACTGAGGAAATCGTCGTCGTCGCCAAGCTCCCTCTCTCTTCACTGGTTCCTTCCTTTCCCTTCTCCCTGTCTCGTTGTGTGACTCGTCTCCATCGCTGGAGACTCCGTAGAAAGTAGACAACGCCGCTCAAGTTCCGAAAATACGTTTAGGAAATGGCGAATCGTCGCGACGTCACCCGAAGGTCCCGGCGTAGAATTCCACCCTACGAGGGAAAAGTTATGGATATAGATCTGGTGGATAATGAAACGTTATCCGAGCGATTAAGAGGCGGTGAGGAATCAGCTTCAGACCCAGAGTTCGAAGAGCTCTCGGAAGCCTCAAATAAAAAAAAATTCTTCTTCCAGGTGAGTTCATCCGACGTCTAGTCTGTGGATATCTGGGACCCTGAAGATCTCTCCGTGGCTTAGATGCGATTGCATGAGAGGCATATTAGTTACTCTTCGAGACTGCGACAGAGCATTGAGAAGAATTTTTCCATCCATTCATCATCATTCCCAATGTTGCTCCTGCACGACGAAGAGGGAATAGAGGGTACCGGCGAGGAGGTGGACACGTCGAACTTGATTGATTCTGGAGAGAGTGTCACTCCACGCCGACTCGGAACCGTCACCATACGACACCGCATAGACGAATGGCTCCGTCATGGTGGCAACAGTAATCGAGAGGAAATTATCGGGCTTATCCTCCTACTGACGGGGACTTCGTCGGCCACCGATCCTTCCGCTCGAAGGCTCATTTCTCCGAGATTCCGATTGGACGATCCTCGTTTCAGACCAGGTAATCCCTAAGAAGACTTCTGAACTGAGGACTCGGCAGCCGGTACAGAGTCGAGCGGACGAATGGAGACCGTACCATCTCCTCGCAGCGCCGGCGTATGGGGAAAAGCTAGAGCTGTCATTCGAAAATTAGGAAAGTCAGCCGAGCCAGAGAGCATGTCCGAAGATGAACATGCGACGGAAGAGAAAGAGTAATCAAAGCAAGGCGATAGTGGAGGGCGAGATTTGATCCTCTAGTGCTCCCAGTTCACCATCTCTTTTTCTGCAACGTTTTTTCATCATTTCCCCACTCCCTCGTCCCACGTACCTTGTGCCCGACTCTCTCGAATACTCCCTGTGAGCGGGTCTAAGCTCATCGGCAGCTTCACTTCCAGCTCTCCCGGTGAGCCTGGCTGAGGTCTCCGGTCTTTCATCCTTCCCGCCGGATCCCCTGGAAAGACTAACTCTCATTTATCAAATATATCTTCAACTCGCCCCGTCCTTCCAACTCTCCGTCTCGCTACAAACTCTGGCCTTCTCCCTCACTCGAGTGCGTTCGCCCCTGAGTATCTCGCCTACAGGATCGTACCGCCTACTTCTACTTCTTCTCCTTAAACCTCGTCTCGAATAGACGACACGAGACGAGTGACTCTTGCCCATGAGCCGGTTTCTCGACTCCGTTCCCAGCCGCTGACGCTGAGTGACTGACTACGGGTCGCTGATGAGCTTCACACTTTTCCTCCGGGGAAGCTAGGCGCGCCTTCCCCCAGCCCCCGCCGTTTCCTATTCCTCTTTCCTTTTACGGGGCCGCTATGTCTCCCCCCTCCTCTCCCCCCCGAAGCGGAGTCAATCGTCGACGACTTGAGTAGGTCTTGACCTTCAGCTGTTGGTCCATTTGAATTGGTGTAATTCGAAATAGTCCGCATGGTTGGGGTCTCGGCAAATCGACGTCATTCGACGACGTGGGACATCGTGACCAATTCGCTGACGGGAAGTTGCGCCACACGTACTTCCAGGTACACTTTATGGACGGAGGAGAGAACGCGCGTCCGGTTGCGACCTCCTAATCGACACGTATTCCGGAGACGCATCGGGAAAAGCGAGCGCATACACAAAGTCGCAGGCGTCATTCACTGAATGCGTTTCCGAAGCGTGCTCGCGCCCCTCGGCTGCCTCGCTTTCTCCAGAACGCAACACAGAGCCTTGGCTGCGGCCGACGAGGACAAGCGGGCCCTGTGACTGCGGACCGAAACTCTTGTTCTATAGAAGTCGGGGTTGAATGCAAATTTATTCCGAAACAAGCTTCCTCGTCGCGTTCGGTCCTCTATCTCTCTTCTCCGCCCATTGCTCACCACCGCCATCGCTCTCTCCCGCTCCCTTACTGACTGCGTGGTTCAAATTGCGCCCCCTGATCGTTTCTTGGCGCAGCGCGTGCCGGACTGGGTTTTTTCCTCAGCGAACCGCCAGTTAGCGAGCTCGGAGACCTATTCCCAAGACCAATCGCTTTGTGTGCTTCGGAACTCCAGAGGAACAAAGGCAAGGAGATTCATGTCAAGCTGGCGTCTCCATCCCGAGGAGTTCCCCGACGCAGTCGCGGAAAAGACGTTCTGACTCTGATTCTCTGATACTCATGGATGCGATGATGAGCAGAATCTCGCATCGAGTTTTAGGGCTCTGTGTTCCGGGGCGGATTCTCGGAAGTGGTCCTTGGTCCCGACTCCGAGTCTCGCGTACGTGACTGAATGACTCTGCGGGGTCTCGAACGACGAGGATTTTTCCATCGATGTGTTCGCGATGAATTCGAACCAGAAATTGATGTCGCGGACTCTGCATAATGTGCGAGTTCGCGCTGAATAGAAGCGGAAACTTTCATTGAATCGCTCCGTTCGCGTCCGCCGCCGCGCGCTCCTGAGAGTTGCCAGAGGCCTCGCAACACAATTACAATCACAATTATTATTGTTCCCCGCCGCTGGCGCTGGGTACACACGGAGCTGGCTCCGGACGAGCTTCATCATCAGAAAAATATGACTGAAGCCGAAGTCTGAGGTTTCATCTAGCCTAGGAAAAAAACAGCCTGAAGACTTAATCGTTTTGAGTTGTCGAGATATACCGGCTTCTACCCCGACCAGCTCATATGGACTGAGATACTCAGCCTGGGAAATAATGTCACGGATGGCTACCGCTCATCGTGGAGGGATCGGAGTAATTGTGTGTCGAAACCGTCAGAGCGTTCGTCTCGGCTTTAGCATCGCTTATTTCCTCGTGTGATCGAGATTGGTTGGCGGCCAGTGACATGAGCGAGAGAAAAGTAGTTTGCGCGTGAGGACGCCGAGAACCGAGAATTACCTCCCGCGGTCTGAGCTGAGTCCGCTTGTTTTTTCTTCCCGAAGAGAGGAGGAGTTTCTTTTCATGGCAAAAGGAACCTCCAAGAGAACATCCAGTCGAACTCGCTGGTTGATATCGTGCGCAAGCGCGAGGTGAATTGTCCACAAGCGCGAAGTGAATCGTCCGCTCACAATTAGATAGTCAGTCAAATGGTCAGAGGATCGTTCCCCATAGAGGTTTAAGCAAAGCTCAGCTGCGGTCAGCTGACTGTCTGACTGACCGCAGTATTTTTCGTCAGTGACTGACTGACCGATCGCGCGCTCGAAGGCGTCCTCACTCCCTTCGAATCCAGACAGAAAATCTTCCACAGCTGTTCCAGTGGAGGAGGGTTATGAGAGACCCTCACATCGACCGAGCACACAAGAATGTGAACGCTCGCAGGAATTTTAACCTCAAACGTCTTCTCGAGATAAAAACGTCCCCTTGGATGTCCATGCGTTGGACTGCGATGGCATCGGCAGAGACAGCTCTCACCACTAGAATCCGCCCGTGCGGCAGCGACGGCGGTTCTGGCTGCAGCACAACAAAACCGAGTTTCTCAACTCGATAGAATGAACTTTTTCCAGCTCCCACATTCTCCACGGTGGGATGGTCAGACTCACGATGATCGAACTAAGACGTGGGAATCTTATTTTCGGAATGGCATTCTGAGAAAGGAACGAAGAACGAATTCTTCGACGATCTCCGGAGTCATAATATTTAGTATATGACCAAATTCACGACCACCACGAAGGCTCCGAGTGGACCCTGGTCTGGATTCCCGTCACTCGGCAGGAGGGTGCCCATCAAAATCGGGTGCGGGGAAGGGGGGGAGCTTCACGGTTCGAAGGATTAGAGGGCTTCGAAAAAACCGAACTCGTGAACGTTTATCCGTCGTGGTCGGAGTCGGCGAGCTCGTACGTAGTACCTACGTACGCCAGTCGTAACGAACGACAGGTGAACGAGAGAGATAGAAGTGCATCGACGTGATTCGACGTCCAAGGACGCTTGCTCGCTCCCGAGCCGCAGTAAGGGTCACACGCTATGAACCGTCAGAACGCTCGCCTGCTCGCTTGTTCGCCTGCCGGCCTAGCCGCCCGTCCAACCGCTCACCCGTTCGAAGGTCTGCACCGCGCACGACCGGGGGATACCACGCGAGGGCGCAACCGACTGGATGGGGTGAAGTGATGCTATCAATTTACAAATTGCGATCACGTTGCAACTTGGCCATCCGACCAGTCACCAGCCCAACCTTCCGCCGTTCGCCCCCCCCCTCTGCCTACCGCCCGAGTGGAGAGGCTTAAGTCAAGTGCCCCACCGTATGGCGAACCTAGTCAGCCACTGCGGTCCAGAAACAACGTTCTGAAGGTATTCATGACCGGGGCGCACTTGCGTCACGTTGCCGCTACTCCGATATTCCGCCCGGTGAGTCTGTTGGCCAACCAGACGAACCTCGATCCGGTCAGCTGGACGTGTGGTCCGCTTGATATTCGGTCGGATCGGGTGGTCGGTTCCGTAACATAAACACACTGCCTACACAGCCCGAGGAGCCTCCACAGTGTACAGAAATCAATACGGACCGAGGGAGAGACTCTTCGTCGATGGGAAATCTTCGGAATCGAATGCTCGATGCATGCTCCGACAACAGTTGGAATGCGAGAGGATCGCTTGGGTCCCGCCCCTGGTCGGCGCCGGGAGAGCGGGCTCGATGTATCGCAGGGTCCCGACCGGATCGAATTTCCCTTCTTCTGAAACTCCGGCGACCTGTCTTGTTCCCCGGGTCGTCGTTGAGAGGCTCTGTGATAGGAGCAGTTGCGTGAGATCACATCCAGATGGTTCCCTGAGATCTCTTTGCGTCGCCGAATAGCCGAGACTGTAGCAGCCGGAAAGTGAATCGCTGTGCCATAGCTAGACTCCGGGGAACGCGATCAGTATCTCATTGAGCGACTGTCATTTGTATGTCGATCTTCACTATTCGGGCGCGGTGACCGCTCGTACGGCGCCTAGAAGACAACAGGCAACAGCCATTCAAACGCATACATGGACGGAAGGGAAAACGCATTTTCGCACAACCCGCGTGGGCTTAAAATTATATATGGACTCGGAAAAGCCTCGGCGGAGCGACGGTCAACCGGTACCTTCTGCGAAATCCCCGAGCTTTTGACCCTGTTGAGAGTGGCGAGAGATATTAAATACGTTGTGAAGACCGATCTGTACGAACGAGGTGTCGCTGATCTGGAGCGAGTCGACGTTCAGGGAAAAGGCAGCCACGGGAGTTCTCGCGCGCGTTTATCCGTTTGCCGGGCAGGGACAAAGGAAGCAGGGGGGATGAAACAGCGTGTCACGTTGAGATTTCCCTCAGGAGTTCTTCCTGTCTGCAAGTGAACGAGCGGGACCCGAGCTGTTTTGTGGAGCACGCATCCAACGAGCTCTGAGCGAAATCCACAGCAAAAACAATTCTAGAGCTGAAAAACATTTCCACTCACCGGTCGGTCGGCCGACCGGCTGGCTGGATGACTGGCTCTGGATCCGCGCTCGATCGGCCATGGGTCGAGCGAGGCGAAGAGCCAGCGGCCGCAAGTGAGTTTCGTCGAAAAGACAGTCGGAATAGGGAAATCACGCCTCATTAGCGAACGAATTTCCGCCAGCGTAGAATTCACCGAACACTTAAATCGAATGTTCTCAACATCTTCCGGCCGATCGCTGAAGGCATTATATACGATCGATTCGATTCTCGCGCCCGACGATTTCCACGCCGTGAGTCCCGAGGGACGACGGATAAGTGAACGACTGGACAGAAGGAATCACCGGTTTCGGGTGAGAATTTCCGCGGAGCGGGAAACCTGCAAACAAATCGAGCTCATGAAAATGAAGAATCCACGAAACGAGCTCGTTTGTGGAAGATTCTCACAATGGAGTACCATAAGGACAGAGACACGAAATTCGCTTAGTTCGTGAATTTCTTCCGTTGTCGTTCTGTGATTGAAGTTGAAAAATTGTCTCCGAGAGCAAGCGGTTTCGAGCGGAATTCCGCTAAGCAGAAAATGGGAGCCGTAGCTGCCGACACCTAACAATGAAAACTCCATCACCGAGACTTAATGTCAACCATTCTTGTATGCAAATAGCGTCAGGGCTGCTCGACTGACGCGGCGGCGGCGGCTGGCCGGCCGGCCTCGGGGGACTACGGAACTCTCGGTCAAATTTGCCGGTGCTGTTCACATGCATTAGTCGGAAAGGGCGCCGGGTGAAGCACGACGAGGATTGCGATAGGTGGCGGTATAATGTGATGTGAAAGTCACTCGGATGGTCAGTGGGTCTCGTCTGCGTCATCCGAAGTCAGCTCGTATAACAGCGGACGTCTGACGAGCGGCAAAGCAAATCGTTATGGGCGAATAAACCGATAGCAGGCGCAACACGGGTCGCCAAACCACCGTCTTCGTTCGGCAGTCATTGTTGTCACCGTCGTCGTCGTTGTTGTTGTTGTTGTTGTCATTGATGCGCCTCGTCGACGTCAGATACTACAGCGGATGAGAGAATGGGATGATGTACATGAGGATGGCAGGTGGGAGATAACGACCGGTGGAACAGGTTGAGCAGGCCTCAACATGAGCAAATCATCACGGTGCTTTCTCAATGAGTCGACTTCCTTCTTGATGAGCGGAACTTGATAATTTTTTTCAGTTTTTCCAAAAAAAACCCTTTCTGTGTTGTCGAATCGAGATTTGGTCAGGGAAGAAATTCCGGAGATCGGCATATACGGCACGTGGTTTAGGAATCGAGCCTCTTAGAACGGGGAGAGGAGGAGAATCGGGATAATTGAACACGGGTAACAAGCCTGGTTATGCGACACGGGCACAGTAGAGAACAAAAAGACGATGAAAGAGACTACAACGTTGCCAGCAGTGAGGAAAGCGACTCAACAGCGATTCCGCCTCGGGCTGCCAAGATGTCTCCGACGCAACGGATATGACCTCCTCTTTTGTGGGAACGACGACGTCGACGGCGATCATCACTGCCGCCACGACCATCACTGGCTCGAGCACTGACAACCACCACCACTTCGGTCTGGAGTTCAAGCTCGGGAAGAAGACGATGTCCCTCCACGCGGCGGTCTGGACATCGACGGATCAAGAACGCGGATGAAAAATGTGCGAGCCGGAATCCGTCTCGAGCCCAGGTTCGGATCGGGGTCGGGAGGGGGGGGGAGGCAACTGGGATTTATTTTCGAAATTGAACGCTCATGCTGATGCGCATTAATGATGAGCCCCCTTGGTCCTCTCTCGTGCAGTCTCCATCCCTCCGCGGACGAACTTATCGTTCGTCGCGTGTGAATTCAACATGTGCGAAGACCGAGCAGCCGAGTGCGCAGGCGAGCGAAAAGACAGTAGAGCAAGCAATAAGGCAGGAGAGCATGCAGGAAGGCGAACGGCCAGGCATCGGTGATGTGATCTCCGTCGATGCAGCAAGCAGACAGGCGATACTCGGTACGCTTGAGCGGACCAATGAGCCAGCGAGCGGCCGAACAAACGTACACTCGAGCACCATCATAGCCGTCGCTACCACAGCCAGCCGCACCATTCGATCGCTTCGAATGGACTTCACGTAGCCCATTCAAGGGAATGGGGACGTGTGAGGACTCAAAGGATGACAACGACAATGACCATCACGGCTCGCAGCTACAGACCAATGCCACTAAGATCCAGAAGAGAGTAATCATCCAACTGAGGGAATTCGCCGGGAGACCGTTCGGAGAGGTCATAGAATTCGGACCCGCTGTTCACGTAGACTCGGAGCGCTTTTCCGATGAATTTATTGCTTCCAATGAAACACGCGTCCTAGTTTCCCCGGCGCGGGCGGGACAGGTGGACACGTGGCTGGACCACGGAGTTTCGATTTTTCATTCTGCGACCCAGACGAAGGGACAGAAGTTTCGAATCTTCAGTTGAGCCCCCGCAATTCCTTGCGTGAGGTCACGACGGGGACGACGAGCTGAGAGACAACTACCGTCCCCACTCCGGGACCGAACATCGAGATTGGGCTGGAGGTTGCCAGCTCACTCCGATCGTCCTGTTTCGTCCTGAGGGCTCTGAAATATCTCGAATGTTCAGCAGCCGGCACGTGGGCTTGCCCACAGGATGCTGTGAAGAGGTCCTCTTGCCATCTTCTCTGTTTGCGTCTCGCTAACGGATGCGTGCTTGCGTGCATAGTAGGCCGCGACAGTGAACGAAATGTGAGCCGTCCAGTCACTCGACCGCACGAGGTCTGTCGAAAGCAGCTGCTCGTCCCTGGTATGAGTTTGCTTGCCTGATTCTTTGCTTGCTTGCTTTCATCCCTCACCGTGGATTCTGCTGACTCGCTGCCGGACCCAGCCGACTTCGACATGGTAAGGCCTCTGGCCATATAGTTAGTAACGACTTTATGCCTCAGTCGCCTTTACGGCCCTCAGTCGCTGCTGCTGCTGCTGCTGCTACCTTTGCCTCTGTTGTTGTTGCCGCCGCCGCCAACGCCGCTGCTGCTACGTACCTCTCAAGCTTGTAATAGACTCCGAGCTCTCGGCTTCCCGAACTGCCACCGAACGTGAAAGTCAAACATTGCTATAGTCAAACACTTTCCCCGGAAACTTCGCTCCTCGGCGCCTGCATCGTTTCTTGGGCGCTCTTATCCGCGCCCTCCTCAGCTTCTGGCCGAGGTCGGAACACTTGTCGCCGATCGGGCCGAATCGGGGGGAAATAGTTTGGAACATCGTTATGTGATTCTTACGGAGTGCTCCGGCCGCCGACGTGGCTTCTGAATCGTAAAACGATCGCTCCCCGCTTTTCACGACGGTGATTCGCGGCCAATGCGGAGCACAGTGTGGGTTCGGGCTCAATTACGATCGAACACACCCTCTTCAGCCGGACGAAAATTCCCCCCACGGGAATCTGCGGTCAAATATTTGCTTCGCTTGTCCAGTGGGCTCCGATGCCCCGGAAAAAAGAAGAGCTGATCGCGACGAGGAACGGCGGGGGGAGGGGAGGGGCGGAAGCTCTGCAAAGTCATTGTCGAGCTCCGGTCCGACCGATTGCTCATCAGCAGGAATGAATACGGAACAGGCGAAAGTATTCCAAGTGGCTCTCGGCATTGAGAGGATTTGCTCCTGTTGGCTTCCGATCGTGATTCCAAGGCTTGCGATCCGTCCGTCGGAGGTATTTCGGTACGAGCTCCGTACACTTCGCGGAAGTTGGAATGACAGCTCGTGCTATCGCGGGACCGTGCGATCGGTTCTGAATAAAATACTTCCGGCGGAATCTGACTCGCGCCCGCATCTCTCGAGCCTCATCTCACGAACGAGCAGTCGGATGACTTGGGAGTTTGCCTCACGGTCGCACGGTCGCTCAGCCAGCTGACGGACTCAGTTCGCTTGCTCCGCTGCGTCTCTCCTTGCCTGCCGGCGCGCCCGTCCGTCCGCCAGCCAGCCAATCCAATCCGCGTTGTCAATAAATCTCGAGTTCGCTGAATCCTCCTATCGGACTGAAGACGCAAAGCAGGATTGTTCACCAGCCTGCCTGCCAGCCAGCCAAGTCGAGTCCTCTACAGAGGGGGATGAGACGGCTTCGCATGAGAAGACTCCGGAGCGGGAGCGATCGGCGATACATTGCCACCACCTTGCCTCACAGACCTCCATCGCAACAGCGGCAATCTCAGGGAAAACGCGTGCATGCGAGCTCTAATGTTCGCTGTGTTTAGTGAGGGAGTCGTATTCTACTCCCATTTGCTATCTTTCCCTCTCTCGCTTGGAAAATGCTTTCTGATCCTTTCACCCTTGGTTAGACGCCATTCTCGCCCCGCTCTTCGGAGAGGGGTGGGAGAAACAAACTCCGACCTAAGTTCCGCGAACAGCTCAGCGCGCGCAGGAGGATCCGCGATGAGGAAATGAGGAAAAAAAAATCAGAAAAAAAAATGAGGCAAAGGAAAATTTTATTAAAATCGAAGAACTCTCTGCTGTCGCACACCGCGGTTGCGATGGGGGGAACGTCCATGCCCTGTGCGGTCTCCGGTGCCCTGGATGAGCGAGTTCGATTCCTTCGGTGTGCATTTCCCGGAGCTCCTGCTCCTGACTGAGAGGATAACTTATACTCTGTCTACGGCCGTTCACGCGATTTTCGGAGAATCATTTCAAAAATTCGCGCTCGGGCTCCTGGGCCTTAAATAGGAAATCCCGAATGTGGAGGGGGGAGAAGAAGCCAGGAATGAAAGCGAGGGTTTTTACTGCGTCGCGGTGAAGAATTCAACAGAGGATGCAAGACAACGACGTCGACGACAACAACGCCCGCGGAGAGCGGCCGGAGCGAGCGACGGCCAGAACACATTTTTGGAGAGTTCACAATGGCCTGGATCTTGTCATTACTACAGGACACTTCCCGCAACCATCGCGACCGCAGCGGCGCTATCTGGGATTCCAACGGAAGCGCATGCCGGCGAGAGGTAACTCTTCCCTTGCTTCTTCGCCATTCTTGCTCGGTTGTCTGTCGCCGCCCCGGCGAGTCGTCGTTGCCGCTGCCGCTGTTGTCGACGTCGTCGTCGTCCCGGGCATACCTCGCCGGCCATTAATGTGGGCGGGGGCTGAGACCGGCCGCTCGCCCGCTTTCGTCTGCCCACTTTCTGCCACTTCGATTGCGCGACACGCCGCACCGGTGAGGACTATTCGGCTCCATGGAGAGTGACTGTCTCCCCACCACCGGCCCTTCCTCTCTACTTCCTCCGGCGCTACCCGGAACGCCGAAATGCGTCCCTAAATGCTTCCTTGAGATGTTCCGATGCCGAGTTTCCAGGAAACCGCAGAAAATCACAAAGTTTGATTTGAGTCTACAAAGTCAGTCTTTTGGAAAATCGAGCATTCGGAAGCTGAGCTCCGAAGACATCAATAAGAGCCTTGACGACGATTGTCAACACTACCACGACGACTATCCAACGAGGCATTCTCCGAGCTGCGAACAACGGCGACGCGGAGTAGCCGAGTCAGCTTGGTTCAAACGATTTGAATGTGTCATATTTCACTTGGAATAAATTATTGCCGACCATGTAGTATTCCTCTCCGCGCTCTCTCCGGTAGCTCTTTTCTATTGCGCGGCCGGGAGGAGAATAAAGCCTAAATAATGTTCAAAAGGGTGCTTCGTTCAACGTTCAACAGAAAAAATCGCTGAGTCATTCCGCCGAGAACAGATTTGTCTCGACTCGTTCTCGGGAGAACGCTTTCCTCCTGGTCGCGGGGTCGGCGAGAACGTTCGCGACTCAGATTAGAGCATTCGTTCCCCGATTTTCCCTCGTATTCTATTACGGAAGAAATTCGCGGATCGATACCATCGCCCGGCGTGCTCAGCGGGAACAAACAGGCAAGAGAGATAAAGCATCGGATTTTCAGAAGCAGATGCTCCCTCCGAGCCGTCTTCACGTTCGCGGCGACAGAACGTCGGGTCCGTCCGCTGAAATAACGGTGTTTGTTAGTCAAATACGGTCCCTCGGATTGGGGAACTCGGTGCAGGTATACGACTCGCTCGAGAGAGATGGTGATTGAGACCGAGACTTCATTATCCTAGGAAGTAACGGACCGCCGAGACCCGCCTTATCTGACCGAGCTTAGTCGCCGGTCAAAACTCTTAGACTGCGAAAAAGATTAACTTGGCAGGGGAGATTTATAAACGAGGGAACACTTTCGGCTGACGGAAGCCGAGCCCGCTCGACCGTCTCACTTATTATACCTCCGGACTGCGGACCATGAGGACTCGCAAAGTAAGCCGGACACTGCTGAAAGCTCGCGGCGCGGAATTTCCCGTACCTGGAACCATCGCGAGCGAGAAAAAAAATCGAAATTCGAATAATCCTTCCGCCAGATTTATCTGGATTACTCTGAGCCGCGAGATCGGCGTTATAAACAACCGGGCTTTGGATGTGAACCCCTTCGGAAGCGAATCCGCATGCGATATCTGAAGGGAATTGTTGTCCCGACTCTTACCGGGGAAGCCTCCCGATCGACAGTCACCGAGTGAAAGTGTTCCGAGAATTTCTGGCTCGCGAATGCGCGATGGACAGACTGTTCGTTCGGAAGCGCCACGCATCTGCCGTCGACCCGAGAACGGGGAAGAGGAGGAACTCCGGGAACACGACGTTTCCAATGCGGGAGCTGAAGCTCGCCGCGGTCTAAAATTGACGGTCGATCCTCCGATCGATCGATAACGAATATTGGCGGAGCGAAGCGGCTTCTCCACAAACGATGGTGTCGTTTCTTAGGAAATAATAAACACAGCAGGACAGGTCTCTTCTAGGATGAGGAACGCCGAAAGCCGAATATTGGATTTTACCGAATATACATATTCGATACGAGATCCGAAGATATCGGCTTCTTGTCACGCAAAATTCGAGTCAGACCCGACACACGACGCTCCGAATGAGGAATGCTCCTGTTTGTGGAGAATGAGAACTTCCAAAATGTAGTTTGGTGAACTTTTGGGGCAGCTTGTTTCCATCGAGTCAGGCTCGCCTCTGGTTCTCACGCTTCATTCAAGCTTTGGTCTCGGCACACTCAATGACCGTAAGTCATTTCTCCGCGGCAGACTTCTGACCGCTCTTGTCCTGAGTCTCCTCTCCGTCTGCTCCGAGTCTGCGTCAATATCAAAATTCTTATGAATAAATATTGAAGATAGATAATAATAATAATCATCGTGGTCGAAGGAGCCGAGCATGCTATTTGTACAGCTCTGAACCGAGAGAGAGTGCAGATCGAATGGAAGGGGGGAAAAAGCGATGCCGATATCCGGAGGATTTTTTACGGAATGCCCCGTAATCTCACCACGAAGGTCTCGTGGTTTCACGCCACGAGATATGTTCAGACACGGAATCATGAACTGACTAAGACCTACATTGTACATGAAAGACCAGTCTCTCGCTCCCCTCTCGAGCTTTGTGATGGAGAATCAGATCCCGAGGGGAAGAGTCGCTGACGAGACTTTCACTTGCTTCTGATTCGGGCCATCCGGGAGGGAATCGGGATTCGCCTGTCATTCAGTCGGAATTCGACTGTCTCAGGGCATTGCCATCTCGAACTCTCGCGAAACTCTGGGATGCGGAACCTACCCCTGAACGCACGCCGATGGATCCAAGAAGGGGGAAGACGCGCTGACGCCTTGACGGACCTGTCGTCGAACTGAATTAGCCAAAGTTGTCTCGCAGATGTTCGCATTCTCACAATGAACCTGAGCGGTCGCCGAGCGTCTGCGGCGACGTTGATGGCGGTCGGTAGGTTTTAGTGATGGTGGTGGCGGAGGTGGTGGCAGCAGCAGCAGTAGCGGTCGAATGGAGGGGGCAACGGCGCTATGATGTGCGGTGAGAGCCTACCATGGCCAATATCGGAAATGTGTCTGACGGAATCGGGCAAGGGGTTCCGTCCATCTTACACAGCCGAGTGATCATCACTGCGGGCGGCGGCGGTTGTTGTTGTTGTTAATAAAGTCAGCCGTTCGTTCCGTTTACTACTGAAACATATACTAGGTCGGGCGCGAAACGCTGATTATAAAAACTTCAACGCCGCAGTAGGCACGTTCATAGAGACTTCGCGACGACGATACCCCAGCCACCACCGGCAAAGGCAACCGCATCGGCGATACGTTTGACGGTTTTTTTTTCTTGAGTCTCCGAACCAAAATAGACTCCCGCCTCGCTCGCCCAGCGCTCTTGGCAACTGGCTGATAACACACTCTCGGAAGGATCGATTAAAGGGACGCTCTCGAATCCACAGCGTCGGAACTTCCGGAAAACCTCCAAGCTCCAGGACCTCATCCTCTTCTCGGGAAAACGGGAGGAGGGGGATCGGATCCATCGCACCACGATGTGACACAAACACGCGTTATCGTGCTGAGAGATCGCTGGATGGTTTTCTTAGCCCGACGCATGGCAGGGATCCTGTCGATTCCATCGAGCACATGCTCGGCCCGAATCTGAATTGATTGAGGGCTTCGTGACCCTCGAACCTACCGTCCAGCCCGCTGAAGTGCCGAGTTCCACCTTGCAGGGAAGCTCGGAGACGATAATATTTCCCTATGAGAACGGATGGAATTGAGGCCAATGAATCGGAATCGGTTCTTCGGAAAATACAGATAGGAGTCCTGGGGTCTCGGGCATTATTATCTACGATGCGTGTTTCGCGATTCCAGAGGCCTTTCCTCTGGAGGAGTCTTGGGGGAAAACCCGGAATCCGCCTCGACGCTATTCTTCCAGAAGAGGACTCCTCTGTATGCGTTCTTCATCTGTTTTTCTCCACCGAATCATTGCCGGGAAGCAGAGAGCTACCGCCTCATGTCCGGAGTGAACGGTCATTTGCTCCGCTATAATAGCCCAGCTTAAGTGATGCTGTTCGAAAGTCACTCGATGGTGGGTCTCGAGCCCGACCGGCCTTAGTTTCGGCGGAGGGGAATTGGCCCCGAATGAAGCCAACGAAGAAATTGTGATGGCGAGACGACGATAGAACTACAAGTAGACTTTTATGTGGCTCTTACAGCCCTGAGTGAAAATGGAGACCACGGCATAGAGTGCGGTAGCTACGGCGACGGAACGGGGAATGTTCTTACGTTCGACGAGCGTTATTTGCTCTCGACTTGGGAATTCCTAAGAAGTCTCTCAAGGTTTCCGCTCCGCGCGAAAACGAGGAGAGTTTATCCGCCAGTCAGCCAGTTGGCCGAGCGACCGGCCTCGAATTTCAACCCGATATTGGTTCGGCTCTCCTGGAGAACCTGCTAGGGAGGAGGCGAAACCTTCAAAATGACGATCGATCTTCCCTGCCGTCCCGACGGGCGACGAGAGGGAAACTTGGAAACTCCTGAATGGGAAAATTTCCTAATTATTTTATGATCATGGAGTTTCCCCAAATAGAGCCGGCGAAAAACCACTCGCCGCGATCCGAGGCGTCTCATATACCGCAGAACAGCTTGCTCGATTCTGAGCGTGAATCGCTTCGCGAGCTACTAATCAACTCGGAAGTTTCGTCTCGAGAGCCGAGAGAAATTCGGATAGAGGTATCCAATATTCTTCGCCGTCAATAATTCAGCTTTGAAGAGTGCTTTCGATTTGATACACCAGAGAGAAACTTCCAACATCGATTAGAAGTTCTTACTGAAAACGTATCGAGCTCAACGATTCCAACCATTACTGTGGTCTTCAGCGAGTGACGGCAGATGGTTTTTGAAGCGCTTGATAAGAAGGACTCCACCTAGGCATATTTTTGGTTCGACTTTCAAAAACGACACTATCATCCGGTTATTTCTTCCATGTACTGTCTCGATGACTCAATTCACTGTCCGGACTGGGGGATCGGTCGACCAGGGGAGCGGTCCGAGCGCGTTTCATTAGATCGATGACCTCAGAGGATCGCTTTCATAATAATCGACGTTCGCTATGCCACCTTCACGAATCATTCCCTCCGTTCGAAGCCTGAATCAGAGATTTACATGTCCTGGGTCTCGCGAAACCTATCGCTTACGAATAATTCATCTCCTGTGATCCCTGCTCTTTTTTCGCTTGAGCTCAGTCTCCGCTATCGAATTTCGCGGAAACGAGACGTGCAATACAGACATCCTCGGCGAGACGTTCAGTTTGCTTTGGCGTCCTTCGTCGATCAATCATCCAAACTGAGCGGCACCGGCGGCGTCGGGAGTGGCCGTCTAACGAACGATTCCACCGTTCAATGACTCTCCACACTGCGCTCGCAGCCGGGAGTCTTCGAGAATGGCCGGTTTTCTCCCGATCGGTCCCCCGCCTCCTCTCCGTGAAGACACGGTCCAGGAAAATCCTTAGGACGCATGTCTCGCCCGACGCACGGCCTTGGCAATCGATTGAAGGTCATTTACCGAAATACTGGAGCCCCACTCTCCACTGACATCAGATCTTCAAGCGAAAGAATCACATTAGGACTTCGCCGGAATCTCTTCCGTACGAAATTTCGATGAGTCCGAAACCTAATACTCCCGCAATGACAAAGGTCAGTTGTTCTCTTATCCGGGAAGCTGGGAACCTCGCTCGGAGGTACGGGGAGGGAAGTTCCGAAACGGAAAACAGTCTCAATCGGAGGAGATCAAGCGTTTAGCTCATGTCATTTACGAGGCTCTGCTGTTCATGCCCAGAGTGCCGGCTCTGCCGCTCCGGCAGGCGACTCCCGTAAACCAATGGCGATATAAAAAGCAGTACAAATCACCGCTTACAAAAGCCTCTTACCCAATGGCGTGCCATGACAATATATATGTGAGTTGGTTCGCGTCGGAACAAAGAAGATCTCGAACTGTCCGGCGGCGACCTACCGAGCGACGCACCGACCGACCGATTTACCGGCGGGCGGGCGTCGTCGTCGTCGGTGGCAGAACAACGACCCCCTCATAAGGCCTCGGTAAGCGATCTGCCCTTTAGCGACACTTCGATGAGCCTCCAGCGATTGAGCCCGCTTTGTTCACCGAAGCCTCGGGAGAGGGGTGGGGTGGATGGGAAAAATCGAGAAAATCTTCGATCAATGAGTTACGGGTCGTCATCTACCGAATGATTGACCTTTTTGATGCTCTCGAGAATTAATAACTTCCGGAAATTCCAATGGCGGCAGAGCTCCGCATGATTGGACTTTAATGCTTTCCTCCCCGAGAACAGATTCACAATTTCTATTCTCATTGGTTTCGGACGGTGGAGAGAATCCAGCGGAGACATCTGGTGAATTTGACAAAATCGAAGGTTCATGTGAAAACTCGCTGGGACTGGGATTTCGTCGATGGTGAAACCCTTCATTTCGTTCTGGGAGAAAAGGTGCATTGCGAGAACCCCCAGTGAGCCGCGGAAACCCCGAATCGAAAGGTGCCGTCTTCTTATAATTGGGGTCAGGAGGAAAACATTCCGACTCTCGGCTTGACAGTCGGGCTAACGAAGGGCGCTCTGTCAGCCCACCGGTCCACCGCATGGCTCTCTTGGCGGTCAGAAACGATCGAATGAAGACAGACCAATGAGGAGCGAATGTCCTCCGTCTGATTTCCGGATTCAATCTATTTAATCACATGGTTTGTGTCCCACAATCAGAGCGGGTTTTGCGGTTCGAAAGGGAAAGCAAGCCGAGACAGGAGACGGAGAGCCGGAAGAAGACGCTGCCGGGACGGACGGGGAAAGTAAAATACGATGACTGATGTTGATTTCTGTTCGGGACAGGTACTGCGTTTACTTTTTATGTTTTCCTCCCCTTCCGTCAGACTCTTCCTGTCCTAGAAAACTTCCTCCGCAGTGCCTACGAACAACGCAGTCGAATAATAGCGCCACGCGATTTCCTCAGGGATGACAGGAGTAGAAGAAATTCACCTGCGCATAAGTAATCACAGGCGCACCGAGAGAGAAAACCGCGAGGAATAAGAGCTCTCGTTCGGTGTGATCTGTCGTGTGTGTATCATCTGGCTTTCAAGCACTCGCTGTGCGTTCGAGAATCGTGTGCTATTTCGAGAGCCATCACTTATTTCGAACGAAGATGATGAGTCGGATCTCAGCCTTTGTACAAGGAACGCACGATTCCGAGACATTTGAAACGACGACGTCCGGATCCGCAAACGGTGCGGCCAGGCGGGTGGATGAGCGAACGAACCATCGAGCGAGCGAACGGGGAACAGGCGAGACGAGCTCTCGTCGAGATGATTCCTCGCCGATGGCAAGCGAATCCGACGTTGTCCGTAGCTGTCCCAGCCGCTCATCTTCCAAATTACTCCAGAATCGAAACCGGAAGAGTTCCCTCCATTTACCGCTTCCGGAGATGTCTTGTGGCGGTGGTCGTTGTGCTGTGTGCGAGAGGACTAGTATGTCACACCGCACACCCACCCACACCGGGCTGAGGACGAGACCAGGAAAAAGCGTCAGCTTGCTGATGCGCCCGAGCGAGGCGACGTCGGCGAGAGCGACTACCGAGCAGAAGCTCAGCTCGACAAGTTGTTTTTCGTCGTCGTCTGCTCATCCCGATTCGGGGACACGCCGCGCGATCGATCGACCCGCAGGCCGGGCAAGCGAGTGTCTCGCCTATGTTCGCTCTGAGGTCGCTATCGTGAGCGATGGCTCGGAATCGGAATCATCTTGTCAACAACACGGAGTTGCTTGTTGTTGACGCTCCGATGGAAATGAGCCGCGGCCATCTTCCGAACGGCTCTCGCGCAACAATTCGACAAGATGGCTCACCAGCGGTGCCTGCTCCGGCCACGACTTCGATCGCGGAACAGAAAAGACATGCGAACAAGCCATTTCGACTCGCGAAACTATCTGGCGAGGGGGGGGGCGGCCCGCCGGGCCCCCCGATCGTTTTCGACTCTTTCGGCGGCGAGCGCATCGGCCCTGTCGAGAGGACTCTGTCGAGTGAGGAGAATTCACAGTCATTCGACCAGTGTCGTAGAATGTATCCGACAGTCTGTCTCGTGCTGGTGGTGGTGGTGCTGGTGGTTGGTTACCGAGATCCACAACGATACGGGAGAGGAAGGAAGTGCATTGAATGGAATAAAGCTTCCTTTCTCCCTTCTGATGATTTCAGTGAGCGGTTCATGGCCCCGACGTGTGCCTCCTGGCCGACTCTCTGGTTCTTCCCTCCTCTTTCACCTCATTCGTCTCTGGCTCTGCCGGCGCGGCGGTGTTAGATGGGAAGAAGTGACTCGGTATTAAGGCCCCCGTGTCAATGGAAACTGTCATTCGGTTTCGTTCGTTCATCGCTAACCTTCCCCTCGCGACGAGCAGCGAGATGAGGAAGAGATGACCGTACCTTGCCCGGAAGACAAAACGGAGACATGTAGAGGTGGTTATCTGTACCCGCCCCGTGCAGAAGTCGTCAACGCGTGCCCGTAGCGTATTGAAATTCTGCGTCTCATCCCTTCCCTCTGGATGTTGTTCTTGACGTTGACTTTGTCGACTCGCCCAAGTTCTAGTCAGGCTTCGGAGCGCGGGGGCGCAAGAATACGGCGGACCGACGACAGACTGGACGACGGAACGAGAGGCCGGCTTGACAGCCAGTCATCTCTCATCGAACGACGTTTATCATATTTGCAAGAGGGGAAAGTAGAGCGTGTGTCCAAGACGGTGGAGGAATAGCGATTCGGACGAGGGAGGATCGGAAGCGGAGCAGGAGATAGGCCCTGCACCAGACCTTGAGGATCCCGTACGAAGCGGTATACGGCGATCTCAGTCCGCCTAGAGTTCTTTCCCCTGAGAATAAAAATTCGCTTGCCTCGAGGAACATCGAGTCAGCAGCGCCAGCGCTCGAAAGTTCTCATGATCAACTCCCAAACACATGCATGCGTATGCACCATATCTCGTCTACGAACCACATACCATATCGTGCGCATCTCGCTGAGCCGTTCCGTCCGTCGCTGGGGGGGGGGGGGCGAAGAATCTAACGTGTCGGCTGGACTTCACGAGCACGCTTTCTATTCATTCGCAATCGTTGAGAATTCTGCGCCTTGATCGCGGTAAATTCAAAAAATCAAAGAATGAGTCGTTCTTGGGGCCAATCTTCCTGAGGCGAAAAGATTAACGGAGCTCCGGCCGGAGCAAATCAAACGCAGAATTCTACCCACCGTCCAGAGCAAGGAAAGCAGAAAGGTGGAAACTACTCCCGAGTCTCAGTGTGAGAGACAGCGCTCGCCGAGGACTTCGCGGCTCAAAAGGGCTCGGACAACTGGGAGGACGGGATCGAAAGTCACGGACGAGAATCCTGGCCCCGGCAAAGCCAACAAAGAGAGAAATGAAAAATGGCGTTTAGGAGGATCCTAACGGCTCGACGGAAATAGACCGCCAACGGATCGGTCTACGTCGGTCGTGCGTATTGAGAACCATGCTAAGGCACAGGACAGAGAAAGACAAATATTCTCGACAAACCGAAGAGGAAGGGAAGCGGATGATACAACTGTTCCTTGAACAGCTGGGGCTGGACCCGTGTCGCGGGAGCGATCAAGAGGTCCTGTAAAACTGCTCGGTGACGAGATATTTCCCGCGAACGTACTTTACGCAGCAGGAGCCGATCGGACGACCCGCTCTCGGCTATTGTCGACTCCGCAGAACCCGGCGAATTTTACTGTATCGAGACGGCACCGTTCCCGCGGAGCGCTCTTCTGGGACTCCGGTCTGATAGTGAGAGAAACTCTTCCGCCTCCAGACCGGTGGAAAAGAAGTGAAAGAATATTCCCCGTCAGACGGTGCTCGATCCCCCCGACAGGCATCGCGGTATTAACAACATCGATACGATACCGACAAAGATTGCGGGGGGGGGTCCAAATACGAAGAAACACGGGTTGGAGTTTGTTCTTCGATTGCCGTGTTGCAAGAACAACAACAACACGACCTAACCACTGAGCAGGCGATATATGGGTAGAAGCAAAAATATATCGGAGGGGAGGCAAATTGCTGGAGATTCGTCCGTTGAACGCAGACATGTTCGTCCGTCTGCTTGTGCCGAGTAACCCCGTTGAGCAGCGAAACAGCAAACACGCTGGAACAACATGAGATCGAGTGCTCCTGCGGCTGCTGTTGGTGGTCGTGCCGTGGTGGTAGGCGAAGAAGAAGAAGACGAGATGGAACTGGGAGGGATCCGACCAGAAAGGAGGGTTTCAATAAAATATCCCCGACGAAACCGGCGCCAGCTGTTTTGCAGCCGGCGCTTCGATTGCCAATCGGTGTCGGAACAAAAAAAATTCCGACTAGGAGACAGTGCGCCCGTTGCCTGAACACCCTGGGATTCGACGTCCACGGGAAGTGGTAGCGTAGCGGTGGATCAACGGTTTGGACAGCGGCGTCAATTTTCCCTCAGAACTCGGTTGGTATGTCTCGCTCCCCAGTTCAATTGTTGTTGGCTCTCATTCTGACGGGGACGGAGGGGGGTTTCCTCCTTCTCTCGCCATTATGGCGAAGTCCTCATGTCGCCGAGCTCTCTCCGATCCGAACTGATAGCCGGGCGAGCCATCGAAGGGAATGTGGGAAGTTGTGGACGGTGCGACGCGGAACCGGGTACACCTCTCGCACGTCGAACAAATGTTTTTGATTCTTTTTCTAATCCAATCCGTTCGTTTGACCGTCCCGTTCGACCGCCGTCATCGAAGGGGAATGTCGTTGAAAAATGAGAACTCCGACTGTACACGTTGGACGGCCCGGCCGCTGCCGCCGCCGCCGCCGCCACCACCGCTGTCCTCCCCTCAAACAATGTTCCCGTCGGCGTTCTGTTCGTTTGTCCACGGCTGCGCTTCGCCTTACTGTCCTCTATCGCCGAAACTCCGCATCTGGAGTTTCGACTGACTGTACGACTGGTCTGTGGTGAAGGACCACTTACTGAGTTCTGGGCGAGCCAGGCAGCCGCCTTCGGCCGGCCGTCCGACCCATCGGGAGAGCGATCTGCCGGCGACCGATGCTGTCTGGGTTCCACAATGACTCATCGCAGAGATCCGACCCGCAAAACTTCCCGGTACCGCAACATTTCCTCTGTCTGGTGCGCGCGAATGTCTCCTCGTGAGTTGTTTTCCTCGCCATCATTCGACGGCGTCAGGATATAGGCTTGGACTCCGGGGTCGATCCCCTCGACGACTGAACAGAGACGGATAAGTGTGGAAGTTCTCCCACGGAATCAAAAATCTTGTCCTCCCGAGCAGAATTTCCTTTTTCGCGATTTTCGCTCACTGTTCGCTCCAGACTCGAGTTCGGCCAGTGCGCATTGAGTTTCGGGAGCGGACGAGCAGACGACAGTCTTCTCCGTTCCAGCATCAGAGGGGAATGAGGAGTGGGGAAAGGGGGAGGTGGTCGGGGGAGGGGGCGATGGAGGCCAGCAAGGGAGACAGCGGACGGCAGCTTGGGCAACAACAGCAAGCACAGCACTCGCAATAACCACAACAGCGGCGGCAGCGGCGCTGTTATTCGAGCATATTACGCTTCGCAGGCAAGTTTGCTTTTCATCGGGAGCGGCGGCTATAATGACGATGATAACTCGGCGATGGCGAATGAAAATGAAAACGAGAAAACCATGCAAATACCTCACACGCCCTAGCCCTCGAAAGCGGCATCGACGACGATGAGAAGGCCACTACTAGAAGCATCAACTGATCCAAGCAGCTCGGGCAGAAATCCTTCGTTAAACGGGAAGCCCTTACGACGACGACGTTGAGGGGGCTGTTGCTTGCTTGCCGTCGCCATTGTTCCTCTCTAAGGCCATCGGGGCCTTATAGCGAGGGGTCTGGCCATCGTTGGACCCAGAGGGGTCTCTCGGCGGCTTCTGCCCGGGATTGGTTGAGGGCCGGACGATGACGGCAAGCGGAGCACCCCGACCGGCTAGACCGGTCCGACCTCGCCCCCTCCGCCGCTTGTTGAGGAAAGGCCTCCATATAAGGGTGCTTGCTCTTCCAGACTGCTCATAAGCCGTGCCGCTGGAGATCCATATTGTTTTTCTTTGGCTCTTCCTAAGGCCAATCTATCAAAGGCATTTCTGCTTTCTCGGCTGCTCGCATCGTCGGGCCGTCGCCGACCCGTTCGCTCGCTTGGCTTGCGGGTCCGATTCGACGTGGCGGCGCGGCAGCTACGCCAGGCCAACTAACGGGCCGACATTACCCTCTTTCTTCTGTCGAGCGCGACCGACTCAATCTCGAAAATTCGCCTTCGGGGCAGCCGTTCCCCCCTCCGTTCTTAGGGTATAGAAATTTCACACGTTATCAGGTCCCGGTTTCGTTCTTTCCTTGCGCGGAATATGCTCAAGGACGAATTTTCTCACAGTTCGATAGTCCGCACCGCCGGGTCGAGGCGAACTAGGGATTCACCGCGGTCGGCGGAACGGAACCATGTCAATTTATGGCGCACGTTGATAGACATTCCATCATTTGCACAGGATCACGTCGTCGTAGAGATTTAGAGCCGTTGGCGCAGTGCGGTGACGGCGGCGCGACGGCGAAGAGAAGCCATGCTCGACTAGTGAAGCTTCGTATGCGAGGCCACGCTTTCGCGAAGCACCTTTGTTGAGTACTCCCGTTCCACATATATGTATGTACAGCAAACAACTCGGGCTTGACGTCGTCGTCGACTCTCTTTACGACTTTTGCGTCCATGCTGCCATCGTCAAGGTGAATGTCGAGTCCGCGAACGAGTGACCGAGCGGGCCAGCGGGCGGGCGGGCGTCCGGCCCTCAAAAGCAAATCGCCTACGTGGGCTCATGGACCAGCAGGAGCGGCCGGGGGAAGGAAGATGCGACGAGATCTGGTCGCCGGAGTAAACCGAAGATGGACAAATACGCACGCGTGTCCAGATGGTGTTCCAGTGAAAGAAGCGAGTCCTCCGAGATCTCAAGCTCCGAGTTTTTGCAACGAAGTAACTCGGGAGCCTCGCGCAATTCGGAAGCAGCGCTGCGCGTTCTCAATTGTGCAGTTTTGGACCCTTTGCATCTTGCCCAAAGCGGAACGACCGCCGGTTGGCTAAGTATTCCATTCCCCTCTGAGGAACAAATGTGTCTCCCGGGGACGCTTCACGATCGCAATGAGACTCCTTTACCGATCGCTCCGTTCCGCGACTCTCCGACTGAGGAGAGAGAACAGGTGGCGGATAACGCACTGCATTGAGCTACCGAGCACGTCAATCACGAGATCTACGATCCCTCGTGGTCCCCACGAGAGCACACTGTCGAGTCTTCGGAACCGAGATCGCCTCGATTTCGAAAATCCGTCGATAGGTTTTTGCATTCTGTGACGCTGATCCCGTCCATACCTACATATGTATAGGAATTCTTCCAACTGCCTGGAGCTACGAATCTTCGTCCCAACTAGGTGAACAAATGAATTTGTTCCCGCGGGAGGGATGAGTATTCATGTTCGGATGCTTCGGGTGCCCACCGGACCCATCGGTCGTAGGCTTGGCTTCAGTTACCGCGCTGAGAGCATGAGCAAATTGCCTCATTTATTTTGAGGTGCTTCCTCCAGCTTCTCCTGGAGGGAACTCGACCGGGGCTTCTCTATCCGTACGAAGAGGCTTACGCGAGGTCGGCTCACTACGGAAGAGAGGCCCGGCCGGAGACAGACGTCAACCGCGTTCCGCCGCTGCTGCAAAGATCTTTCGCCACAAAATGATAGGTCTCAACGGCGACTGCAGCAGCAGCGAGGCAAAATCACAGGGAGTGAGGGAGGGGATTTCACCGTGAGACGGTGGATCCGCGTATGACGTATTCTCCTCGAGCAGTTCGGATGAGTGGCCAGGGGAAATTTCGATCGTCCTCGTCCCAAAACAAAAAAGCACCTCGCAAATCGCGGGCGGTTCGAGGCGGAACGAACATCGGAATGGGTCCTGTGGGCTCACGAACGGGATCGGATAATTCTCGCGCAGCACTCCTCCGCTCAGGCGGCCCAGGCCGAGATTTCTGTGTGTGTTCGGCTGAGAGTCTCTCGATCCGGTTGTCGGTGGTAAGCCGAGTGACCAATCCCAGGAGTAAACGGGTGTCGGTCGCACCGTCTGAGAGTGTTGGCGGTGAACGAGCGACAAGGACAGTAAAAGCGTCTTTTGTACTCACTCGGCTTGTCGCTTCTTCAAGTGTCAGTCCGACTGTGCGTCTCACGCATTCTTTGTTGCCAGGGACGCCCATTGTGAGGGAAGACCCGGAACTCGTCCGTTCGCCTCGCTCCCTCGGCCGCCGAGTTGCTTGGGCGGCGCAAGAGGAGTCGTCCCTCCGTGGCAAAGGGGGGGGGTGTATGGAGGACTGATAGCGCGCGCCTCCGAGATCAAGCTTACCGAATCAGAAGTTTTCCGAGATGTTCTTCCGATAAATTCGCTGGGAGTCAGTTTCCGGTGGGAGGTTCCTCGGGCTCGTCCCATCATTCGAGTACTATGTAGGTGTTCGAGCCAACACAGCATCTTCCTCCAAAGCCTCTTACGCTCCGTCGGTTACGGTCTTTCATCAAGCCTGCTGTGCGACGTCGTCCGTGTTAAAGATGATGATACAGTTGATTCACCTTGCCATCATCATCATCATCGTGGTGAACGGGAAGGCTGCTGCGGCGACAATAGCGCCTGCGAGTCGTTAATCGAGGCGACATTTGCCATACACCGAAAGAGACTCGAGCATCGATTTTCCACTACAACCTCCGATGGCGTGCCGAGGTTTCCAGTTGCATCTGCGCAATCTCTCAGAAAAATCGCTTGATTACTCGATTGATATCTGAAAACTTTCTCTCCCATCCCGTGTGCTCTGCAACTCTCGTCCCCCACCTTCACGAAGTAAACCCCTTTCCGACGTGCCGCATGGATAGTTCATCCCAGCAGGGGTACACCGAGGGAGTATCCCGAAGGGGTATCCCGAAGGGATATCATTGCTCGTAGGCGCGGGATGCATAGTCTCGAGTTCGGTCAGAAACCCGAGTCAGTGATAAACCTCACACACAATGAGGGACTAATTTTCCTGTTCCGGTCTCTATTCCAGGCACACTGGTGGCAGCATTCTGTGTCCTCTGTGGTTGTCGGACGGAGTATTCGAGCAAAGGACGTGCGTTTTTTCTTAATCTGCTCGCGGCGATGATTCAGTCGTTCACGGCGCCCTTCGTTATAGGTTGGGTGTGGAGTATCATGTGGAGCGTTACATGTGTCAATATTTCGCGTGAGTATCCCCATTCCTGATCGCGATTCGTTGAATTCAGTCGCAGGGAAACTTCACAGGTAGACGAGTTCGCGGAACCTTCACCCCGTGGATTCAGAGCAGGAAAAAGCCTCGAGATTGCTAACGGAGAGAGTTTGAGCTTCGCGCATATTAATCCGCGAAAAATTCTATTTGCAGTAAACAAGGACCTACAGGCGATGATGCAGCAGAGTATGTCGGACACCGCGGTGCCTCTTTGACATCCCCAGGCTAGCCTGCCTCCTCCTCCTTCAGCACCGCCACCTCCAGCCCCTCTTCCCCCTGCACACGCTCTTCCTGGGAATTCTCCGCCTACGAGTGATAATGAAGTCGGAATACACCGTTCGCCTCGAAATGTTGTTTTTCACGCTGCCCCTAGGCCTCAGCGATCTCTCCCATCCCGATGCAACGGATAAAACTGCCCTGTACTTCGGAGGCTTTTCGGTTTTCGTCGATATTGGATCTAACAGTCGATCGTTGCGTCGGCGTGGGAATGAGATGAAAGCAGCTGGCCGCACACACAGCGTTCCTAATTTCTCCGATGCTCAAAGTAGACCCGGACGCAAACTCGAGCCCGGAAGGGAATCTCAATTGTTGGATGCCTTCACGACGGTCCTTGAAGATTGCTGTTCGATGATCGCATCAATTGTTCACCTTTGTGATAGATTTATACCGGACGAACGCTGACGTTTGATGGAGTTTCACCATCAAGGAATCCTGGACCTGAACTATTGTTCGGCGTTCTGATTCCAGAACTCTTCCTTCTGATCCATTCTTCCCGAAATGCGCCCCGAGTGCACAGTGCGAAATCGATTCGGTTACGAAATATGTCTCGCCCTTGATTCACAGATGCCGAATTTGTTATGACGACGATGGTGTATAGATCCGGAAGAAAAACTCGTAGGCGAGGAAAAAACACGCGTCTAGCGAACGCCTGCGATGAGATGGAACGGAAGAAGAATGGATGGACGGATCCTTGGAGTAATAACCAGCCAAGTAGCAGAGAACCAGGCGGACGGGCAGGCAGGCTTGCAAACCCGTTTTCCCCTTGAAGTTTCCTTCACGCGTTGACTTGATCTAGTCACACTGAATCGAACCTTCCTCCACTGGCGTCGAGTCAAACACACAATTTTCGCTGATTGGCTGAGCAAAGAGTCGTTCCTTCTGGAACCGACGGAGAAAGCTTGCGCTTCTAACGCGGTGCGAACCAAACACACTCTGGTGTTGAAAGTAATCGGGGGGATTCGCCGACCGAACTCGGTGAATCTCCGCGGTGGTCAATCAAATAATATCTGACCGCGATACCTCGATCGAGCTGTGAAGGAGAAACTCTGCAATGCAACGCGGGATTTCGTCTGAAACAGTCTGGAGGCGAAATTTGTTGGTCTGTGAGGAGATTCCCCCGCGGTCTGGGACATCGGTCACCGATAATGAGATCTCATGTCAGTCAATTTTCGAAGTTCAGACTCATTAGCGAATCAAAACCATCTCAAACCAGACGGGCGCATGGCTAGCTATTCGAGAATCTGATTCTTTGCGCAGCTTCTCTATGGTTGGGTAAAAGTCTCCTCACTAGAATTAAACTGACCGATGATCCTCGGATTCGGTGGTGTCGGTATGCATCTCTTCACGAGAATATGAAAGTGATTGAAATGAAATTCGATGCCGAAACCAGGGAGAGAGAAATCGAGACGACGTGGTGTCGATATTTTTGTGTATTCGACCGGTCAGTGTGTGAGAGCGAGAACAAAGATGAGGATACATGAGGGCGAATGGGGCGATACCGAATACGTCTATCTTCCTACCGATCGGTGAAACTTCACCCAAGCTGCCTGTCAGAGACTCGATATCGGAACATTTCATTCCAAGAGAAACACATAGCGACAGAGAGATTGCGTGAATCCGAGAGAGAAGAAGCAATGACAAGGAGAGAGGAACGACATTCCGGATATATCATTGTTTGAGTCCAAGTGGAGGAAATGGAGGAACAACCAACGATTCAACTAACTTAACATCCATATCGGTAGGAGCACGGAGTTGTCGCGCGCCGAGAATACAATGCATTAGCATTGTAGTGCCTTGTCTCGCCTCACGGACACATTTGACGAGAGGGAAATCAAAAGAGAGAAATGAATCAGGGTGAAACGCCCCTTTCTTAATCGATCATCGCCGGAGTACATATATGAAGACAATGATCGTGGTGACGATGGCTATGTCAATCGCGCTGCAAGGAGAAATTGAGACTGCTAATAATAGGAATAATAATAACTGATAATAATAATAATAATAATAATAATAATAGTAATAACATAGACTATCGACGATTATCGAGCAGAGATACGATGATGATGTTGATGGCTGATGCTCCGATGTTTTCCGGGCAGACAAGGGTATGAACGAGAGAGGGGGACGCCGGAAGAGTAAGCCGAGCGGATTGAATCAGTAGTTTTTAGAAATGGCTTGCTGAATACCGCGACATCAATAAGTCACCCATGACCAAACGGTGAAGACGGAACCCAAGGACTCCCATGAGAGTTCGGTTATCATCTTCGGATGAGACATCAATATATCCCGTTGAGGGTCATCGAGACGAGAGAGTCTACGGAATTATTATTATTAAAAATCGAATAATGAAATGACAAGGACACAAGCAGAAAACCCCAAAAAACACACCGATGAAGCGACTAGGCGTCGCGGAAATGAGAAATCACTTAGTTTTCACCTCGGATCTGAGACTCCGAAGCTCGAGAGGAGAAGATGAGCAAAGTAAAATGTCAGCATATCATCTCAGCAAGGAGGAAGCGAGCTTCATCATGAGAAGAGCTTTCGAATGTCACAATGGAGAGTTCGTGTGTGTCGGGTGCGCTCTGGGTGTTTTGTTCCTATGCCCTCGGACACACACACTCGAGCACGAAAACTCAAGATTCAGAAACACGGTCGTACATGATTCACGATGTTTTGGCATCGAAAATCTAGGATGCGTCACAAGCTTGAACTAGGTAGAATGTAAGGTTCAACGACAACGGTATCGACGACATTTCAAGCCGATATCCGGAAACAACAGCGTAGAGCATAATGAATATACATATGAGAAACAGAAATAACACCACTTATCTAGGGTCCTACATGAGATCCTAGCCACCGACTCGGGGCGACTATCTTGTCGGACGAGAGTCGAGACTAAGCCGGCATGGAGATCCGGGTCACTGAGACGGAAGTCGAGTGGCTTCGAAGGCATGCCAGCAAAACTACAGATGAGGAACGATGTTGGAGCTAGTCAACGAGAATCGAATGATGATAAATAATACAAGGAGGCAACAAATGATTAATTGATGATGATGATTATAATAATAATGACTAAGATGACGACAACCCCGCAACCAAAGTACTCAAATGATGGATGAGGAGGACGCGAAACTAGGAAAACATATAGTGGATTGATATGCGTGTCTGAAGGTTGATTTTGGATGAAAGAATTGGAACAACACGAGAAAGAAGAGCAACACCGATGGTCTGCCATTGACAGGTCACATACAGTCAGATCGGCCGGAATCGTGCGACGCCGACGTAGCCAACACGTGGAAGGTAGTCCCGGGAGGTCGATCTCCACCAAGATACATATCGAGAGATGGAAGACCCGATGACTGAAATTCCTTTGCGTCGAGGAAAAATTGCATATCCGTCTTAGATCTTTTGCTCATAGATCGGATCTGCCGGGGACACCTCGATATATTTTCTTCTCTCATCAAATGAACTTTTATGGGATGAATCGGTATTCTTCGCACTGAAATCTGCCGTCATTGCTGTCGTGTTCGGCGGCGTCGGACACGCCGCATCGCCTTTCGGCGTTGCAGGAAGGAGCATCAAGGGAATGTTGTACTGGTAGAATACGAAGCAAATCAGGGAGAAAGTTGCATTAGACAGCGTAAGGAAGTTCGCGATACTGACTGAGCCACTCTTTGAAGGTAAATACTCTCTCAGGCCGCAAGGTGCGCGGTCTGCCAAGTACTCACATTCGCGATTCTCACTTAGCCGGCACTGTAGGGGACAAAAAGCAGACTGCGAGACACAAACAAATCTCCACACATCCTCTTTGTAGGTCGAACAAAGTTTCCGAGCTCACGCATGCTCAGGGAAAAAGCGAAGCTCTGTAGTCGTATGTTGACCTATGGACCCCTTTCACCTTCAGAGCGTATTACAACGTCTGACTGCGGAAAAATAACTGAGGGGAGAAGCAAGCCCCTACCTCCCTCACTCCTCATCATCCTGGACGTTTTAATACCTACTCTCATAATAGCTCTGAAATCCAATGCAGGCGGGAGCTGAAGCAGACTCACTAGCCAACGACAGAAACGTAGACAACGATGGAATGGAAGACGCAGGGGTGAAGACAAAACATGGAAAAAGCAGCAAAAAAAATCAATCAACTAATACTCACCACTAAACGATACAACCGCGCGTTGCGACCGTACCATGATATTATGTTCAGTGTTCCACAGACCCACGCCTGCTAGTGGAGCAGGGAGCTAGTCACGAGGAATCTCGCAGCTTCGATCAACTGCAAAGACAACACTGAAGACTTCAAGGTGCAGATTCTGAGCGAAGGGAAAAAAACGTCTCCCTCCGTGTTTCAGCTGATCAACATCTGATCGTGTTGGTCCGATTGATATCATATTACCGAATAATTCGGAAACTTCCATTTCTCCTAAAAAATCGGTCTGGGTTGAGACTCGGTCTGAACTTGAAATCTGCGGCCTGTTGTTTGCGCAGTGACGGTTCAAGACGTCTGCGTAGAGTCGGACGTGTGTCTGCCATTGGAATCGTTTCTTACCTTCAAGCTTCAGAGAAGAAGGCAAACTGAAACGGAAGTAGAAGGGAAAACCTTCTGAGGAGAATCGACGAAAGTTTGCAACGTTTTCTCCCCTAGGCCGTGAACGCAGATGATGGTTTGCCTCTGGATGTTTGGTTGTTATGACGAGCGTTTTCCATTTTTACGATCGCGCCTGTCGCTTCGTTAGTAGGTGGATCTCTCTTCACGGTAGTCGATTCGCAGCTCGATCACTGTACCGAACTCGAAGTGGTCCGAATCGCTCCCAGAGCACTGATCCAGTCGTTGATCCACCACGCATTTATATTAATTTTATCGACAAGTTTGTCACATCATCGCTCATACCTCGTTACTCCTACATAGGACCACTTTTTTTCCATAGAATGCCCGGGGGATAAGTCAATCCTTGTTTGTTGGCTCCGGATCGATCATATTTCAACGGGTAGAATGGATTTCCACCGCTTTAAAAACGATGATATTGAATGGGTGAAAGTTTATCACTCGAATTGTTTTGAGAGGAGCGTTGTTCTAGGGATTTGCATGACTTGGACCCTGATGTTTAACTTTTTCAGTGTTTGTCTCAGTGGATGCGATTACCATGTTCTTCGTTGAGGTTTGGAGTAATTTATCTAACGTTTCGCGTACAATCCGTACAATACAGAGGGGCGGGAACTCCGTCAGGAAACAAAATGTTCACCACTTCTGAAGTCGAACGGAATAGGAGCCCTTGGCCCACTTTTCTGAGTCGGAAAAAACGCGTGAAAGTCATATCTGATCCACCGACTTGCTCTGTTTCGTTGCGAATGAATGCTCAGGCGTCGTAGTTCCCGATGAGTTGATGAATGATCGCTGAGAGAAGTCCGGTCGCTGATTTGATAAGTCGAGAAAGGATGCAACTTACATCCGCAGATATGGCTTGATTAAATTGCTGTTTCCAGAATCAGATCTTTCTACCCCGATAGATGAGTGAATTTAGGAAAAGAATTTCTTGCGAGGACGACATTCCCTGAATTCTCAGCATGTGCTATGAGGGTGCGAGCTTAGAACGCGCCTCTAATTCATAGCGGTTTATACCGTCGATCCAAAAGTTCATACGATGCGCTAGATATGCCGCTAGAGTCGACAGCCGATCGATCGATTAATTCCTACCTACTTATATACCTCCCTACATACCCACCCGATCATCATAAGACCTAAATACAACAGCGCAAACAGCGACGAGCCAGCCGGCAAGTCAGTCAGCGAAAAAGCAAGCGAATGCGTCTGCGATGTATAGTCCCCTACGAATACTCAATATCGGAACATATCCCGACGGTTATCAAGACCACAAGGAGAGCAACATATCTCAAGAAACAACAAGAAATGAAACTACAACAGCAACAACAAACAAACAACAATAAGTAAAACCTAATTTGAAGTATACAGTGAATACAAGAGTTACAATTAATAACGACGATAATCCAAACTCGAATAAACTACCGTTAATCTACATCTAGTGGAGCGTGTCTTCTTTGACGGTTCAGGTGCGTTTCAAAGTTCCAAGTTATCTATCCCATCCGAAATCCACCTATTCACCTTCCTCGTAGACTGTTCGAGAATGATGTAATTATTGTGAGTTCGAGATCCTCATTCAGTGAGAACCGCTCAGAGAAAGTGCAAAATAATTTTTCTCGCCGATCCTGCCTAAATGGTCCCTTTATTCCTCTTCACAGACGCCGAATACATATACGACCGCGTAGAGGTAGAGGGAGGGTCTCATATTCTTGCCATCAGCTGTCGGAGCGTGATCGATGGCGAGACAACGCTTCTTCATTTTTGTGTCTCAATCGTAGGAAAATGTTTGAGTGGGATCACACGCTGCAGTTCTCTGCGAATTGGGGCATGGCCGGAGTGGTGCAGGCTTCCCAAGGTCCCGAGAAGGTCTTATCAGGGACGAAAAGAGGCAGAAAAGGCGGGGAGAAGGGAGGGCATTTTGAGGTGATGGGAATTTCCGGAGGGGGTCTAAAGGTTTCTGAGGGTGCGGAAGAGTCTCGGAGAGCATGCGCGGCTCCGTCGGACGACGTGTCTCGTGAAAAGACTGGAGGCCGTCCGGCCCTGGACAAGCGCGCAGTTCGTTCCGGGCAAAAAGTGTCCGTCATGCATGAGGTGCTGTCCGGGTCGGGCCTCGGGAACGTCGAGGGCTCAAAAGCCAACAGAAACAACGGTGGCATGTCGACAGCGATAGTTGCCTCCCCGTCGTTCTCCCGTGCTAGGTGAGGGGTGAGCTGGGGGAACAATTAATCGAGCCGCGCAGCAAATACACAGAGCAATGTACCACCGACACCTCCACGACCTTCAGCGTGGCGAGAGCTCTCGCTGGCTTCATAGCGAGCGCTGGCATCGGGTCTTACCTTGCGAGTGGGAACAAAATAAGATCACCACGGCATTATTCCTCCAGCTTTCGGGGATGATGAATTTCCCCGTACAGATACTACGAATTGAGGGAATTTCTGCTGAGAATTTGGGATCTCGCTGCGTGAGAAAGTGGGCTCCGAGATCAACGGAGAGCTAGAATCTTCGGCGGCACTGTGGAGGAAGAACATGGGAATGAAGAATGTGAATGATCTCGTCAACTGGAACGGGGAATTATCTGAGTGAGATGAACGCCCCTCTTCCCTGATCCGCTCTACATCGATACTGTGAGGAATTTTCACAGATTCGAGCGATGCTCCAAGAGGTACATATACGAAGAATCAAGCATGCCTCCCGAGGGAGAAGGTTCGGTGATACGACGAAGGAACTATCCTGGGATGGTGCAGCATTTGAACTCGTCCAGGAATGATACTCCAAGTGGCAACGGATACGCATCAGTAGCGGAGGGCCTGAGCCCAAGTTCAGAACAAAAACTGCAACTTCGTATTACCATAGTCGGCTCGTTTACTCGACCTCGCAGCAAGAGGGCTTAAATATCATCAGGCTCGCACGACCCGGCTCATGGATAGACTCGGGTGCGCAAACTAAGACCCATCATAGAATATCGTCCGACAGGTTGAACTAAATCCCAGAGATCCTCAATTTTTGTAGCTCGGGCGTCAACCGGCGCTACTTCGCCGTCGGTCGGAGCCGAGGTGGGTCGAGGAAGCCGCAGCGGATATTTTTCGACCGATTTATGTTTCTCTCCAATCCTCGGAGGAGGAACTCGTTCAGGTAAGAGTCCGCGCTTTCCAGGTTTATTCTGTTTAGATACCATCAAAGGACAACCATCGGGGACCTCGAGGCGGATTCGAAAACTTCCGGAAACGAGAGGGAGGCTCAAAGCTCTCCCACATCTCAGAGAAACTCATGCGGTAGATTGGAAAAAATATGCAGATACGCAGGGGAGCGCTGAATACGAGAGAAAGTATCTGTGTGCTGTTAGTACGGGGAAAATATCGGGAAGAGGAATGAATACATATGTACACATCGCAGCGTGAGGGCGTTTGCTTCGTACCGGGTCCGGCCAAGGAAGGAAAAGAAGCGTCGTTCAGCGAGTTCGCAGCCGTGGGCGAATACTTACAATAGCTAATATCACGATGTCCTGTAACGACGGGAGGAGAGCCGTCCAACAAATAAGACAAATTGTGCCATTCCGATTCGCCCCTCCGCCGGCGCCGTTTCCTTCCTCGCTCAGCTCTGTCTCCTCTGATGGAGAGTCTTCCCCCGACGGGACGCCAACCGAAACCGTCGCCGTCACAGGAGGCTCTCATCATCATCCTTCTTCCCGAGCAGGATCCCTCGCGTGTATCCGCAGTCTCCAGCTGGATGCATGATCAATTTCGTTGGATGAGTTATTATAAACCAGCGTAATGAGCATTGAATCCATCAATGTGCACTGTTTTGTGTAAAAGAGTGAGGCTCCGGAGGTGAGCCCAACGACGGCAAGCCCAATAGCATAATGAAGACCGTTGTCTCGGTATGGCGGAAACTTGGCGCGTCGGGGATGCATAGGCGTATACGCCTAATCAAGCTTTTTCGGGCTGGACCACACAGCCAAGGTTTAACGTCCCGGGTACTGTTATTCACATTGCTTCCGAAAACCGATCCAGAGAGCAAGTGTACCCAGGAGGATCGAGGCCGAGTAGCTGCATATTTTTCCGGCAGCAGATCGAACCCACACCGCCTCCCGCGCGAGCGGCGTCGTTGCGGCTATGCACGTTTGCACGAGAATAAATAAAGGCGCTAGCCACTCGACCACCGGTCGGTTGCAGGCGTATGCGCCTAATCAGACGTGCAAAACTCAGAACATCCCTAACATCGACATTTCGCAGCATTGAAAAGGGTTCGGGGAACACCCAGCCAGCCGAAATTTCTCATCCGGAGATCGAAGTTCCCAATTGGCTTCAGGCCTGAGTCAGGATTCGGGATTTCACGAGGAGGCAATGGCGCTCATGCTTATTATTGGACGTTCATCGTTTTCGGGTTCGTAGGGCATGATGCATTCTGTTCCCTTAACGAAACCTCTGCAGTGATCGTCCGACTTGACAGATCACGCGTCAGCCCTGACATGAGATATTTGTCACCGAAACCACCGTGGAAACCACACGGAGTCATTTGGATGAGTTCGGCATAAAAGAAACGCTCTCGGAGCGGCGGACAGTCCTCCTCGCCGTGAGCTCTCTCGCGCGCCACCGGCCCGGGCCGGGACGCGGCGACGATCGATCGAGATGCGCCGACCCAAACACATGTGCCGGTCTCCGCACCGTCGACCCGAGTCTGATCAACTCGAGAGGCTCGGCCTTCTCCCTCGCGTTAGTGTTGTTCACATTGGTGCCAGAAGAGGAAAGCGATCCTTCGTACGGTTTCGCATCCTGTTTCGGGTGTTTCGGCAGATCACCCGTCATGCGTCAGACTCGCTCAATCTCGCACCGATCGCGCCGGGAAAATCGACCCTCGCAGCCTGGATATCCTGGTAGCGCTTGTCAAGCGCCTGGTGATAGCACTGGCCAAACGCCAGCTCATTGACGACCGTCTACTCTCGGATACGCGGTGAGCATGCTCACCTGGCTTGTTGATGTACCTGTATGCCTACACAAGCATTCCGGAGCGTGGCCTTCGGCCGCGCGAGGGGGTCCCACTCTCGCCACCATGGAAGCCATAGCCAAACCACTGTTTTGAATCCTTATGTTCTGCCTGAAGCTGTGCGATGTGGAGCTGTGACCGGTGTAGAGATCGTTCAACCGATCGACTCAATTCTGGATGAGAAAAAAATCATTGCGAATTTCCCCCATTCCCGGAAAATCGCGAAAAGGAGCCAAGCCGTTCTCCATACCATTTGCCAGCCATAACCCGGAGGGAATAGATTGGCCGCCTCGCCGTCGTATCCCCCTGACTTCTGTTACACGATGCAACGCATACGACACTCCGCAGAAACGCTTATCGCAGCGAACATTAGCGATATCTGCAAAATTGCAATTGTTGAGCGAGCCCTGCAGTGGGACCGCTAAGTGGAACACCCGGAGAACGTCTCGGGTGTTCTACCACGCTCCGTTTTTTCCTCAATTTTTGGCGGAAAGATAACGTTCGCGCGCGGAGCTCTAGGAGAATTCACAAACCTGCCGGTGGTCATCGCAAGCGGAGCGTTCGCTCCAATCGAAGAGCCTGACGTCGCATGCGATCGTCAAACGAGCCCCCCTCGCCCCGAGATGGGGGGGGGGCTGAATTCGAGATAGAGTAGTTCGTTCGAATGTATGGCATTCTCCTTATCAGATATTCCGCTTGATATGATGCAGCGGTCGTGGACCGAACCGATAAATCAGTCGGTAAGTCTGGATGACAGATCGATCCGTGTTCGCGGGACAGACACGGCACCCCTGATCACAATGGCACTGGAATTCCTCCGGAATTCCGAGTTTAGAGCCAGCGGAATCTGGCTCAGCATCGCGAGGAAAAAACTCGCGATAGAAATCGGGTCGATCCAGTCAGAGAGAGCGTGAACTTCTCCCGCCTCTCTCTCTCGATTGCGAAACATATCCGAGAAGGTTTAACTTAATTGCCGCGGAGGTTCCGTATTGCTCTCGACCCGCGCGTCCATCGAGTAGAGGTCCGTCTGGAGCCCGAAATAAAATATCGAACTCCCATCGAACGTGATCTTGTATGTTCCATGTCGCTGTCGGGCTGGATTGCTGTCCAGGTGCAAGGGGTCCTCGGCTAGAAACGGCGCTCAAGAGGTACAAGGCAATGCGAATTCCGTCGTCTTTGTCCCCTCTCTCCTTTATCGAACGGCGGCGCGTAGTTCAATCTGACAATTTTTTTATCGGAGATTCCGATAAACTCCACTGTGATGACGGATACTCATTAGTGTTCGCCTTGCGAGATCTTCCGCTCTCTGCGAGAGTATATTGTCTCGATCCAGGACCTCAGAAGCTACCTCGCTCGCCTATTCCGTTACCCTTTTTTCTCTGGCCCGAACGCTGGATGCAGTTTCCCGTTCGATTAGAGGAGCAGGCCCACCAGATAATGGAGTTGTTGTATTTGCTTATGATAAGATCTCGCGATGATTCTGCGGGGGATGGCGCAACTTCTAATTGGACCGCGCACACGATTCCCACCGCGCCAGCGGCGCGAACCCCCAACGTAATTGGAACCATGAAATTCGGAGAGAGAGCTACCCCAGTGAGACAATGGAACGGAATTTCCTTCGTCAGAGCTCCGATTTTCATCGGATCGGGACCGCCATCGATGACCGCGAGGAGGTGGCCGATGCTAATAAGTCCATGCGACCATGTGCTGTTCCGCTTCGAGCTTGGAATCGTATGGAGTCGTTATTCCGTAATATTCTCCGCCTCTGCAGTCCGAAGTACGTCTCCGTAAAAGGTACTCGTTGGACCTGAAATGCTCCGCCGCAGGTTCTGGGGAAGCGCGGCTTGATGTAGCTCAGTTTCGATTACACAGGAAGACAGAGTAGAAGCCCCGGACCACTGTCGCAGTGTCAGAGAGTTTTATCCGTATCCCGACGATGCTTACCGTATTCTCTCTAATAGTCGGGCCTGCCCGTCTATTTTTCAAGTTCCCCGAACCTGCCCTCATAATAGAGAGTGCCCGTATATTAGAGAGTGCCCCTGTATATTTTCCACTGGAGCCATGAGTCTTTGAGTGGAAGGTATCTTCTAACTTTCACGCGAGATCGATCCCGCTGCGTACTCACACAGCTGACCATGCGAAGGTGTCAACACGCGAGAACTTGACTACAAGACGTGGAAGGTCGCTGCATCATGACGAGTGTCCACCGACCGAGAATACTCCTCCATTTTCCAAGTTCCCCGAACCTGCCCTCATAATAGAGAGCGCCCTTATAATGGAGAGTGCCCGTGTATTTTTCAAGTTTCCCGACCCTGCCCTCATAATAGAGAGTGCCCGATTATTAGAGAGTGCCCGACTATTAGAGAGAATACGGTATGTACTGATCCAGCGTAGAGGGTGAGAGTTATTCTTGATGGAAGGATGCTTGTGTACTCGGGTGATTTGAAGCCCGCTCTTCAGACGCAATACCTATTTCTTCTATGTGTCGTTTCGACTCCCTTGGTCATAAGGAGAAGCTTACTTCGTAAGAGATTGATCGATTGGTCACCGAAGTCCTCTCCGTCTAGCTAATTGATGAGGTCCTGGAATCAGAGGATCATCGCACCCGATGTCCGAGCGGGGTGAACCCCGGCTCTCAGCGCCAAGGTGCTCAGAGCCTCAGTGTCTGATAGGAATCCCTATTTCCAACAGTAACTCGAACTAGCAGAGGCCGATATACTCCACGAGAATCTTAGACACGCCGTATGGAATCGATCAGAGGGGATGCTCCCACCAGAATTTCGCGGAACGAAGTTCCGTGTCTTTATGAGGCGTATCATCGATTTCTGATTCGTTCCTGCGGGCTGCAAACAATGAGCTCCGCCGATCCTCACAGGAGCATTTATTAGTATCTGTACATCACAAAAATAAAGTCGGCGGATCTCATTCGGACTTTTTGGCGAGGTCGATCACGACCTTGGGCTTCGGGAAGAAGAATAGCGCGAATGTGAGGAGAGTGGTTCCGTATGCGATCAGGATCGGGACAGAGACGCTCGCATTCAGCGTAGAAATGCTTCCGCTGAGAAATAAATTTATCGCGCCGGTCAGAATGTTCCCGAGGAGGAAAATCCAAATTGCGCCTTTGTTCACCGCTTGCACGAAGTCGTCGACGGTGTCCACCTGTAATAAGCAACAGTTCAAGTCGATCAGATGAGCGGCAACCCTCTCCCACCCTGAATGATTCCTGAGACGCTAGTATGCATTCGTTTATGTTCCGAAGTGTAGGATAGCTCGCAATCCCTGGGGATTTTGATACGCAAATGATTGGCCTGAGAAGAAATGAACCAAATCTCACCCACCTCAGGGCTCAGATGTTGGAGCGTCACCAGATTGTAATCTCCGCACGACGACGCGAGATCAATAAATCTCAGGCGATTTTCGAACCGTGAAACCATCCTGTCGCTCCTTGGATCCTCGTTGTCCTGTCCAAGAGCTCGTTGATGTTTCTCGTCCTTGTATGTACACACGGGAGAGAGCATTGAAACTTTGTGCAAATATATCATCAGCTCCGAGAGGAGACTCGAACCTTTGCTGCCAAAATCAAGATACAGAGAGCTCTCGTCACGTACCTGAGCACATCATCATTGGAGCAGCACGTTTCCAAGTGCATGGACTCAAATTACATCTTCCGTCGTGAAACGTCTTCAGAAAGGTTGGCCTAGTATTTCGCCAAAAGTGTGACGAAACTTGTCCATTTTCTACGCTCTGCAGCTCCGTGCCTTCTACACCGATCGGCACCCGGTTCGTGTCTTTAGATAGCAAATTTACGGGACATCAATTTCATATACGTCCTGCGGAATTCCCACACGCACAGATCAACTCCTGGAGGCAAGAAGGACACCCTATGCGCCCTATTCGCCCGTGAACACGGCTGCTCCTGGGAGAGGGCGATTTCAAATTTCCAGAGCGCGCGTAACGGCCCAATGGCTAGCAACGCAATTCCGCATGCACCTCTTTCAAAACTCAGAAGGAGATATTTTTTTCTCAGAAGAAGATATTTTCCACTCAGAAGAAGATATTTTCCACTCAGAAGAAGATATTTTCCCAACTTCGGTGAAGAGTTCGACTTCACCAGTGATAATGAGACCTGAAAGTACGAGCTGATTTTGAAGAGATAATGACGATGCTCGAGTCTCACGAATGGCCATTCCGAAGACGTTTCGCGTCCTCTACACGGTAGTGGCTCTGCTGCTACCTCTGAATTTTTTCACTCATTCTCTTCCTTTCGACGTGAAACGTCTTTAAAAAGGTTGGCCTAGTATTTCACCAAAAGTGTGACGAAACTTGTCCATTTCCTACGCCCTGCAGCTCTGTGCCTTCTACACCGATCGACACCCGGTTGGTATCTTCAGATAGCAAAACTACGGGACATCAATTTCATATACTTCCTGCGGAATTCCCACACGCACAGATCAACTCCTGGAGGCAAGAATGGCACCCTATGCGCCCTATTCGCCCGTGAACATGGCTGCTCCTGGGAGAGGGCGATTCCGAATTTCCGGAGCGCGCGCAACGGCCCAATGGCTAGCATGCTCGAGTCGTACGAATGGCCATTCCGCAGACGTTTCACGTCCTCTACACGGTAGTGGCTCTGCTGCTACCTCTGAATTTTTTCTTAACCTGAAGTGACGGCACCACCCCCACAGTGTCAGGTAGACGCAGTTCCGCTACTAGAGACGAAGAAGAAAAATCAATAACCGAACCCGAGCTTCCTTCTTATCGGTGCACTCACATCTCCTCAAAGTCAACTGTTGTCAGATTTCATTGGCTTCGTTTACCTCGGCGGTATCTGCAGATAAGATCGTTGCGGTCTCTACAGAAAATTATTCGGCGAGGATGTGGCCGAAAAATGGTCGCACGTATTCGATATCAACGTGCCTGTCAGAACCAACAACTTGACAACGCCCCACGATCGTGGACAAATCGCACGTATCGGATCAACCTGCAGTCAGATCATCCGGCTCGATTCCGTCGCCTGGAATAGCTTTCCAGATGATCAGGACTCGCTGCGAGGTCTCCTCTCGGTGGATCTACATGCTCGTGCGCATGGAGAGCCGCACCGCGAATCCGCCGGGGAATGATTTTTGCGGAGGCATCCAGAGCGAGGATCACAGTCGCCCTCAGAAAACTCCGGCGTTAGGTTGTCGTCAACGTGACTCATATCACGGTACTTATTGGTGAATCTAGCCTGTAGCGTTGTCTCTCCGACGAAAATGGCGGTACGTATCCTTAATCCCTGCACAGCGCGGTTTCGCGCTAGCACCCGAGCTGCCACCGCACAGACGCCGCAGTTGGATTCTCCATGAGATTCCGATCTTGATTCCGGACCCGTTAGGAGGGCCGATCGGACTAAGGGCGGGAATGTGAGGAAATTTCCCCCGGAATCCATCGAATGGTGACCTGATGAACACTTCCGACAATTTCCAACACGCGTCTGGGAGAATGAGCTTTCGGCTCACTACAGACGACGGGACAAACGGAGAATCGTCGAACACTGAAAAGCGAGGCATTTTTTCATGGTCCTCCGACCGGAAACTCGCTGTTAGTGAACAATTGACGTGGATCGTAGAACCGCAAAAGACACTCGAGATTCTCGTGCGCCGGTGCCGTTCCTTCCCTGGCCCAAAGCTAATTCAGTGGACTCATCTCCTGAAAATGCGATCTCGTGTTGGAACGTCATGGTGTCCACGACGTATTCCTTGGTCCTGGATCCAATGATTGTCATGTCTCGAAGAAATTCAGAGGTATCAGCAGAGCCACTACCGTGTAGAGGACGTGAAACGTCGTCGGAATGGCCATTCGTAAGACTCGAGCATCGTCATTCTCCCTTTAAACTCAGCTCGTACTTTGAGGTCTCATTATCACTGGTAAAGTCGAACTCTTCACCGAAGTTGGGAAAATATCTTCTTCTGAGTGGAAAATATCTTCTTCTGAGTGGAAAATATCTCCTTCTAAGTTGAAAATATGTTCTTCCGAGTGGAAAATATCTTCTTCTGAGTGGAAAATATCTTCTTCTGAGTTTTGAAAGAGGTGAATGCGGAATTGCGTTGCTAGCCATTGGGTCGTTACGCGCGCTCTGGAAATTTGAAATCGCCCTCTCCCAGGAGGAGCCATGATCACGGGCGAATAGGGCGCATAGGGTGTCATTCTTGCCTCCAGGAGTCGATCTGTGCGTGTGGGAACTCCGTAGGAAGTATATGAAATTGATGTGCCGTAAATTTGCTATCTAAAGACACCAACCGGGTGTCGATCGGTGTAGAAGGCACGGAGCTGCAGGGCGTAGAAAATGGACAAGTTTCGTCACACTTTTGGTGAAATACTAGGCCAACCTTTTTAAAGACGTTTGACGCGTAGAAAATGGACAAGTTTCGTCACACTTTTGGTAAAAAAACTAGGCCAACCTTTTTAAAGACGTTTCACGTCAAAAGTCTTGGAACATTATAATTTGCGGTTCTGATTTACCTTTCGAGCCCAGTGCGTCGATCAGAGAGCACTGTCGCAGAGCCTCGCGAAACACATCGGCCCCCGTTTGGACACTGGACACAGTTCAATGTGCCATCAATAGGCGTGATATCACTCTATTCGAGCCGAAGGGAGGTCGAGAGTCGGGAGCCGGTTTCCCCATTGCGGAAATTCGTCCTCCCGCAGCTCATGTGGCGCCCTCGCGACTCCTGGGGGCGCAACTCTCCACGTGAGAGCCCGGGTGCTTGGAGCCGGCTTCCTAGAGAAATTAAAGGTCGGTTGGCACTGGAAGAGGATGTATCCCTTGGACACTGTGAGAAGCAAGGTACGGTTGAGTTAATTGGTCATTATTCCTGTGACTGATCCAGGTAGCCAGGGACGGGGATCTACATCTTGGCGGTCGCACTAAGCAATGTCCCGAATTTTGATCTCGGGGCAGCGTCTTTTGAGTTGAGAAGATCCCGCGTGCTTCCAGTTTTCCTCTCCTCGGAGCCTCCATCGTCGAGTATCGAAGTCTTAGGTCGCGAATTTGACCTGGTGACAAGCTCTGGTCTAGCATACAGATCTTGGTATAGAACTTTATTCTCTCTTTTCCCGCTTCCAGTTGGATGTTGCCGAGGGTGACGTGATCTATCTGCTCCAAAAGTTCAAGGCACTTCAAGAGGAGCGGATTTACACCTATAATGTATTCCACGAGTGAGTAGCTTCCCCGCATCATACATAGTTGTCACCTACAAACTGCTCCCGAAACGCTTCGCGTCTCCCCGCTCCGCCGCAGAAGAATGTCGTTGTTGATATAAAGAACAAGCTTGGATAAACCTTATCTGACCTCTTCGCCATGTGCTCCATTATGACGCCTGTCTCGTTCATGAATATCTCAGAAAAATTGGCGCATGATAAGGTGGTCTAGTTCGGGTTTCGAAACACTGGTCTTATTTTGGGAGCCGCGGAACACCCACGTGCAAACCATTCGTGGAACTCTGCGTTCGAGATGTGTAATATGATACTCGACGAGGCTCGCTCGAAATATCTACACTGTCAATGCGCGACCCTGGACACGGAATCGGGTGCGGCGATTCTGGAAGGGACGTTCACTGCTCCATTCAGTCAGACACGATGAATCGCGTCTCATTGGATTTTTGAAGACTTACCATTTCCCTTTCCAGGGGGCACAAATTATACCTTGCGTCCGCGCCCAACTATAATTTTCCTCAGTTCCGCCAACTGGTCCATGACGTAACTCAAGAATTCCGTAGGATATCCGAAGGAATCATTGAACTCGAAGAGAGAATCAGACCGATCGATCCGAAACTCGCCTCAGTCATCCAGCACTTGCAGGTTCGTGAGCGATGCCCTCGAAGTCTTAGGAAAGTTTCGGGGAGATCCTCTCAGAAATGTTGCCTTTCGATCAGGGCCGTTCCAGGAGTCAACCCTTTCCACGATTATCACCCGGAACTTATTTCCAGGAAGCCGAGAAAACTAAGCTGCGAGTGACCGCCAGGAAACAACTCGCTGAACAGAGGCTCCAAGACAGCCCGGAAGTGAACCACGAGCTCGCCAACGAGCTAGCAATGATGCGAAAGACTTTGATCACGGTCACGCAAACGATTGTCGACTGCTGCGAGGAAGTCAAGTACGCCCTACAGGAGTACATGAACCAAGACAGAGCATCGGTGGACTTAGAAACTTAGCTCAACCAATTGAAGGGGAAGTCTGTCTGGAGACTCTCCTGAAAAAATCTTGTTCGTATCATTCCTTGCATGCGACCGATATCGCATGTTTGTTCCCGAGAACCGAAGTCCTCCACTCCACCCGGAGATGACGCTCCTTATCTCTACAATAAGAGCAGACAATAAATGTGCAACAACCCCCACTCCAACAAACCCTGGATCTTGCTTTTTTCGATCCGGCATCAGCCTGTCAGACTTCAGGCCGAAGTTTGTACTTTGAAACCGAAAACGAGATCTCATGCTGAGCGAGGCAGAACGGTGCACGGCGAATGCACTGACGGCGAGCATCCGATCCCTTTCGGATGGACAATGGCTGGAACTGGACTTGAGATCTCCATCAGGTGGGCCGACACTCTCTTGTCGGACTCACCCCGATTGGTGTTTTTTTCAGGGCGGACGGGGCTCAGAATTGAAAATCAGAAACTTTCCCTTCCCTAGCTCAATGATACGGCTAAGACCCTGATGGACTGCACAGAGTCTTGACCGTCGTTTTGACCGTATCCAAGATCTTGATTTCCGATGAAAGCCCAGGGGGCCGTCAAGCATGTGATGGATCTCTCGGGTGGGGAGATCGTAGTTTCAGGCTCCGCGAACTAACTCGAAATCCGGCGAGCGAGATGACTCTCTTGTTCTTGATATCCCGCTGTTCGTCGAAAGCTCCAGCTGCGGCGGAGACCGAGAAGGTGAAACCATTTTTTAAATCCTCTATGTGGCGCTCTAATTCAGGCCCTGTGTTCTCGTGTTGTAGTGGAAGCGGGACGCTTGTCTCTTGCGCTTCAGCTATGATCTATATGATTCAGGTGCGAGCAGGGGGGAACTCAGAATGCGGCTCACACCATTACTCGGGTTGCAAATTCGATGCAGAATATGATCGAGAGGCAGCTGCAGCGGGGGGTGGCTCTGTGATAGACTCTTCGGATATCCATTCTTCTCGCGAAGTGTTTCCATCAGGAGGAAGCTCCTTCCCGATACGATTCCTCCGTCCCCAGGATGCCCTTCGTAGAAAACCATGTTCGCATTCAGTCGGAGGCAGCTTCGTCGATCGAGCGCTGAGTTTCGCATTGAAAGATCATCTTTCTTTCCAAATCGTAAGATGCTCCCTGCTGATTTTCTCTGGGGACCGCAAAGACCTGCATCGAACACATGACTGGCCCGTGAAGCCTCATCGGCTCGGTGGTCTCCACGGTCGACGACTCGACCGCGAAGAGACACTCCCGCTATAGCAGAATGTATTCGAATCTCCCGCCTCACGATCATTTGTGGTCGGCAGCTCCGCTCGAATCGAGCCATTAAACGATAAGAAAACAACGGAAAAGTCAAAATTCACAAAATCAGAAAGCGCAATCGCGTCTATCGATGTTGGCGGCCTTATCGGACTGCTTTTAAGATTTATAGAGAATACTACGGGCCCTAAGAACTTCCTAGATTGACTGCGAAGTTTCGGGAAAAGGGCCTACCATGGGTTCAAGGACTCCACCGTCCCTAGATTCTCCTCAGAACTCTCAGACAACACGCTCACGGGAACAGGAAAAATCTCCTCCGAAAACTCGTTCACGGAAATCGAAGGGTCGGAGACAGCCTATGGTTCTGAAGCCTGTTTTCAGCAAGATAACCGTGAGGACAGTGAAACGAGACAAAATCATGAAATCATTACGAGAGTCCAACAGCTCCAAATCAGAAAAATCGAACGACAACTTCATGGCACACTTGTTCAAACCAGCCGCAACGAAGAAAACACAGTGTGTTCAAACAAGCATAGCTTCCAAAGGCACCGAGAGGAACCTTCCAGCCGACAGAACCGACACGAGTTCTATGTGGAGACGACGGGAGAAAAACACGAGAAAAATTGGCTCGTCGTCGAACTCGACAGATGCGGAACGCGAGCCAGCGAGCAGGAAGAAGCCCGGGGAGAACGATATGTCTGGTGCCCCAAAGCCCAGAAAGCAAGGTGTCAAGACTTTCCCCCCACCCCAGTCCGAAACTTCCTCCGCGTCCTCGGCGGACGACGGTGTCTTACATCCACAGATATGACGTGAGTAAATTGCTGTTTCCAGAATCAGATCTTTCTACCCCGATAGATGAGTGAATTTAGGAAAAGAATTTCTTGCGAGGACGATATTCCCTGAATTCTCAGCATGTGCTATGAGGGTGCGAGCTTAGAACGCGCCTCTAATTCATCTGTTTATACCGTCGATCCATAACTTCATAGGATGCGCTAGATATGCCGCTAGAGTCTACAGCCGATCGATCGATTAATTCCTACCTACTTATATACCTCCCGACATACCCTTCCGATCATCATGAGACCTAAATACGACAGCGCAATCAGCGACGAGCTAGCCGGCAAGTCAGTCAGCGAAAAAGCAAGCGAATGCGTCTGCAGACTCTGCGATGTATAGTCCCCTACGAATTCTCAATATCGGAACATATCCCGACGGTTATCAAGACCACAAGGAGAGCAACATATCTCGAGAAACAACAAGAAAAGAAACAACAACAACAACAAACAAACAACAATAAGTAAAACCTTATTTGAAGTATACAGTGAATACAAGAGTTACAATTGATAACGACGATAATCCAAACTCGAATAAACTTAATCTACATCTAAGGGAGCGTGTCTTCTTTGACGGTTTGGGTGCCTTTTAAAGTTCCAAGTTATCTATCCCATCCGGAATCCACCTATTCACCTTCCTCGGAGACTGTTCGGGAATGATGTTATTATTGTGAGTTCGAGATCCTCGATCAGTGAGAATCGCTCGGAGTAAGTGCAAAATAATTTTTCTCGCCGCTCCTGCCTAAATGGTCCCTTTATTCCTCTCCACAGACGCCGAATACACATACGACCGCGTAGAGGTAGAGGGAGGGTCTCATATTCTTGCCATCAGCTGTCGGAGCGTGATCGATGGCGAGACAACGCTTCTTCATTTTTGTATCTCAATCGTAGGAGAATGTTTGAGTGGGATCACACGCTGCAGTTCTCTGCGAACCGGGGCATGGCCAAAGTGGTGCAGGCTTCCCAAGGTCCCGAGAAGGTCTTATCAGGGACGAAAAGAGGCAGAAAAGGCGGGGAGAAAGGAGGGCATTTTGAGGTGATGGGAATTTTCGGAGGGGGTCTAAAGGTTTCAGAGGGTGCGGAAGAGTCTCGGAGAGCATGCGCGGCTCCGTCGGACGACGTGTCTCGTGAAAAGAGGGGAGGCCGTCCGGCCCTTGACCAGCGCGCAGTTCGTTCCGGGCAAAAAGTGTTCGTCATCCATGAGGTGCTGTCCGGATCGGGCCTCGGGAACGTCGAGGGCTCAAAAGCCTACAGAAACAACGGTGGCATGTCGACAGCGAAAGTTGCCCCCCCCCCCCTCCCCCGTCGTTCTCCCGTGCTAGGTGAGGGGTGAGCAGGGGGAACAGTTATTCGAGCCGCGCAGCAAATACACAGAGCAATGTGCCACCGACACCTCCACGACCTTCAGCGTGGCGAGAGCCCTCGCTGGCTTCATCGCGAGCGCTGGAATCAGGTCGTACCGAGTGGGAACAAAATAAGATCACCTTCTTCCAGCTCTCGAGGATGATGAATTCACCAGTAAAGATATTACGAATTCAGGAAATCTCGCTGCGTGAGAAAGTGGGCTCCGAGATCAGCAGAGGGCTAAAATCTTCGACGGCCCTCTGAAGGAAGAATATGGGAATGAAGAATGTGAATGATCTCGTCAACTGGAACGGGGAATTATCTGAGTGATATTTACGCCCCTCTTCCCTGATCCGCTATACATCGATACTGAGAGGAATTTCCACAGATTCGAGCGACGCTCCAAGAGATACATATACGAAGAATCAAGCATGCCTCACGCGGGAGAGGGTTCGGTGATACGAAGAACGAACTATCCTGGGATGGTGCAGCATTCGAACTCGTCCAGGAATGATACTCCAAGTGGCAACGGATACGCATCAGTAGCGGAGGGCCTCAGCCCAAGTTCAGAACAAAAACTGCAACTTCGTATTACCATAGTCGGCTCGTTTACTCGACCTCGCAGCAAGAGGGCTTAAATATCATCAGGCTCGCACGACCCGGCTCATGGATATAGACTCGGGTGCGCAAACTAAGACCCATCATAGAATATCGTCCGACAGGTTGAACTAATTCCCAGAGATCCTCAATTTTAGTAGCTCAGGCGTCGGTCGGAGCCGAGGTGGGTCGAGGAAGCCGCAGCGGATATTTTTCGACCGATTTATGTTTCTCTCCAATCCTCGGAGGAGGAACTCGTTCAGGTAAGGGTCCGTGCTTTCCAGGTTTATTCTGTTTAGATAACATCGAAGGACAACCATCGGGGACCTCGAGACGGATTCGAAAACTTCCGGAAACGAGAGGGAGGCTCAAAGCTCTCCCACATCTCAGAGAAACTCATGCGGTAGATTGGAAAAAATATGCAGATACTCAGGGGAGCGCTGAATACGAGAGAAAGTATCTGTGTGCTCTTAGTCCGGGGAAAATATATGATTCAGGTGCGAGCACGGGGAAACTCAGAATGCGGCTCACACCATCATTTGGGTTGCAAATTCGATGCAGAATGTGATCGAGAGGCAGCTACAGCGGGGGATGGCTCTGCGGTAGACTCTTCGGATATCCATTCTTCTCGGGAAGTGTTTCCAGAAGGAAGCTCCTCCCCGATACGATTCCTTGCTCGGACTTTGTTGGATGCCCTTCGTTGAAATCCATGTTCGCATTCAGTCGGACGCAGCTTCGTCGATTAAACGCTGAGTTTCGCATTGAAAGATCATCCTTCTTCTCGAATCGTAAGATGCTCCCTGCTGATTTTCTCCAGGGACCGCAAAGACCTGCATCGAACGCACGACTGGCCCGTAAAGCCTCATCGACTCGCTGGACTCCACGATCGTCGACTCGACCGCGAAGACAGACTCCCGCTATCGCAGAATTTATTCGAAACTCCCGCCTAACGATCATTCGTGGTCAGCAGCTCCGCTCGAATCGAGCCATTGAATGATAAGAAAAAAAGGTTCATAATTCATAAAATCAGAAAGCGCAATCGCGTTCATCGAAATTTGCGGCCTTATCGCGGTGCTTTGAAGGTTTATTGAGAAGACTACGTGCCCTAAGAACTTCTTTGATTGACTGCGAAGTTTCGGGAAAAGGGACTACCATGGGTTCAAGGAACCGTTCAAGGACTCCACCGTCCATAGATTCTCCTCAGAACTCTCCGACAACACGCTCACGGAAACAGAGAAAATCTCCTCCGAAAACTCGTTCACGGAAATCGAAGGGTCGGAGACAGCCTACGGTTCTGAAGCCTGTTTTCAGCAAGATAACCGTGAGGACAGTGAAACGAGACAAAATCATGAAATCATTACGAGAGTCCAACAGCTCTAAATCAGAAAAATCGGACGACAACTTCATGGCACACTTGTTCAAACCAGCCGCAACGAAGAAAACACAGTGTGTCCAAACAAGCATAGCTTCCAAAGGCACCGAGAGGAACCTTCCAGCCGACAGAACCGACACGAGTTCTATGTGGAGACGACGGGAGAAAAACACGAGAAAAATTGGCTTGGACCTAGACCTCGCGAAAAAACTCGATAGTTCGTCAGTTCCTCTCAGTGCACGCGCAAGGAGGAGACACGGTACTCCCAGACGAAATTATCGTCTCAGAGCCACGTCGTCTAATTCGACAGATGCGGAACGCGAGCCAGCCAGCAGGAAGAAGCCCGGGGAGAACGACATGTCTGGTGCCCCGAAGCCCAGAAAGCAAGGTGTCAAGACTTTCCCCCCACCCCAGTCGGAAACTTCCTCCGCGTTCTCGGCGGACGACGGTGTCACGCCGATCATCTTGCTGGAGTCTCGGTCACAAGAGGTCCCTTCTTCGGATTCGTCGCAAGGATCTTATCTCCAACCAGCTGAGGCGTTCATGAGTCTCGCCCACAAAGGCAAATCCAGAAGTGACGAAGGTGAGGTGGCTTTCAAAGCTTCCGCCACCGCAACCCAATCGCCTGTTCGAGAGGAGCAGAGCGCTAGTGACGCCGACGGTCCAATAAAAAAATTCGAAACCAAGAACCCGCCGGTTTCCCCAGCTGAGGAGAAACGGGTCGCGCTCGATGCGCTGGCGGCGGCGGATCGAAAATCTATTGAATAAATCCTTCTTGGAAAACTTGTATTTTCACGGTCCTCAAAGATCGGATGCGAGCACTGGCACCTTGAATCTTCCGCTGGAGATCGTTCCTCGGGTGATATTCGTTGGATCTCGATGAGCGGAAACTTCGACTGAAGAACAGATGGAAGATCTCTCCGAAGGTCCAGTTGAATCGTTTTATTGGTCGCATAATGACCCGATATGCCGCCTCGGTGATATATGAACGAGACTTATAGATCGGATTTCGGACGAACCATTGTCGAGCGCTCCTCGCGAGCTGAACTATGGCAACAGACAAAAAACGAACATTCATTTTGATCGTTCTCCTGCATGTGCGTAGATACCACATGATCCGATTGTGACATTGGTACACAAAATGCTCAAGGGAAATTACTATGTACACATGGTGTATTCCGGGGACGGAACCCCGAGCTAATCAACAATGAAAGCCGGAGAGACTCTCCAAAATCATGAGTACGAGACAACCCGATGACTCGCCCTTAACGAAAACCTCTTCGTTCCCAATATGCATCGATTTCTCCGAGTACGGTATTCTCCGAAACAACATCACGGCTGATCATTAACACAACACCGATGAGCACCTCAAGATGGGCACTTCGAGATTATTCGAAATTCTTATAGGCAAATGGAACGATGAAGAGTGGACAGAAAATTCCCGCTTCCGGAATCGTACTCCGAGAAGCTGAGAGGAACGCATATTGTGCAGAAATATTCTCGACCGCGCACCTAGAGGTAGACAAGATCACCAGGAGCACTAGCGCGAGTTCGTCGACGTAAACTTCACCGATTGATCATTGCTTTGTTCGCTCATAATCTTCAGCTTAGATCCCTGATCTTGGATTGATTTCGATGAATCTGACTTCGATCTGCCGGTTGTGGTCCCGCTATTAAGATCGAGCTGACGGACTTTTTGCATCAGATTCAGAATAGAGCCAGTGCAGTGGGTGACACCTGCTCCGGCACGCCGCCTGCAGATTGGATGCGCGAAGGACCATCTGTAAGGAGGAACTATATTTGAGACCCACGCTCGGTGCGGGAAACTATGGGGAGAGGGGGCGAGAATGGCTGCGGGGGGCACGGGGTGAATTTTCGGAACGCTGCTCACGTGTTCAGTATTGGGTCGTAGACTTCCACTGATTCGAGGTACTTGGTGCCGTCGTGGCCTCCAACGGCGTAAATTCGATTCCCAAGAGCCGCACCACCCACTCCCCCGCGAGCGACAGACATGGGAGCGACTTGAGTCCACTCGTCTCTCTCCAAGTCGTACAATTCGGCGGACTTCAACGGTATATTGTTGTCGAATCCTCCTGAAACGGTATCCCGTGAGAGATCGCGCCAGTGTGCAAATCCTGGAGATTTTCATTCCCGCTGAATAGAATCCGATATCTCACCGAAAACATAAATGTATTTATCCACTAATCCGACTACAGCTGCAGCGCCAGCTCGTCTGTGCTTCATCGATGCCGTATGAGTCCATCGATCGAGATGCGGATCGTACTTTTCACAAGCCGATAGCGATGTTTGACCCACGTTGCCGCCGAACGCGTATATAATGCCCTGTGTAGAATAGGATTTCGTCAAGGCTGATCCCCTTGAGAATCGGCAGTCGGATTATTATCAATTATTATTGACTCCGAATGCTAACCTGTACTGCAATTACAGCAACACCGCCTCTCGGGGTAAGCATGGGCGCGACAGACGTCCACGCATCGTTCATGATATCGTATCGTTCCACAGTATTGAAGAAATTGATGTCGTCCAAACCCCCTGATCCCGGAAGAGAGAGATTATCCCATAAGTCTACGACATGAATCCGCTCCTCATAAGAAGTTATCTCCGAATGATATCAATCGAAGCTTCTTACCGACAGCGTAGATTGGACCCGTTTCGAGGTTGACGGCACAAACTCCAAGACCTCTCCGAGGAGTCCTCATCGGTGATATTGATTTCCATTGGAATGTGTTTGGGTTGAAAACTTCACAGGAGCATAAATGGCGGTTGTCTTCGTCGCAGCCTCCTACCGCATAAACTTTACCTGGGAGCAAGCAAGACGCCGGAATGGCTTCCTCTGAACGGGAATTTTTTTCCGATAGCAGGGAACATCTCGGTTCCCCTCGAGCCAAGAATCATTTCCTCCGTGTCTTCGATTCTGGAATAGTGTCTGCGAATGGAGAATTTCCTGACGGTCCTTACCTGCGACGCTACAAGAAGCGACATGCCTCCTTTTGATACGCATGTCCACCCCTTTCAACCAGACGTTGTCCAGCACAGAATAGAATTCGGTCGATGCGCAGGGATCGCCCGAAGTATCGCGTCCTCCGATGCAGAACAGAATTCCCGCATAACTCTTCCGAGGCTCAAAACGGTCCGATGAGATGGGGGCATCGCCAGACAGCAGAGATGCCCTCCAGAGTTGATAGTCCTTGGCTTCGTCAATTAGATTCCTGCGGACGGTCTTCCGATAAGGGACAAGGCCGGCTCTTATATTTTTGAAAGAGTCCCAACCTCTCCAGCCCTCCAAGGCAAGGGAGTGCTCTGACGGGGAAAGTCTCAACGCACCTGCATTCTATGTTGTCGGAAAAATCGAACATGACCGTGTTCCTCAGATAACAAGGTGGCAATAAAGGCAGGCGAACTTTGGCGAGGATCCGAGACACTAAGCTTTTGTCGCTCATTCGATTCCCACAGCTCAGCCAATTGAGCACGCACTCATAGACCTTCCGAAGAGAGACACGCGTGAGCCGCTTAACGTCATTCGCAGTCCCGCTCCTGGGATAGAACACGACAAAGACATCTTGAATGTATCACCTGAATTTCATTGTCTACGCAGAGACTCGACGATTCCAAAAGTCGTTCCAGGGTCGAAGCGTCCAGGGCTAGGAACTCTTCGCCCCCGTAACACGTGATATCCGGCCAGTTTCGAAGGATGAATTTGTAAGCAGCTTCAGCTAACCCGTTGAGGCCGTGGGCTGCTGCGAAATGCCATATTCCTGTTGGATGAAGAACAGTGCACTCATGATACTGCTCGGCAAGGGGTCGTTGTCCGAACTAGAACATCGTGAAGTGAGAGTGTCGCACACCCTCAAGCCAACCGTGAGACATCGAACCTCGGAAAGGGCAACGATATGGAAGGATTTAGCATCGTCCCGTGTGGTCTGAGTGGTATACTTTTCCTCGGATAACCTCTCCCCCTTAATGACCCTATCCAGGAAAGGCGAAGAATCCGACTTGATGCAGAGGTTTTACATTTTTTGAATATTTATTGGCGGAGCCGAATCATTCGGACAACCATCGGCACGCTTCGACCATGGAAGCCTCGCCCATATTCCACACTATCCGTACTTCCATTCAATGCTTCCGGAAGACCAGGGGTTGGGGCGGGGTGTATTCCGGCGTCCGGAAGCTTGTCATTAGACTGTCTTATTGTGTCTCGGCACGACGCCGATTCGTCGAGTTTGCGTCTTTGCCATCGCGCCCTCGAGGAGCGGGGATTTCGAAGCATGGCACAAATATTACTCCACAGCAGCGCGTGGAAAGCTCCGATGAACTCGGAACCGCAAGGATATCGCCGCTCCCCTTCGGGAACTCCGATAGAAGAAAATTCTGCTTATTAGGAAAATCGATTCCGAGTAATGAATCAGTCACTTGGTGGAGCTCCTCGAGTTCCCCCCAAATTCATTCGTGGGCGAACCGGCATCGGAGGAGTACATATTCGGATTCCCGGGATGGAGAACTAGGTATTCCTGTTCCGAATTCGTGAGCTTTGAATAAAATATCCATTCTTTCCGTCCTCCCTCCTGTAGGCAAAACTGCGGAGCTCCGGAGGAATGCAATATCACGCCATTGCACAAAGCGTAATCATTGCCAGCTCGAGTCTAAACGGTGTTCAGTCACGACATCCGTGCCCTCCCTGGAGGCCCCGTGAGCAACACTCTCTTCCTGCACTTCACATGCCCGCGTCGACGACTTCGAGTAGGACGGTATTCTTTCTACGTGTTCTCAAAACTCGATTCCGCCCGATCGGCCCCCCACGAATGGCAGTGATATTGCGGGCGACAAGAAATAAAACCTCTCATCCCGCCCCACATGTCCTCCGGACTTAGCAGTGTTCCTCGAAGCGAAAAAGAGAACCCGCCAAGGGATGAGCGAAGACTCACCCAAACAGTTATGATGCGCCATAATTTTGTCCTTCATGTATTGACAGCACGCGAGCTCCAAATTGTCTATCTGGAGCACCGAGGCCGCATGTAAGAGCGACTGAATGTTCTGGGGACACAACGTGATTTGCGAGGAATACGCGAAGTCGACGATCTGCTGGAGCGCTTCGGAGTTTATGTCGTGGATCTCCACAACCTGCGAAGAAACGAACTCGGTTCCATTCCGAATCCTCGGTGATGAGTTATTTCTCTGAAAATCGGGAAAAGGGACCAGCACCCACCGATTGCGAACATTCTTTCAGATCCGATGTGAACATGGCGTGGAAATACTGCGAAACACAAGCCAGTATCAACCTGTGACAATGGATTTGCTTGGATCCGGTCTGCAGAGCCACGTCGCAGAGGACGTGGTCGTTGTACATTCTTCAGAAAAAAAATTAATTCCTTTAGAATGCTTTCTCTGAGCTAATTTGAATACATCGAATGTTCCCCGCTCGGCACAGACGATCAGGAAAGATTCCGGGGAGGTGATCAGAACACGATTTCCGCGGAGCTGTTGGATCTGTTTCCATCAATGGGAGCGGGAACCATTATCTGCATCTGTTCGTACAGCATTCCGATGGAGGAAGAGAGGATAATAAATTCGGCATACCAACAAGTTGCAGAGAATCTCTGTGTTGCTCGCATTGCGGGAAAATCCCAACAGCGCCTCGCGCGGGGATCCAGAGTAGCGGACAGAATCTTTCCAGTGCAAGCTTCTGAAGACTCACCTGCGCAAGGCTTTGAATGCTCGCAACGACTGATCGGGAACCATGAAAGTGACCGTCTCGCCCTCACGATTGGAACAGTCATCCGATTCCGTTAAGGTCGATGGGGGAGTCTCCATGGCGGCGTTGTCCACTGGGGGACGGCCGTCTACCGCGGAGACGTCCTGATAGCACAATAATTCGCTCACAGCGAGGTTCCCATTGGTTTGCGCCGTTTTGCCAGGTTCTGGGTTCGAACCAGTCCAGGAGAACGGTGGTTTCGGTATCGGAGGATGTTGCTACCCTCCTCCTTCGGAGCGAGGCGTGAGAAGGAGACGAGAGATTTCGGGAGAGGGCCGAGATCGGGGGAGAGGGTGTGGGGAGTGGAGGGGGTGTTTCGAGGCTGACCACCCCTATTGACGAATTCTCTCCGATTCAGGGCGGAGAGTCCAACTTCCTCTGGAGTGGCTTGCGATGGGGATGCCCTCGAAGCTTTGAAATTGAGTTTAGAAGATTGAATCCTAGGAGATTATATGCAGGGCAGCTTCAGGGCGGCGTCCGTGGTCGGATTGCCTCCTACATACCCAGGGATGAGGGAAATTCCATGACCTGAGACTAGAACCGACACTTAAGTCGGATCAGGGTTAATGATCGCATAAATGCAGGGAACCAGTGTGCGTGAGGATTTCCGTGATGTATAGAAAAAATGTCACTTCAGTCGAAGCATCAGAAGGTCCAGCAAAACTTCAGAGTGATTCTATCACGTCCCTCGCTCACGGAGCCTGGTCACTTCGAATTATTTCCTGGAATGGAGTTCTGCGCTCCGAAGGTTCCGGATGCTCATCAACACTCTCCACAGTTAGCACTGATAACTCGGATGTGTTCTACTCACCTGTCCAGAACAAGACATTGAGGAAACTGTTCGTTGAAGAGGATGTCCTGCAAGGAGAGAAAGACGTAAAGGATAACTTTTTATTGGAAACGTCTCTCTCGTCTAGTAGCATCGTACACTTCTCCTTACGACTCTCCGTTACGCAGGACCACACATATCGCCATTCCATGGGTACGATTATGAGCAGCTGTAAGATGGAAGCGCCGATTGATCCGGAGCCAACAATCTCGTTTCGGGAATATGTTCGAGAGCGGCCTTGTCAGTTTGGAGGAATGGATCTCTATTTCATATCAAAACAATTGTCTTTGGTCTCGCCTCGAAGCTGATCCATTCACTCCGCTGGCCGTCGAAGAAAGGTGCAGCTCTCGACGGGCGGGAACGAAGAGAGCGTATTCACGGTGAAACATAATGACACCGAGCGGAGCTCAATCGTCCCGACGATGGGAGTTTTCACCGAATCTTCTCTCAGGGCAAAGCCTAGTGACTGCGGACGATCCTCCGATCTGGAAAACACGATGAACCGGGAGGAGACCGACTTCCTCCCCCTTAATGCACCCAAATCGACTTCGAACGTTAGAATTTCATGCTTTTTAGGTCGGCCGAACTTCGACGTGACCTCAGTGGACTCCGCTGACCACGCATCGATAGTTGCGGCTAAAAATAACTTACGTCTTGGATGTCTCGTAGCCTGAATCTGTCTAGGGTTTGCCACCTAGGCGATCCAGTATATCTCATGTTTATCGCGGCTCATCATTATACATATGTGACGAGCCGCCCGCCCAGCCGGCAGGGGCAGCTGGGAAGCCGAGGGGCAGCGGGAGAAGACTTTCCCTCCGATATTTCGAGCGGAGAAGATCATTCAAGTCATGCTTCACAGGATATCCTCCTGGACTGGGGTCGGTCCATACCGTATCCCCTATGATAGTTTCCTCTGCTCAGATCATAAATGCCAATTGGAGGGTGCCCGTCTTCTTTTCTTTTCGTTTTTCTAGGGCATACCGTGGGAGCCCATCGATATATTCAATGCTTTTACGGAAGATGAGTTCGGATTTAATTACTATTTTTTCCCCTTCGGACCTCCCCATTCTTTTTAGGTCGTGATGTAGAGCGTTTTGTGGCGTTTCTGAGCGCGAGACTGCTAACCATTCGAACCCGGATTCACCTGTGATACTCGAACATCCGTTTCGGAAGCCCCATTCCGTGCTCCGATGAGGATTTTTCGGTCCACGGGTCCCTCCGGGGACATGGGGGCTCCTCCGAAGAATAGATCCTATTCTCTCAACTCAGTCAGATGCTCCACTTACATCCCTTCGGATTGTTCGAGCAGTAACTTGATTTCCGACCCCTAGTTCAACTACCTACCAGAGTCATTGCTCCTTCCAATCTACGAATGGTCGAAAAGTCAGAGCGTCTTGCGAATCGCATGCAGATTTGCATCGAGCACCTGGCCGTTGTCACATGCAGATTATCGCTGTTTCGGGGCTAGCAGTCGGCTACTCAATCGGCGAGCCGAGCGCTCCGCTGAGCGTTCCTTGGGGCTCGGAGACGTTCGTGATTAGAAACAAAGAATGAAGGAAAAGCGGATAAGGAAAAAAAATCAGTCTGCTGATGAGGTGCTATGAATAGATTTTTCAGACTCAGAATGGAGAGCACGCTGCCGATATTGAGAAAATCCTCTGCTCCTCCACCGTGCGAAATTCTCTGTCGTACGCTTCTCGGACCCAAGTTTCTCTGAGATATCTTCTCATCGAAGCATAGATTCTATTCCCGCGAAGTCTTGCTCCGTTCATATACGTTATGTTGAGACTCCAAATTAATTCAACAAGATCCTCGCGATCTATGTCCGCAGATCGAAGAGTGCGGAACGCGAGCGTTTTCCATCTGGAGGCTCACAGAAATCCCGTGGGGGTCGGAGGGGATGGTGCCCTCTCTCGATCCGTCGGAATATTCTCAGAACATGGGTCCGATTTGAGCATGCATCCGACCAAAGCTCGTGCCACCGATCGCCCTAACCCCCATGAACGTTTCCTTCGACGACTTTGTTCCGAAAGGATGTGCTCATCTATCGTTGGCTTGATTGGGATTAGAGCTCGGTAGAGTCGATATACCAATATATTGCGCAGGTAGGTGAGTAATGTCGGAATGCCGAATACCCAGCAACGCCAATTTCCAATGGGCTTCTTGCTCGATGTAGACTCCGGGTAGCTTCGTGCAGTCCGTGGGGTCGCTCGTGAGGCGAAAGAGTCACGCGGGGACAGGACACGCTCCCGTCGTCCTTTCCTCACTCTCCGCTCTTTCGACTCCCGGTTCTGCGGAGCCATGCAGCCCGCACTCACGAATCCGGCAAAACGTTCCATACGATATTTCCAAATTGGAATTTCGATGCCGAGTCGATCAGTAACATGTCCGAGCGGGACTTCCGAGAGAAAAACATGCGATCGAGCCGCGCGCGCACCCCTCCAGCGTTCAGTGAGCGGCATCGGAGCCGGTGTTGTTAAAGAATCAGATTCACTTGTGCAGTGGGGATCGATCGGTAGCTAGGAGTGTTGGGTGAGGGGGTCACGCTGATCCTGAGCTCCGGATGCTCACGCGGCGTCTCCTCATCCTCCTCAGCGAGTTGACAATGCAGTGAGTGAAATGAGTGCAGTTTCTTCGGTAACGCCGGCGACCGTCGCCAGCGTTGCGGCCCCGCCGGATGGCACCATCGATCCGTATTCGAAGGATGCTATCAACCAGTTATTTCGTCGCCAGCCGCAGAGGTTTCGTTTTGTGAGCAAATTCAACGCTAAAAGTGCCTCCTGGAAAGACTTCGAACTCGTGTATCTCGACAACCATCTCAAGGATTTCGCGCGATGCGTCCACTGTAAGAGCTTCGTGACGTACTCGAGTAAAAAAGGTACCGGAGGCATGCTCCGTCATCGATGTGTGGGCAAGGACGGCCCAGCGTCGGATGGAGACTCGCCTCCGGCAAAAAAATCCAGCACGGCCGCCGCGCCGAGAAACCTATCGCCCAGACCCCTCACCCTACTAGCGGGAACTCCCGCCCCGAGACCCGTGAACGGCGTGTGCGCCTTGCTCAATATACCGAAGCAAGGAGGAACCCCCATACAGACCATCCTCTACAATCCCGAACAGGGCCTACGAATACAGAACCTTGCCAAACTGGGTTTAACCGTGCAGAAAGCGGCTCGAGATGGGAAAAATTCCCCTCCGATCCCAGCCAGTGCCGTCACGAACGTGTCCATAACGAAAGTACTCGTCCCGGAAGTGAAAACGGAAGTCAGAAGTGACGACCATCTTTCTCCGGCAGGACAAGAAATCGAAACGGCAACGCGGGCTGACAGGGTTATGAAAGAAGAGAAATTGCACGAGGTTAACGGAGTCGAGCAAATCGTATCGAACGTCGAAATCCACGAAGATATCAGCTACGATGCTCCGAGCAGCATATCGGACGACCCGAGGAACGGCGACTTTTCGCTTCTGACTGCCCCAGCGGAAGTCCAGCTCGCCGATCTGCAAGTGCGACATGAGATCGAGGAACACAACGCCAGAATGGAGCTGTACAAAAAGAAAATGGAAATTGTTGAAATGAAGAAAGAGTTTTGGAAATCGAAGCTCAAGGAGCTGAAAGTCAACTTTTGATCCAACTCCTTCTTCGAGAGAAAACGAACTTTGCCGTAGGACCTTACCTTCGAAAATTGTATGGAATATCTTCATGCGCCTGATACGAGAAACAGCAACGGCTCATCAGAGAGAACAAAAACATTATTTGGGGGCCGTCGATAATTTGATGCGACTTCCGGGCCGTCTATAGCGCCGCTGAATTTTTCGGGAACAGTCCGTGATGATGGTTCGTACTTGCCGGAACCGTGAAGCATGCTGGAAGCCCACAACAGGGAAGACCACCCGCATACGTCTGTGAGTCGGGCCCGCGAACCCATCGATTTCGACTCCGACATTATTCCGAATAATTTCGAACCTGACCACCAGTCGTGTATCTCAGAAAATTTTCATATGCCTACGCCGAAGGGGCTTATTCCGCTGGACGCGGCGTGAAGTCCGGCGGGGTTCGTGCGTCGTTCGGCAGCACGGTACTCAATAATTCGATTCATTCTTTGAAGGTGAGTCACATCAGCGCATTCCGAACGATTATATGTATTTTGGACAATTCGGATTATTGGAGGAGCAGGTCATGAGTCATGAAGCGATCATACCGTGAGGGTGACCGGAGTTTCTTTTCAGGTTTCCGAAATCGAATAAATTCCGCGGCGGAGTGGCAGCCATTGCTCTTGGCGGTCTCCTCCCGTATGGTGAGCAGTCTGCTTAATGCGGAAATTCTCCTCGTGGCTCTCTTCCAACGGATCATAACGTTTCCACAGAGTTCATATGACGTTTCGTCTCCACAGGCAATATACGCGTCGTATGGGAAGATCGTCTCCATGCAATTATACATTGAAATCGTCGAGTGCCAAACTGACTCCAGCTGCAATACTCACCCCTGAGTGAGGGGGAGGAAGTTGATCGGAGACGGGGATACAACATACCTATATAGCAGAAGAACTTTGGTAAAGAAAGCTTTAAAATCCGAGCAGACGGAGAAGAAACAATGTGCGATGTACTTCGAGCGTCTTGCATCAGATCGAACAATGTAAAAAACTTAAGCAGCGAGTAAAATAATCCAGTCAGTAGTGTGATATAAATCATATATTATCGGTCCTAATCTCATAGTGTAAATAACCCGAAGTATGGGATTGTACATAAAAATGACTATTTGAAGGTATGAGACGCGTTATTCCTCATCTCAGCCCGCGGGCCTTCCGAGCTCTCCAGCAAACCTCACCACCGTATCTTTCTCGGTGCTGTTGCCTGTGCTGTCTGGAAACTGCGAACAAGGAGCGTAAAGCACAAAGATGGGGCTGAAAGGGAATCGGTAAATCGAGCCCAACCACAGAGGTCACGCTCACTGGAGGATGGCGGGCTGATTCCGTTGTAGGCTCGAACCCTGGTCACGGGAGATTCTTCGAAACGAGAGAGTTTTCGAGGATAGATAAGACCTCGGAGCAAACCGCAGCACAGAAATACTTTCTCGTGCATGAATAGAGAGCCGTATGGGAGGTGGCGTGATCCCTACAATGTCACCGCAGCCCGCAGCAGGCGTCGCCTCCAGCAGGACTCCGCTCCGAGAGACCCCACGGGTCAAGATTTTGTGGCCTTCGGGCATTTTTCAGGAGAAGTAGTGGATCCCGTCAGCTTCATCGCTATTCACATGGTTTCCAGCGCAGGAAGAGCAGTCAATTCCAGACCAAGATCCGAAACTGTGCTTCCACGGAGTCTGAATAGCTCAGAAGTCGCCGATGGCTGGACCTATTGGGCGCCTATTGGGCGATGCTAGTCCGAGACATGTACATGCGAGATCTGCTTATGCGAAGCACGAGATCTTCGATAATCCAGTAGAGTGAAGCGTCGACCGCCGAACTCGGCGTCTGAAGCTGAACACTGATTCAGAATATTCCCCGGAAAAAACAAATCTTCGTGCATCGATCTACATAGGTGTATGAGAGACCGATCGGCGATCGCTGATAGGCACGGATCGAGCGGAGCGGAATCGTTCATGGCATTTTCGCTACAGAATTGAGATTAGTAAACAAGCTGTGGCGTGACATCCCGCGGAGAGGCCTACAGAAACAGATTCAAATGAGGAGGATCCAATGCACTTTTGTGGAGAAGTAGATCACACCTGACCAGCGGCCTACATTCCTACTCTCTAAATATCGGAATCTCAACGAGAAGAGTCCTGTCATGGGATCGAGCGACGCTTTTGATGTTCGAGCGCACACAGTTCGCAGTCCGAATGAAGTGGTTCGAAGGATGTGTGGCCTTCATCGTATGGCTCGTAGTTTCTGCGGCTTTGGCGGGGGCTGAGCCTCCAGGGACATCTTTCATCATTAACTTCTTGAGATATCGAGGAGGTTTGTCAACATATTATTCGCTATGACAAAAAGGAGGATACCACTCTTTTAGATATTTCTCCGACAGTGGAAGACGCGCAGAAAAAAGTTCTTTTTTCCAGGTGCAACGAAGGAGGGCTGAAAAGCGAAGAAGCTCAGAGACCTTCTCTCAATAAAATATGGTCGAAGCCGCATCCCTTTGTTTCCTTCAATCGCAATGAGACTCACTAAATAGTATCACATATATGTGGAGGAGTTCAGCGGCTGCTGGCTGATGCTCGACCAGGTTCTAGGTTCCCAGCTATCTGCCGAGGTATAACCCTTTCCGAATCACGCCATCTGCTTTCTCTGCTGTGATTTCTATTTCGCCTGTGACGCTGTCTCGGCAAACTATAGCTCCGATCTTGTCTACACCTGCGGCTCCATGGACGATAACCTTATAACGACTATTCTCCAGCTGGGATTACTTATCGGTCCGAAACTCAGTCGCGGGCACAAATATCGACTTCGTGGGAGAGCTCGCAAACGCATGCTTCGGCGTTACGATTCTTCCAACAGGGTCGGATACTACCTGATCCTCAGCCATGGAAACCGAGACGGCGCACGAGCGTTTCCATCGATTTATCCAGCTCGAGACGTTTAGCTACAGCATGTACTGGCCATTGAGTCTCTCAGGAGGGTTGTCTTCGCTGGAAGGAGATTGATTACCCTCAAGGTTGTCAGTTGTCAAAGATCAAAACGCTCAGAGCTTCAAAACTGCATGAATATGCCCTTTACGATCGCTGGTTGCGGTATACGAAGAAGTGATCAAACGTGACGACCCGAGGTCCAAGGAGGCTCCGGCGCCACATTTCTGGTGTGGCGGTATTTTTCTGAGCCGCAATCTATGACCGAAGTTCGGATCGCCCTGCGGGGAATGTCGCCGTGTACTTACGAGCCGAAAAGGCTTCCGCGATCCTCGTGAAGACGTGCCTTACTACTCGTTCGAATCCGCAATCATCCTCCAAGGTTTATCTGGGCCTTGCCTCGGAAAGGAAACCGATTCTCCGGTGAATACGGCGACGTTGAATTTTGGCTATCTGGTCCGTCCCGAGGGTACTTCCATCATTGCGGGGGATCTCATCCTATGAAACTTGAGAGAAATTCCACGGCTGTACCATCTTACGAGAACTGGAAATGGAAGTGGATATGACGTGCAACCTGGGAGTTATGCTGACTCTGAATAGATTGCTAAGCCGAGGGCATGGAAGCTGAGATTCTCTCAGGGCGAGGAACGGGAGACCTTGAAGTGGTTCCCGCCACGCGTGTCTGGATCTGCAAGTCTTGTCTCCATGGATAAGCTCTGCGATCACATGCGTCGATTGACGATCGACCATGGCTCCTACAGCACAATAACTTTCCTCGAGAGTCGACGAAACCCTGGCGGCGCTTACGCCTGTAAATCATCTGGATAAAGCTTAATCCTCCAAAGCGGCTTGAGACTGTTTGCAAAGCTATATAAGAATTGGCCGAACGCTCAAGACCGCATTTCATGTCGTGCATAATGATGAAGTTCTTTATTCTCTTCTGTTTCCTGCTCGGGGCGGCTTCTGCCCAGCGTGTCACTTTCAAGAATTGCGGTGAGCATACCTCATTTAAGGTGCTGCGGATATGTCGACGGTCGGCAGCTAAGCGAGAATGTCGTTAAAATGAAGTTATTGAGTATTATTCAAATCGATTGAATGTGATTGATATGGTGAGGTCAGTGATGGCGTTCGACCTGCGGGATACCAGGTGATTTTCCGTTCGAACATCTCGAGGAGTGGAGATCCAGTTGAAAATCCGCCATAGAGTGAAGGGGGGCAATTTTCGAAGCGAATGATCAGTTTTTGAGCCTCCATTGAGGTGGAGTCATGCGGCAGCTTCGGACTTTGAGCGGACGCCCTCGCAAGGCCGGTCGCGGCGATGGGAGACCGATGAGAATACCGGAAGGAGCGATTCCAGGACAGACTCAGAGATTCAGTGGATGCATCGCTCTGCCAAATACATCAAGTCGCAGCTTCTTCCAGAGTCTGACAAGTCGGGCTATGGGACAGTCAATGTTATTGACATCAAGGACCCGATTCTCTTCCCTTCAAATGTCTCTGCGGATATCGATATTGAAGTCACGAAAGCTTTCCCGGAAGGCGCCACGGTTCAGCTGACAGTTTATCGAGTCTTCAGACTGTTCGGAAAAGATCGACACATCAAGATTCCGTGCGTCATGAAGGCTGGCTCTTGGTGAGGCTCCTCATGTTTCCGCTCACGACGGCCATGTAACAATGGACCTTTGTTGGATAGAAGAAGTCTCAGCTCTGAATGGATAATTTTAAGGTCTCGTTTTGCCTTCAGAATGTCTCTCGTTCGCAAAGCAAAGGCACTGATATTTCTCGAATCCGAATCGGAGTCATGAATCCGCAAGGATTCTTGCATGGCCGCGATCGAGAGTTCATACGGGAATAATGAAACTCTGATTCATTCCTCCTCAATGATTTTCTGGTCCACAGCGAATACGATGTCTGCAAACTTCTCCTGAAATCGTCGAAACCTGGGGCGACCTTTGATTTGTGCACGGTTTGGCCCGAGGTACGAGAAAGTCCATAATTTTCGGAGCGAGAGTCTGGACCCTCCGATCCCCGAGTCGAGATTGCGAGGTTCCTGGAACATTGAACACCTCATAAGTATCTCTACTGAAGACCGAGATCATTTTCAGGGTAAACCCTGCGTCTGTCCCATCCCAGAGACGAATCTGAGGAAGGAGAACGCCAGTCTCAGCTTCCCGACTCTGCCCGGACTTGCGAAATTCTTAGTCAGTGGAAACTACGCGGTCAATGCCAAATTCATCGACCCCTCGGACAAGCAATCGTTCTTCTGTCTTGACATCAAGGCCACTCTCGGTTGATCGTCACTTGTGACAACGGATATCAGCGCATCCTCCCAACGTATTTCTATGCAGTTGGACGGACAATGAAATAAAACTTTCCAAAAACGAGCTCTTTTCCCTCATAAACGGCGGAGCTCCCCCTCATGAATAACATCCTCCGATCGCGAACTGGGGAAGTATCTCTCGACCGAAAACGCCTCGACTCATATCGAAGTCTGCAGAGAATTCACTGAACCCGAGCGTCTCGATACCTGTTCACGAGCGACTGCTGTGCGCACGGATGTCGTCGCCATCTTCCGGAGTCTCCCGGAGCGCTGGCGCGAAACCGTGACGCGCAAGCCGAAGTCCGCTCGAGACATCTCCTCCACTTCATTACGATCGTTCACTTTTTCCAAGAATACATGCTGATAGCTGACTAAGGATCGCGGGAACCCATAGTTTAGACTTCTCGCGACGGAGACCAGAGGTTCGACAGCCCCTCTCGAAACCTGCCATTTCCTTGTCAAGAATGCAGCGTGCCGAGTGTACCGTTCTCTCATAGGTGCAATTCCTTAGCCGCAATCTGATTCCTTGATCGGCGGGACGGCTGCACACAGAGAAACCCCGGTACCTTGCCCCCCAGCCTGATTGTCGCGCGATACGCGCTTCAACGCTCGAGTCTTCACACAGCTGTCTGCTTATCACCGCCTGGCTGCAATAAACTCTGAGCTCTCATTTGGCGCCTCGAAAAGAAGTGATTTCTCAGAGAGTCCAGAGTCACGAAGCGCCACTCGGAATTGAACTCTGGTCGATCGTTCGGGAGATATCAGCGGAAATGGAGCCAAAATTTTCATTCTTCGATTTCGAAAGCGCGCCAGACGAACTGGAGAGGGAACCGTGCTGCTGCTTTGATGAACCATCAACGGAGCATCAACAACAGAGAGAGGTGAAGGGGAACTCGCACGAGATCGACGGCAGGGTTCGAACTGGCGCTGTGTAACGCCGTCCTTGAAAAGTGGAGCTTGTCTTCGGTGCTCGCGGTAGGCGAGAAATTCGTGCAGCCCCCCCCCAAACGAACACATTTTTGAGTCGTCGTTCTTGATGTCTCGATGAGAGTGTTGATGGTTGTGGTAAAGATGATGATGACGGTGTTGTTGCCCCTTCCACTACCACTAGCTGTGCGATGAGGTGATTTGTTTTTCTGAGTGGCTCAGAGTCTGTCAGCAGTGACTCGCTGTTTATATCAGCGAGCTAGACCGAACGACCAGTGGACTCCGCTCGCATCTCGATCCTGAAAGAACCCGGAACGGTGCATCGCGAAGGAAATTCGCTCTCGGACTGCTCCAGGAACGGACAGGAGGAGTGGTCAGCTGGTCTCGATGTATCGTTGTGGCTATCAGCGGTGGTTGCACTGACAAATACGTAGTTTTCGCAACAGCTATAAATTCATCGGAGCGATTCACTAGAGGAATCGATAAAATGGGAAGTGCTCTCGTGAGATTCGCACCCTCTGCGATCCATTCTGTCGACGATTACTTGTCAGCTCTCCCGGAGCTCCAGCGCGACCTCAAACTCGGCTCGACGCGATTCCTGAAAACAGTGAAGGTTCGCGTCGCGGGCTGCGAATACCCACTGGTCGCGAAAGTTTTCGTGATACACGACGAATCCCTGCCGCTCTCATATCACAAGAAGAATATCGACAAAATTCGCAACGCTCTGGAGAACTGTCCGAATGCGCTGCCTTTCGCCAAAGCAATCATATTGGAGAAATCGGCTATACTCCTTCGTCAATTCGTCAAGTATTCTCTATACGATCGGATCTCAACGCGACCGTTTCTACTACCGTCGGAGAAGAAATGGATCGCTTTCCAACTACTCTGTGGGCTAGCGCAGTGCCATCGCGCCGAAGTCTGTCACGGCGATATCAAGCTCGCGAATATCTTGGTGACGGGGTGGAATTGGGTGGTGCTCACCGATTTCGCTTCGTTCAAACCGACTCTGCTCCCCATGGACGACCCGGGTGATTTCTCGTATTTTTTCGACACGTCCAAAGGCCAGGTCTGCTGCGTAGCGCCGGAGAGGTTCTTCAAGGAACGGGTGCCGAGAGTGGATGCCATGGAAGAATCCAGAGGAAGTCTTACACCCGCCATGGATATATTCTCTCTGGGCTGCGTATTCATAGAACTATTCACCGATAGGGGGAAGAGCCCATTCAAACTGTCAGATATGTACAAATACATCGAAGCGAAAGATGAGGTGCTCCCAACACAGCTGGAAGATATCGAAGACGAAGGTGAGCTCTATTCTCGAGTCCGTTTGATCGGTATCTGGGAAGCATCTATCAGTGATTTTCGAAGAATGCAATGACTCATCTCTGGGGTTAATTCTCGGTTATGATCAAATTCCAGGAATAAGAGAACTGTGCGCACATATGATTCAAAGAGATCCCAAGAGAAGATTTTCGGCCGACGAGTACTTGGAGCTCGCTCGCAAGCAAGAGATCTTCCCGTCATGTTTCTACAATGGTCTCCTTGACTACTTGAAAGTTTACGCTCTGGACACAGCTCATCCGGATTCTCAGATTTCACGACTGTACAAAGACCATGAGATGTTTCTCCAAAAGATCGCTGGAAGTGAAGACGGGGTTCTGGCTTTGGTTAACTTCATAACGTCCATGCTCCGCTCACTCAAGCATTCATCCGCAAAAATGGTTGCTCTGAAATTGATGAGGATCTGTGCGGAACGACTCAACCCGCAAGTCATCCTCGATAGGTTCGTGTACATCGTAGTTCGACCCGGATCGGAGAGCCTAATCATCGACTCGAATTCACTCCCTCCGCCTAACCATTCGCTCAAGATTCAGGAACGAGCGGGATAGTTGTTCCAGTCTGATTGAGCGGAGTGCCAACAAAAAGAAAACAGAAATTATAATGGACTCATGATCCTATTTCAGACTGCTGCCTTTCATGCTGAACATGCTCTCGGATCCTTGCGCCCTAGTCGTCGCCGAGGCTGTCCATGTGCTGACCGATAGCTTGAATCACATACAAAACGTCCCAAAAGCTGATGCCTTCGTCTTCGTTGAATATATACTCCCGGAACTGCAGAGAGTTTCGACTGACCACAATACGATCGTTAGGGTTGCTCTGGCAGCCAACATCGGCTCACTCGCGGAGTCGGCTCTGAGGTACGTTCCCGTCCCTAGCCCTCATATTTTAGATAAGCGCAAGTCGATCTTCCGAGTTCGGAGTCTTCCCATCGGCTCACGATATACGATTAGAAAAATTAAAGCCGAATTTCCGTGTAGGTTCTTGGAGACTAGTCACCTAGATTTTACCGAGAGCGGAAAAGAAGACGTCGGGAGTCTGCTACATTATCGCACCTCGTACGAGCGGGAATTGGAGGGTCTACACAACGCAATGCAGAATATCGTTGCAACTCTCATATCCGATAGCTGCAATCAGGTCAAGAGGATGCTCTTAGAGAAAGGTAATTTGTGATTATGCTGAAAGATTCGAAATCGTGTTTGCGTAAGGAAAGTTGCCAAGGATTACGCTCATCGAATGCTGGCTTTTATCTCTGGTCATGTGCTTCCTCCAGGTGCTACGCACTTATGCGTGTTCTTCGGCCAAGAACGAGCTCACGACGTACTCCTGTCCCATATGGTCACGTTTCTGAACGATTCATCCGACCACGAGCTACGTAGCTCATTCTTCGAAAGCGTCGCCGGCGTCGCTGCCTTCGTCGGAACGACAGTGACGCAAATTCTGATGCCCTTGATTGAGCAAGGCAAGTTCTCGTTGATAAACACGTGAGACGTGAGTCTCCGGATAAAAACTTATCACGAAGCGACGAGGAAGCAGATACCCTCAGTAGCTCCGTGTTCCTCCACGCCATTTGCCCGTTTCGCTTTCAGGGTTCCGAGACAATCATGACGCAGTGGTTTGCAGTGCTTTAAAATGCATAACGGCTCTCACGGAGATCCGCTTCTTCCGACCCACCACCTTATGTGATCTCTTCAGTCTTGCGGGCGGATTGTTGGCGCACAGAAATTCCTGGATACGCGTTGAAGCAGCACAATTCCTCGCTTGCGTCGCCAGGACGGTTCCGGTCTCTTTGAGAGAATGTCGCCTGAGGGCCTATCTCGCGCCCTACCTCGAAAGTCCCATCACTCAAATCGAAAAGGCCGATGTGATAATCGCGCTCTCCAAAGATGTCAAGATCGACTCTCGTACCTCGACGGTCCCGACGAGGGACTCGGAACCCTGTATAAATTTCGATGGGAAAAAATGCAAACTCATTTCTCTGAAGGAAACTGTCCCCATCGACTCTGATGAGAATATTCCCGACGACGAGCTCTGCGGAGCTTTGAATCAACACCGGCAGCTACAGAGATTATTCGAGAAGAAGAAAAAGCTTGCGGGACAGCTCCACGTCGAAACGAACGATGGGCACTTCTCGCAAGCGTGGAAACCGAAAGGTACACTCATGGCCCAAATGCATGAGCATCAGCGATCAATCAACAAGGTTAGTAATTATTTCGTGGATCCCCTCACCCAGTCTCGTTCAAGGAAACATCCAATCGTTCAAATTATCTGCCCGTCGCAGGATCTCTGATGAATATATAATATGGTCAAGCTGAAACCGACCTTCCCGTTCCAGATCTGTGCGATGCCAGAAGCGATGTTCGCCACCTGCTCGTCCGACGGTACCGTGAAGCTGTGGGACTGGGGCAAAATCGAAAAAAGGGACATGACCAATAAGTCCTGTTTCACCTACAACCGTCTGACCGGCGAACTGGTCGCCATGGATTACTGCCATCGCGAAAAATCCCTCATGGTCGCGAGCAACTCGGGCAACATGGAAGTTTTTTGCGTCGCGCCCGAAGGGCCCAGATCGACAAACAGCAGGTGTTTGGACCCTATCGAAGACGGCTGGGCGGTCGATATCAAACCTCTTGACGGTACGGTCATGGCGTACGCATCACTCCATGGCGGTATTCACGGCTGGGACCTTCGAATGCCGGAGCCACCGTTCAAGTTGAAGAATGACACCTTGGTGGGCTTGATGCAATGCATGGCCATTGATTCCTCGAAATCATGGCTCGTGACAGGGAGCTCGGAGGGAATCATCGTCTGTTGGGATCTCCGTTTCCAGTTGCCCATAACACGGGTGAGTTCTCTCCCTCTCCATTTTCCCATGACGCGAGAGTTGTCCGGGCTGAACAACCCGATTGATTGTTCGTTCAATCGATGGATTGATTCATAGGCCGAACCGCATCGAGGAATGGACATGGCGTGGTTGATGTTGAAATCACATGAAATTTCGATTTTTTCAGTTCCAACATCCTTTCAAGTGTCGGGTCTACAGTCTGGTAATCCCGAAGCATTCCAGCATCGGCAGCGTTTGGGCATCGCATCTCGGCAACAATGAAGTCTCCTTATGGAATCTTGAGAATCAGCAGAGATCCAAGACACTGTGGGCTTCCAGCAGCCCTCCGTTCAACGATCGAATATTCAGTCGACACGTGAGCTACGCTGTCTGCCAGGCGGATCATTACCTGTACACCGGTGGAACCGACATGAGGCTGCGCTGCTGGGACGTCGCGGAAAATGCTCACGGTAGCTCATATCTGATTTGCGGCTCAGCTCTGGATGCGGACAGGATCCAAGCATCGTACAGTCACAATTTATGCGACGGGACCGAGGTGATCCAAGAGACTCTTCGCAAACATCCGTCGTCTGACGGACGAGCCGAAACACGCATGGGCAGCCGAGCTGCTGCGGGTCATCATGACTGCATCAGTCAACTGGGATTGATCAAAACTCAACGACACTTTCTCATATCGACATCGAAGGACGGAGTTGTAAAGGTCTGGAAATGAGACGACTGTGATCCAAACTCAGATTCAGTGGACGCCCCAGCCAACCTCGGATCCGCGCTCAATGGCAACCCGAAAAGAAGGAGCAAGCTCAAATGTATCAATGAAGGGGATGACCGATAGGTAGGAAAAAGGAGAAATCATGTAATATTTGATGGCGATAACTTAATTGGTCATTGCTCCTCACCTTGCTGGAAGCAGAAGCCGAGAGGAGTTGGGAGCATTCCCCATTTGAGTAGAAGGGTGGATTCCGCTCTCACTCAGCCATGTGATAAGTATTCGGGAAGATATCAGCGCCGCCGTTTCTCCCTATGTATGAAGGTCCTCATCGTGGTGCTGACTTTCCTGGCTGAGCGATTCTCGTGCAGATTCCCGTCGTTCGAGACGTGTGCTCTCTCTCCAACGGGGATTAATAAACACACGAGATTTTCTTCGAAAAACGCTTCCTACATCTGTAGAGAGGGGCTCTGTAGAGGCTAGATTTATTTGATGTAGTTCTGACACTTGCGATCTGTTGCTGGACCTGAAGATCCTTACAGGAGCTCAGGGAAGGCTTCCTGAGGGTGGGAAATCCCCTCTGATGAATCGGAAAAATTCTCCCCGACATCGCTGGTCGGGAGGGGGAGTGGGCGTTGTATCCGAGCCATTTATTCTCCCACGCTGACCAGCGCCGCGCGCCGCCGAAGAGTACAGGGTGGTCATTTTTAGTCGGGACTTTTTTTCCCTCTGCTCGTCCCGGCCCTAACTTTTGAACGGCTGGATGAAACTATATGAAATAACCCACCAATCAACAGCTCTCGCCCTGACTGACACGATTCCGTCCCCAGCGGTGACGATTTCGGCCAGTATCACCTGTTGCGGGCGTTTTGGAAATGATCGGTCACTTTTTTCTCGTCGCTCCACGAAAACGCCTCTTTCTCGGCGACCGCTGGGTCGATCGGGCTCAACCTGGTTGCGTTCGACGCGGGACAACCTGGCGGAGGTATGCCATAAAAAAAATTCAGGTACCATGTTCCTGGGGGAAACGCGGAAGGGGTAAACTTTGGTTTGAAAATTGGACAAATTTACCAAAATTCCGGGTTGTCGCTAAACTCAGTCGATAACTCCTCAGGGAAGCCGAATTCGAAAATTTTCATGATGGCTAAAAGTGCTTGAAAAGGGCCAATTCACCCGATCTGGGGGTCAGCGGGCTGATCGGACGACTTTTTTCCTCCGAAAATCGTCATCTCGAAATTCGTCCTCGTGGAACGCGGAAGTACCGCTTGGGAGCGCTGATGTTGTGTTCAAGCGCGCGCTCCAGCCTCTCAGCATGCTTCCGAGCGATGGCGCTCTCGGATTTCCAACGGTCGGAATCCGCCGGAATCAGCCATTTTGAAAAAGGAAGAGTGTGAGGGAAGAGTTGAAACGCCACGCGGTCCTCGCCAGTTTGGTGGAAGGTAAGACGCCCCAGGAGATCATCTCTTCCCAACGGTGGTTCCTGCTTGGTCCGGCTTCAGCCATCTTGCAGATATCAACTTGAGAGTCCGGAGAACACAATGAATTCACTGAGATCACGGCTGTGGCAGTTGCGTATCACAGATTGCAGCGATCCCGAATTCGACAGCGAAATGATGCACAGAGGACTCGCGCGGCTCTTCCCTTTTCAAAATGGCTGATGCCGGCGGATTCCGACCGTTGGAAATCCGAGAGCGCCATCGCTCGGAAGCATGCTGAGAGGCTGGAGCGCGCTTGAACACAACATCAGCGCTCCCGAGCGGTATTCCGCGTTCCACGAGGAGAATTTCGAGATGACGATTTTCGTAGGAAAAAAAAAGTCGTCGGATCAAGCCGCTGACCCCCAGATCGGGTGAATTGGCCCTTTTTAAGCACTTTTAGCCATCATGAAAATTTTCGAATTCGGCTTCCCTGAGGAGTTATCGACTGAGTTTTGCGACAACCCGGAATTTTGGTAAATTTGTCCAATTTTCAAACCAAAGTTTACCCCTTCCGCGTTTCCCCCAGGAACATGGTACCTGAATTTTTTTTATGGCATACCTCCGCCAGGTTGTCCCGCGTCGAACGCAACCAGGTTGAGCCCGATCGACCAAGCGGTCGCCGAGAAAGAGGCGTTTTCGTGGAGCGACGAGAAAAAAGTGACCGATCATTTCCAAAACGCCCGCAACAGGTGATACTGGCCGAAATCGTCACCGCTGGGGACGGAATCGTGTCAGTCAGGGCGAGAGCTGTTGATTGGTGGGTTATTTCATATAGTTTCATCCAGCCGTTCAAAAGTTAGGGCCGGGACGAGCAGAGGGAAAAAAAGTCCCGACTAAAAATGACCACCCTGTATATATGGATATCGTGAAGTTTCCCTTCGCCCTATATGCGCTCGGAGCACGTGGGAGTCGGCTGTACTGCAAGCTCCATCCGTGGAAATCATCATTGGATAATATTTCTTTCCCCTTGCCCTTCCTCCGCCGCTGGTTTCCCGATGCACTTTGTCTCGGTCTCGACCGGAGGACTCGTGATGACCGAAGGACGTGTGCGAATCTGCCGCGGACTGATCAAGACGGATCCTGTGCGTCAGGAAATATCCATAACGCCCGGCCCGAACGATACTATGGCATAATTGATTGTTCTCCGGCAAGGCTCGCGCCACGGTCATTCGGCTCCTATGAAAGCAAGTTTGATCCCTTTCACGTAGTCGTCACCCTCCTCAGCAAGGTCCATTATGCTTTGCAGAACTTTTACGGAGCTTCTGTGCATCTGCCACGGAGGAACATCGAGAGTACAGACATCGCACGCATCCACTGACACGCATCCATAAATATTTGGTGGGCGTTCGAGAATTGATCTACGAGGTTTGGCGCTCAGAAGCAAGCTGCCTCGGCTCCTGCATCTGGTTTTCGTCAGACAGAGCTCTAACGGTTTCAGGCCCCCCCTCGGCAAGAGGTGAAGTCTTCCCGAGCCGAGAAATCCCATCCTCGGAAATGCCGCTCACTTAGGGGGCTATCTGACCCTCCCATGTCTCGAGATTCCTTCATTCGAATCTCGCTGCCATAGCTCAGTATGCGTTCGGTGGATAATGACGTTGACCCAAGACGCCGATGATTGGAGGGCCCTTGCACCAACATTTTGAATCGGGATGCTCCGGTGTTGTGCTTCTCTCACCAACCTTGCCTTCGCGACAAGTCCTCATCAAGGAGCTCGGCTCTGACGAAGTGGCAGAGCTCGAAAACTATCGGTCTGGGCAAGTCGGCGCAACGATTTAGCTCCGGCGGAACCTACTCCAATTTCACCACAGTTTCCGCGGAGAGTAGCCGCCTGCCGGATCCGGATAGCCGTCAAGCTTCTCCCTGCCAATGCAGAAGGTATAGGCTCCCTGCAGGGGGGGGGGGAGAAGTCGAGAGAGATGCTGAAAAGCTCGAGCACAGTTGGTCTGGAATGTTTTGAATCTAGAAATCGGAGTTTTTGTTTCGATGCATGGTTTCTGTTCTCGGTCGGTTCGTGGGCCGCCCATCGAAAGCTGTGAATTCCGATCGGATTTCCCGGAATTCGTAGGCGGAGAGACTTTGCTTCCATCTTCTAATGACCGCTGGATCGTGTGATCCAGAGGACCGATGAGAAGACCTTCCGAAGGCGCGGCGTCACCTCCGGGGAGCTCAGGCAGCCCTCGTTCCATCGTTTCGGGATCGAACAATTGTGGGGCACATCGGTCGACGTAGTTCTCCCGCATCAGGGGAAATTGCTGATTATTATCGAAATCGAGGACTCTCACCTGTTATCTTATTAGATTAGTAAATATCTTAGGGTAATGATACCCGAAGTCATTTGTCGCTCGCAGCGATGACGACGTGTCAGCGTTCCGTCTCCAAGACATCCACTCGCTTTGTCTCGAGCTTGTTATCGGAGTGTCTGATTCGGTCGTCAGGATCAATTCACGTTGCACATCGATGTCTTGAACAAGAACGTTCGACGTCGTTTTCGCTCACGACGTTGACGCGACGTGTGCATCTTTCGGTGCCTCCTGTCACATTGTGAGCTAGACTCGGGGAATCTATGAGTTTGATCGTCATGTATATGAACTACTCCCAATCAACGGAATTTCGAGAGGAGCTGATTGCGTCTGAACCGCAGCTGCTTGAGGACTGACCGAAAAGCCCGTGGCCCGATCTGGTCCGCTGGAGATCAGAGGTCCGAATCAGTTCGAGATTCTTCGAACGCATTTGCAACAGGACGCCAGCTTTGCGGTAGGGTCTCTATTCCACACATGAGGTCATTCACCTGGAGATCATGACTGTATTCGAGGCCTCTCGACGTCAGATGACAGCTCAAAATCGTCACGAGAAGACTGGCTCAGGCAGGCCCACGGGGATCCTTCCTCAGAATGAGCCATTTGTGAAGTCGTCCTAAAAAAATCCCATCTCCTGAAGTCAGCCCCCATGAGCTTTCCGTTGGGGTCGAATGAGCTTGGGGAATGTCGGGAAGAAATCTGGGAAGGATATTCCGCCGATCGAATCGCGCTCCAACCAATTGGTAGCATTAGGAGTATGAAGTTTATTAACACTACCTTACTAGCGATTTCCCATGAAATGTGGAAATGAGCCGGGAAGATACCGGAGATCGCGATTGTCGGTCCCGGAGGAATGCGGTCATCTTGCCCCTGCATTAGGATTTCCAAGATTTTTCTGAATTATTGAAAGATGGTTCGGGTTGATGCCAGCATAGCTTGGGACCAGGTCAAGGTCTCGGCGGATTCTCATGTTGTGGGAATATTTTCGGCGGAAGATAAATTCCACTTCATGGCGGAGAAGGAGGGGATATGCCGTAGCGTACGTAGAACGTCTACCATCACAACAACACGTCAATACCGATTTTGGAACCCGGGTGGTTTTCTCAAAGGTCGTGGAACCAAATCCCATTATGATGATATTTCTTGTCCCCGGGGAGGTTCCACTGGACAAGTTTGAACATGATGTGATTGGATGTCCGGCTGAGAAGGCCTTCGCTGGATACCAAGACTACCACGAAATGATTCGCTCATGCCAGCTGTAGCGATCATATTCGGTGTTCGAATAAGTTCCCCACGAGGAAAGGGAGCCCATTCCACGGAAATCGCCAACATTTCAGCCTCTGTGTGGGAGCCCGACCGTCAGGCAGAGAACGGGTGGAGACACGAGTTGATGCTAACGAATTCAATTAGCTCTTTCAATGACTCGCGCATTTTGGAATCTCGCGGAATCATATCTTACTGAGCGAATCGAGTCATTACAGTAGATTAAAATGGAATTCGAGCGATGTTGGTGAGGAGGAATTCATTCTATATGGCCATGATTGAGAGAGAGCCTCCGGAGAGCATCGAGCTCGGATTGCGAGCGAATATGCTACGGCATGAGTGCGAGCACAGCCGCGACATCCCCAGCTCGTCAGGACTCCTGATCCCGCCGTCAATGAAGGGGGATCCGATGCACGCGGAAAAAGGGTTCTCATTTTGAAGGTTTCCGGGAGCGATTGCGGATGCACCTGGAATACTCCCGGATAGTGTACAAAAGCAGGATTTCCTCTGAAAATATTGAGTTTGTGCGATATACTTGAGAAGAGTAGCGAAGATTCAGATAGGCTCGACCGGCGGGGCACAACTCATTGGGCTGGACCAGTCGATCTAGGGGACGATTCCCTGACATTGATGGAGATCGGATCAGAGTAGCGGTGCACGGTATTTGAGATTATTACGATATAGGTAGGAGAGGGGAGCAGTTCGCGGAAATACTGAATCCCGCGAAGGAAATTCATATATCACACATGAGGCACACTTCCAGCGATTACTTGTTGGATCACCAAGGTTAGAAGGTCTCTCAACCGTGAGGATCGAGCACGGCTATATAAATTCAATTGAACACCAACTACATTTATCGAAGGCATTCGCGGGATTTGAGGTCATACTCAAATTCAATAGAATGACATCGATGACTTGAAGGGGAGTGCTGAACATGTGAGACGCCGATCGGGCTGAAACATTGGTCATACATCCCGCCGCGAGAGAAGTTCAACCCTAAGAGAAGTCTATAGTCTTCCCCAGTCTTCTCATATAGTCAATGCTTGAGGGCGAATTCTCGATGATCATTTGAACACCTTCAAGGTGGCAACACGCGCCTAACCTCTTAGGGTTGAACTTCTCTCGGGGCCCTCCTTAGATAAAATCAAGGTACCCGCAATTCGAGGGAAGGCTGAAGGTATGTACTCGATGTCGTTTCACTGCAGCTGTGGAAAGAACTAAGATTTCGTGGTTGGATGAGGGAAAGACGTTTTCACGCAATATTCCGGTAAAGGCGTCGACACTACCTGCGCGGGTTTTTTCTGCTTCCTGCTCCTCCTCATCGTCATTGGGCAGATCGAGCCTCCCGGTGACTCCGAGGTTTCGACGCCATGGGCAAAGGCGAACGACATGCGCCCTCATCCATGCTGCCGGTCTCACCGTACCTCATAGAATAAGATACAAGATTCCCCGTAGAGACGCGCGCCTCTACGTCAGTGTCTTTGGTCCTCGTGTCGCATATCAGCAACCTTAACCGAACTCGTCCATCATGAATCTGCGCTCGTTGTCTTCCTCTATGCTCTTCTGTTCCACCCAGTATGATCAAGAATGTCTGACCACCCGCCGGAGTCAAGTAGTGAGCATGTGATTGAGTCGGGGTTTTCTCGAGGAGCGCAAGGAGGGGAACAAGTTCGATTCCGCTAATTTTGCCGGCTCCTCATTAGCCGAGTCACAGGGAACTTCCCGAAATTCATAATCATCATAACCACCTTCCTTAGTATCGAAGGAGGCTGTGAGGCTGCATGTCAGGAATTGAAATTTGCCATGAGCGAAAATCTTAATGACAGACAAGCGGGTGAACTTCTTTCGTCAGAGGGAAGAACATTCGCGCACGCTCCCGGTGCCTCCGAAATTCACTCAACGGCCCGAGGTCCGTGAATTCAATTCCAAGCTCCCGAATCGTTGGTACATCGGCTGTGAACGGCATCCCTCGGAGGGAAGCGAAGTCTCATTTTTGCTTGTACGGAATCTATCGATTGCCACGTTGTGTGAGAAGCAGCTCTGTGGTGTTCCCCACTCGATTCACCATAAGCTCTCCGCCATAAGCGCCTTAGTCTCTGGATTCAGATTCCCAAGAAAGCGGTGATTTGACGCCAGTTCTAGACAACGATTCGTAGAATCCGTCCTGGAATATCCTCCTGGGGGAGAGAAGATTGGGAGAACCTCGTTCATCGATCCGCCGGATCTTCCGACACGCTGACGACTGCAGTGTGGATCAATGGGCGTCAATACTCGCAGGCGAACAACTTGAGGCGCGTTTAAGGGAGGTTGGAACAATGTGACTTTCGGAAAGAGGTTCGCCCCGAAGAGCTCCGTGTCCAGAGCTCGAGAGCGCAGCAATCCCCCTACTCGTCCTCAGGACGGCGGCGCGGGAAAAAAGGCGGCATCGATGATGTTCCTTTCCAATTCGCTTTCTGCGAATTTCCAGATTCATTCAAAGGCGATTGGTAGGGCTAGGCGTTTGTGGCGGATTTTTTTCGGGAATATCGCGGACCTGTGGCGGATCTCCCCAGCAAAAATCGCGGACTTATGGTGGCTCCGAACAAGCAAAACGAAAGCTCATGCTTATGCTTGTCTGCTGTCGTCAATTTCCTTATGCTGCCTAGGAGGCTTGAAGCTAGGACCAGAACTCACATTTCCTCACTGTTATGATTAAGCATATTGTACATGCTGAGATTCTTACTTTTTATACTACGTCTATCATTCCGAAGAACAGTCGCGCATTTCCTGAAAGATCTCTCAGCCGAAACACTGTTGCCGGGTACACTCAGACAAGTCAGAGCGATCTTCGCCAATTCGGGAAAACGAGCCATCGCATTTATCCACAAAACTATCGGATGAGACAAAGCCTCGAGTTCTCTCTTGGCCGACAAGTATAGTCGGACTTCAGCCTTCCCCGAATCGTTTTCCTCGAACCACAGTATATTTTCGATGACGTAGCCGGCTTCGATCTCGATTGTTTTCAACTTCGCGGGGTCGAATACGCGACAGGCACGGAAGAAGTCCGCAGCGGATAAGGATATCTCGCCATCGATGGTCCCCTTGGAATCTATCGAACGGGATGCGGGGTCTGTCACGGGAGGAGTTAACCTGACCATGTTTATCCCGTGAAAAAAACTCCGAAATTCGCGGAAGGTGGGCATTCCGGCCGAAAATCGCGGATTTCATGGCGGATGTGGCGGCCGCCACAAACGCCTAGCCCTAGCGATTGGCTTTGGTTCGTAGAAAGCGATCCAGACTGTCAATAGCCAGATGTCGTATCTTATCTCACCCTTGAATTGATCGACGGATGGTACGAGCGCGTCACAAAAGCGAGCGGGAGTGCTCCATCGGCGGCACGACGACAGCGACGCTTTGTCATATGACAACACGTCGTCTTGAAATGGGTCGAATAATGAAGGCATTAGTCAGATACTGCCATTCGACGTCGATGATGATAAACTTGCGAGGGTTTTGACGGCCGAGCCAGACTGACTCGGTCTCGAGGGTAAATATTTACGTTTCTGCGGACTGCGTAGGAGACTGAGAGCGCTCCGGCAGACCGCTCGCCCGAGCTCCGGCGCTCGTGTCATAAGTATTCGAGAGCGAGAGATTCCGGGAACTCACTACGAGCGGGTGGAGAAGTTTTGTGACGATAACAATGAAATTTCTGACGACAATTTCCATGCAGATCAGATCGCATGCTGAGCAAGGGACTCATAAGCTATTAGCTCACTCTCGTTACTACGCCGTGCCGCCACTCGTGGCGAGCATCGACTCCAAAACGCCTCAGATTCACCAACTCGGAATGAGAGCTCCCCGGCGAGAGTTCATTATTCGTTGAGGTTCTAGAGAGCTGTCGTCCCGAAGTCTAAAACTAAGTAAGAGGAGCATTCGCTGCAATCTGTGCAAACAGGTGGCGAAGTCAACCGACGAAGGACAGGTCCTTGAGGGCTGCGTGGGTTGTCGAGGTCAGACAGAGGGTGCGTTGAACCCACCCCAGCCCCGAAGGCCCTCTCCTCCGACCAAGGCCATCGGTCTTGGAGCCGTTTCCTTGCATGAGATCAATTTCCCGATGCGATTCGTAGATTGATGAATCTCGCCGGTATTTCCAATGAATTTGGCACTTTTCCCGCGCTCGCAAGGTCGGTACTGCAAAAGTTTGCACCCGTTGCCATCAGAAGAGAGGGAGGGGAAACGCTCCGCCATCTTGCCGCGAGGCCAGACTCCATACCGGCAGAAACTCATCGTGTCAGTTCGGAGCTTACACTCACTTGAATCTCGGCGGTTTCCGGTGTCGGACTGCCGAGCTCAACCACGGCAGGTGAGGATTCCGGATGATTCTACGGCGGCTCCGCAACCCCCGGAAGCAATCGAAGCTGTGAAGGTGTTTGTCAACAGCTGAGAAACGTGTTTTGAACTGTTTGGAGCGAGTTTGTGAAACGGAGCTCCCAACGACGCCGCTATGAACGGAGGGAAATCAATGATCCCGCTCCGAGTCGCTGCGAATCTCTCACCGACATCTCCTATCGAGTCATCTGCGAACATCTAGCCATCGAGTTCTCCACAAAATGTTCGATTGGGGAGATATACGTGACGTCGGTTTAGGAGAATAATTTTTATTAGGGAATTTAATAATCAATTTCGTACGGTAACGCGCTGTTTCGTGCGGAGAGCGACCGCAACCTCGGTCCCTCGAACGTAATCTCCTCAGGAAAACACGACTCGGATCCGTGTTTGAGATCATCGAAAGAACAAATCGACTCCTCCGAAGACTCCCGACCCTTTCTGAACATTGAGTGTCGAACATTCGGTTTCCGCGAACCATCTGTGAGTGATAGAGCGATCATCCATAGTGCGAATGACCCAGAGACGCTTGAAGGCCCATCGACGGTTCCGTCGTCGACGTTGTTGTTGAAACCGCGAACTCAGATAGCGACGGAGATCGAGCCATCATCATCGATCATCATCACCATAATCAACGGAGCAAGATTCAGACGGCGTCAGGCTGCCGCCGAACGGAAGAAGTCGGGATGGGGGTGGGAGCGGCGAAGGAACACGACGCGATCCATCCAAAGGTAGGTTGAAGCTCGGGAAAGGGGACCGGAGTCTGCCGGCTGGCGGTCCGCCACCGGCTGCCGGCAGACTCCGGATGGTGAGGGAGGCAGACTAGACTAGACGGGGGCGCCAGGAGAGGGGCGTGCCGACGTTGGCTTGGGTAAAACCGTCTGGAAGGGGTCGTGCGGGACGTTCCACCCCCTCTCTCCGCGAAACGGGGGGAAGGGGCGTTTGTCGGAGCGAATTAAGTAATCTGTCTGCGCCTCGCTTACAACGCTGTTTGGGACCAGCCAGAACCTACTTTGAAACAAGTCGTGCTCGTAAGTCATCGATTCTCTGTCTGGGGTTGACAACTAATGGAACGGCAGAATTATTGTGGAAGTAGCGGGGGCTCGGACCATGAGAGGCACGAGATCCGATTCCGATTGCGATTTGTTTGAAATAATAGAACTTTCACAATCTGGTCGATGAATTCATTACGCCAGATCTGCATTCAATATTGTCGATCGGCCTCGAATCACTTGCGGGTAGTATTCGGTTCCGCCCCTTCAAGAAAAATCCGAGATTCCGGGAACCATCATACGCCAGAAGATCCGGGGACTTCGAATACGGAAATGAGGTTTGAAATTAATTTCGCTTCCAACTTCCACCATCGCCTCAGGGGCGGGCGCCGGTTCCGCTGTACTCCGGCGATACGATATGAAAGCTCACTCAGTCAGAGAGGGAAAGAGATGGGAAATTTCCGGGAGAGGTTCGCGTCAAGTATCGCCGTGACGTCTCCCGAATCTGAGCTAGGACGGATCCTGTATTTTCCATGCCCGGAATCACAAAGTCCCCGCTTGCGAATCGGCCCCTAGGGTTCTTTGAACTCAGAACTCAGACCCGGATGGATCGTAATTTTAGTTTTCGATACTGTTCTTGCACTGTGGACGGAATCCAACGTTCAGATATGTTTGCACAGGGATGGTCGGGCGCCTCTATCATTCGGCGGCGACCGAATAAACGTGAACTGTCCCGGACAGCTGTCGGATCATCGATCCGTCGACAATATAGACTGACAAATCATTACAGCGTCCTCCAAAACCTTTGCGGTGAATAGTCGCAGAAAGCTGCACGGAGTCTACTCACGAAGCCTGGAGAGTCTATGTGGGAACGTTGCGCATTCTTCCACATTTCGCTGGAGAAAAAACTCGGTGCATCACCAAAGCTCACCAGGTTCCTGCTGAGAGAGGAAGAGAGAGCCGGAGTTGAGCTCCAGACGCCGAACGCGTTCTTGACTAATGGGGGCTTAGCGACCCGAATCGGAAGGCTGTCCCCGCCTGAGATTCTCCATCAGGCGGCGGAGCGTCTCGGGAGTCTCCATGAGGGCCTTCAAGGGTGAGACCACGGCTGAATGCTATCACTGAATTGAGAGCGACCAAAAATGAGAGAGTTCCGCAAACCGAGACGGGACGCCGCGAAGTCCGAGGTCTGAAGGCGGAGGGACTCCATGCAACTGACTCACGATGTTCCTCAAATCCTCTCCTTACTTTCGTAAGCTCAAATTCACGGCATGGATCAACGCATTCGAGCGCCTCTCGGGTCCTCTGCGACGACAGACACGTCGTCAGCTGTGAACGACGGAGCGCTGTTCGACAGGCCCGATGAAACGCCCTGTTCCGGCGACCAGCTCCACTGAGTAGCATCTCCATGTTATAGCTCAGGTTGGTCGCCATAACCTCGACATTGTCGTGGATCTCATCTTCTCCGGAGGGAAACGATTCGGTGGTGCATAGGCAGGGCACCAGATTGCGATCGTTGACGGCTTCAGAAATCTCCTACGACACTTATACGGAGAGCATGGGAACGAGGTCCTAAGCGAGTCTCGGCGCAAGGCGCGCGAAACAGCGTCGGCGTTGCTCCGCGAGAGCGATCAATGCGGTGCTCAGTGGGATGAGCGGACCGCTCCGCCAACGAACTATGTCGTCGGTGCTCAGGAACACTGCGGGGAACGACCTTTAAGTTCTTCCGCAGCGTCCGCGAACCCGCTCGACTCCTTCTAGGATCGCTAACTTCATTTCGTTCGGCGGTGGCAAGCCTCTCTCGCGTCGACGTCCCTGATCGCTGTTGTCGCTCAGAGACATCGTCGGGGTCGCGCCGTCGTCGCTGATTCGGAAGGCGCATTCCGGGCTGCAGCGAAGGCCAATGACCATTCCCAATTTTCGGCACGTACTTGCAACTCTGGAGATAACACCGTCTGGTACCGACGTTCCAAGATCCTGTCCACCGCATACAAGGAAGACTGTCCGCCGAGGACGCAGATTCGAGCTGGGTGAGGAAAAGAACAACAACCAGAGGAAACAAACAGGGATGCTCAGTATGCACCGTGCATTATTCATGCTACACTATATATTTGAAGTCGGAAGAAAAGACTGCTCCTGACGATAGCGGGTTTCTTGTCAGAACAAAGATGTGGAACAGGAAGAAAGATGAATCCTCCAACATGGCGGGCTTGCTGTCTGCTGAGGATTTAATTCTGGTGGCACGAAGGCGAAAGGAAATGCAAAAGCTCCTCCAAGCGAAAAATGACTTCGAAGATGAGGGAGACACTCCTTCGAAACCCGAGTTAGACTGCGGGAGTCGTCTTTGCTCTGAGCGACGGAACGCTTTGTCGAGAACCCGGGAGACAGAGGCGACGCGTACCCGTCACGAACGATTATGAGTAGTATTCCGAAATTGTCCTGAGCGATCTTCCGAATGCTCTCGAGGGCACCACTCCTGAATCATCAGAAGGAGCAGCAGATGGGATTCGAGAATCGGAGAGTCGAAACGCAGTTTCCGTTCGATAGAGATAGCTGAAGTAGGCGAACGGAGTCGCGATGATGCTCCTGAGCCAGCCGACCACTTCCCTTGAATCCTTAACAAAATGCAATACGTAAGATCAGGTAGTCAGGGCAGCAGCAATTCCAGTATGAACACCTCTTGTCGGCAAAGACTCGTGAATGACATCGTGGGAAAATTCAATCCTCTCCGTCAGAGTCTTTGTATCATCTCGAGATTATCTCTATCGGACTCTGCAACTTCATCACCGTGATCGCGCCCTTCCGATTGAGCGTATAATCGACCCGAAACACGAGTCCGCAGCTATTCGCAGGAACCAAACCACGAGAACTCCTGGCGACGAGTTCAAGATTCAAGCCTCAGGAGACCATTCGGCTGTCGGGGAACTCGCCTCGGGGGTCCGGCCAAGGGATCGCAATCTTTTTGGATTTTTCCGAAAATCGTAACTTTTTTCACACCCACCCGTCACCATGCTCCAGCCTTCACTCGAAACAATTCGCGCCGAACATTACGCGTCTGCTGGTGTACAAACCGCTGCCGTGGTGTTGTTAACGTTAGGTGATCAACGCGTTTATGCTCGCCACCACCTGCTCTGCTTGTCTGGTCTTAGTTCTCACCGCAGGCGTAGCCGTCCCTCCGGCATCTGCTAAATTTAGTCGAGGCCGTCTAGAACGGAGCTAATGGCGTGGAACTCCAGAACCCGAAGCAGGTACCCACACCGCGGTTGCTACTGGGAAAACTGTATACCCGAGTTCACTCCGAATATAAAACCGGTGGATGCAGCTCAGCGCTTGCAGAGTCAGTTCTTTTTTGGAATCCTTTACGAAATTCCGAGAACCATTCGAGATTCTCCGAGAATGAAATGAGTCCAACCCGATCCTCAATGATGCATCTCCGGGAATTCCCGCGGGAAGGATATTGTTCGTGGAAACTCGCTCATCTTCGCTGGGTGTCTCGGCCGATGTATGTACGGATATTCGCTCCCCGATTGTCGTCTCCAGCTCAATCGCTGGTCTGAGTGAGTGTCGACTGAATGCTTTGTCCGTCCGTCCGTCTGGTAGTCCGCTTCTCATATTCCCAGCATTGCTCGAGGATGTTTGTTTTGCGATGAGCTTACTCGTCTCTACGGTAGCGCGTCCCTGTCCGCCTCTCGTCGTCGTCGCTGCCGCCGCCTATCCATCTGGATTGATGAAAAGACGGCCCAGACATGTCTGCTGTTCTACTCGGCTCGGTCTTTGCTGCTGTAGTCTAGTCTGTGCACTAGTCTCGCCGCTCCGGCTGGGCTCGCTTGGCTGGGTCCACTTCGCCTCAGCCTGTCTCGACCAAACTTGCACAAGAGTACGTCAACATCGACGAGACGTTCTTTGCCTACAAGACACGCCCTATCCGCTGCAGGCTCTGCTGCGACTTGCATTATTATCGTTCCAACACAATCGGTCGCAGTTTCCGTGGCTGGTGTGACACACGGCTCCGTTTATCACCCGCCTGTGTGAACGACGACAGATCCTGGAAAAACCTCCACCACCGTCCATCGTGAAGGATGCCGCTAGCCTCTGCCGTGTGAAGGCTTGAACGTTTGGAGCTTCGAATGTAGGGAAATGCATTCGGAAATGTTCGGAGCGAATTCTCAGAAACTCGACCCTTAGCACCACCCGGCAGTCGCATCAATCGCATCGCAGTGAATTCCGAGGAATTCAATTCTCATGTCCGAACTCAGTCAGGCTGCCGTGCGCGGAGAAAAAGAAATCTTCCCAATTTCTGGGAAGAAGAAAACTTCATAACCTGAGAAAATTCGGATGATCAAGTTTAACGGAATACTCTTCTCGTGCACGACAACGCTCGCGGCGACACTGAAGGGTCACACGCAGAGCGATCATTGCAAGACTGTTCGTTCTCTGGGGAGGATCAAGTCCTAAACTCCTCGGGACGAGAGAAGTCCAAACTTTTGATGGAGGCAATGGGGCACGTGGCACCGTGCATCTGGAAATCCTCATTAGCATCAAATTGCCGCACTTTGTTTCTCTGGATGTGTCGCAGTCTTACAATGTCGCTTGCAGCTCGGGCTTTTTCCGTGCTCCGCTGTTTTACGAACCGTGTATCGGAAGATCGCGTGATATTCACATCAGCGGAGGCTAAACTCGTCAGCAGAGACGGGTTGTGGGAAGCTCGGGTGCAAACTTCAGAAATTGTGCATTTTTCGGGAGGACGAGCTTCTCTGATTCGGCGAACAGCACGTAGATGAGAGCCGAGGATATGACATCGAGGAGAAAGAGGGTCGCTAAGGCGTTTGGTTTCCCCCGGAAGGGAAGGATCGAAAATGAGGTGGAATCCGATCCGGGATGAGGGGAGGAATCATATTATGCACGCTTCCCATTCGTCTCTGCACAGTCTCCACACAATTCATGACGCATTTTTTGTCCGCGAATCGCTCTGCAACGGTGCCTATTTTGTCGCTGATTGCAGCTAAAATTAGCGAAGACGTTCACTCATACGACGGGCTCCATACAGTTTGTGACCGTCGTCGAGGCAGGATCGGTCCAGCTAAACATAGATTCTGGTAGGAGGACAATAAAACCTGCCAATACATAGCTACGAGCTGGAGAAACCTCCGCACATCCGCAATTGAATAGAATCCCACAGATACACTTGTCTCTCCTCCAGCCTGCATCTAAAACCCATGAGACCCTGCTGAGTTTTAATAAAGCAACAATCTGGGGAGACGTTTGGTGAGCCGGCTTGTACTCTCGGATCGCGCTGCGCTCCTCAGAGAGACTTCAGGAATCCGATATCCTGATTCCTGATCGGACCGACGACTCTCGACCCTCTTTTCGCAAAATTCGAAACTTTCCGAGATTATTGTGTTCTTCTTCCTTGTCCGGGAACGATAGATGCACAGCGGAGTGTGTTTTCGTCACCTTCGCATGTTTTCCTAGCTGCTTATCTGATGACCCAGTGTGCGACCGAGATAGAGAATTGACATTCATGAGCACAACTGTTCGAGGGCCCAAAAATGGTCAAAGTTTCTGAATGGCCGATGAAAACGTATTGGGCCTGAGAGTATACATAGTACCACCAGATGAGTCGATGCTCGAATCGGGACGTTTTCCAGGCTCGAAGGAGGAAGGGTTTGGAATATTCGGAAGCGTGACCATTCTCGAACCCGTCGAAAACTGTCGCCCGAGTATGCTAAGCTCTTGTCATGCCTCGAGGGGTGGGGATAATTACGACGGAAATTCTTATTCTGAAGTTTTTCCGGCAGGAGCCGCGGCAAGATAGGGCGGGTCCATGGAGTCAGGAGCTCGTCCAGGTGTGAAGGCACTCTGTGGGTTAGTGGGTGGTCGCTGCGCGAGTGCTTCGATTCAAAGGAATCGACCTTGAAATAGTTGGCTCACGATGCGAGTTTCAGCATTCCAACGCCAGACGGCGTTCACCTGAGTTTCGAATGCTTCGAGATGACAGATTCGAATATATACAAGTATCAGCTAGAGGCTAGAGAGTCTGCGTCTTTCCGAGCCATGGGACCCGTTCGCGTCATCGATATCGGATCACGCGCCGCTTCCACGTACGTTGCGACGTGCAGTCGGGCCAGACGGAGCTGGGGAATGGATCGCTCCGCCGAGGAACCATGCTTTGAATGAGACTCCGGGACGTGCTCGCGTGCGAGTGCAACAATGACGTCAATTAGAGCGGCGGCGACTGTTCGTCTAGACAACGCTCTGGTAAGATTGATGGAGGAGCGATGGGTGGGCTTGAGAAGCGTCACGTAAACCAAGCGACGGCCGGCCTGCCTGCTTGTTTGTCCGTCCCCGCGTCAACTAGTCTGTCACGGCAAAAATAACGCTTACGTCCACGGAACCGATACGAGGACTTTCCCAAACGGCTCTCCGTAGTTCACGGCCCGCAGACGAGTTGACTCCTTGGCCGGTGTCTTGCTCCGCTTAGGTATCGCGAACAGGGATCTCGTTCTTATCTCATTGCATTCCAGACTTGCGAAACACGGATGGAGTAGCTGAAACAAGTTGCCGACTCGTAATAGATTCCGTGGAAGAATCTCGAGCACCTAGCTTAACGTTTGCAGCAGCGTACTCCTCCTGCTGTTTCGCCGTAATATCAATAAAACGATCGTGACCACTGAGAGGCATATCACGTCTCAAAACCGCGTGTTGGCTGCTGTCGGAGCAGAAATATCCCTTACGAAATGCAAATCCGTGTATCTCTACTTCTGATCGTCGAACACGCGGTGATATTATGAATTCAGAGTTTGATTCATTTTATCGATCGTGATCCAGTCTCACAGTAAGGCGCAGAGAGATCTCCGTTCAGTCCCATTAGCCCGAAAAAGTCATGATCGCGACAAATCCTCGCGGAAGGTGCTCCTCGAACCCGGGACTCGGCGAGTTATGGCGGAACACAGAAGCGCGCCGGAATATTCTCCTGGAAACGAAATCTCCGGGTCCGGACTCCCGACGGATTGTCGGGCGCTTGTCGTACAGCTAGCTCGGTTAGCTAATGCAATTGGCTGCGTCGCGTAACACTTGCCGAGCAAGTTCGTCTGCTTCCGTCGAACAGAAAGCGCTGTCGCGCCGGCAAATGCTCTCATTTGTTTTACACAAGCGGAGTGTTACAAAATAGGTCTGGCAGTCCGCCCGAAGGGCCGCCTGTCCGCCCGTCTCTCGGTCGGTCGGTCTGTCTGCCTGTCTGGGCTAGGCTGTCTGACTGCTCGGCTGGCGTTCCTGTCTGGCGATTCGTCTGCATTGGTACCGAACCCACGTCGTCCTCTAACCTGGATATTTTGCTTTTCTCGGTCCGAGTCATTCTAAGCAGGTCGGTGCATAATTACCCTCGCTGGACTCCAGCGAACCAAATAGCCTAGCGAACGAGCGGCTGACCGCCGGTCAACCGTGAGGCCGAGCGGTCAGCCGATGGACCAACTGAGTTACCATCCCCTGACCCAGATCCAGCGTATTCTCTCAGTCAGACGGCTAGTCGGCTAGACCATCCGAATGTTCGTCTGTTCGCCCGACCCTCTAAATATTTTCCCGCCGCTCAGTTAGCCCGTCCAACAATCGACTCACTAATGAGTTCGACAGACGCTGAGGTGACTGCTCCGACGTGTTCCGATGTACATTTACAAAGGGAAGGAAAAGGTGTCCAACGGGTTATAAACAAACTATTTCCGTCTCGAAGGAACGTCCATCGTTTAGCCCGTGGGAGGTTTTCTCGAAAGGGATTCGAGACGAGGAATCTCTTTCAAGTCGTGTTCGTTATTCACTGCCGGAGCTGATTCGAAGCGTATTCCTTTCGCACCCGATAGAACCAAATATTCGAATCATCGTGATCGAATTAGCTTCTGACCGGAAAGTTCTTCCTTGGTGCCTCGGTGGTCCACCTCGGAGTCCCGAACTCCGTGCTGATCTTCGAGGCGGACTCCTGAGACTGCAGCAGTTGAATGCAGTCGGCGCCTTGGACTTCGGACGGGAGTGCGTAAGTGCGTAGGAACATGATTTCGTCTCACTGTTCATGCTGCGGAGTGTCGCACAGTGGAGGTGTATCGATTGGGAAGATGGTTGAGTGCTCAAGCGCTGGAAGTTCCCTATTTTAGCAAGTCCCGCTGTGTGCGGCGTCCCTAATAGGACGCTCTTACGCATTTACGGAGGGAGCTCATTCGAATCTTCGCTTGGAGCTATGGCAGTGAGTTACAACCTCCTACGAGACCGAAGTGCTTCGGATATCGCAAGAGGAGGAATACGGTGAACACGGGTCAAGGCCATGACCCGCCGACTTCCATGCGTCGAGTTCGTCCTACTCGTTTCAAGTTATTGAACATTCGGTCTATGCCTGCTCAAGTCAGCCGCGCTATCACGGAGCCTTCTGTTGAATCGTTTACGATCGATAAACTATAAATTATCTAGATGAGCTTCCCGGGTTGCTGTCATTTCAATTTGTACGAAGTTCTCGCGGTGGTTTTTCCGAGGGCATGACCAGCTCGATTTTCGGAATAAATCCCAATCCGGGGAATCGTTCTCGGTCGGGACGTAAGCTCTCGTCCGGCTCCGAGTTCGTGAGAGAGCTCAGTGGAAGAGATTGTTCGACGAGCAATTGTGACCGCGGAGCTTGGACCGGTCCCGTTGCTGAATAGTGATTGTTTACGAGGTCCCAGCCGTCGTTCGATATGCTCACCATCGGGGTTCAAGTTCAGTGAAAAGTTCCATTGAGTGCGATATCTGGCTAATGAGACCGTGCGCCTTTGTTCTCTCGTAATGAGCTCCGTCCCATGGACGCCCCTGACGGGGAGCCCCCCCGGGAGGACCCTATCGGAAACTGTGACGATGCCAGAAAGCCTATGTACTCGGGGACGTCGAGTTCATATTTTGACGAGTTCAGTCATCTCGTTTCTTCCCAATTATCCTGAATTCCTTCATTTTCGGATTCGCCGTGGTGTTGGCTCGATTGTATCCTCTCCACTGAATTTACGAAATCCAAGATCTCACTCCGAGGGACGAATTATTTCACTGTCGGCAGCCGGAATAATTCGAATTCAGTGTCATAGGGGAGAGCAGGTTTTCGCGAAGAGTCGTCTTTGCTATTCATAAGCCACATCACCGAAACCTTTCGATGCTTATGCTTTAGAGAGAGTATGTCTCCATCTGTTTGCGTTCAGATTAGCCTTGGTTCTCGGACCCGCAAGCTCCCTTTCATTTTCCTCCAGAAGATTCAATTCTGTCTGTGTAGTGCGTCCGACGGGAATCGTGGACGTTGAACTTCCGGCGAGACTGGAAGTCACCATCGCCAAAAAAAATGATCCGCGAATCTGCAGGTTTCCTCCCGCCCGTTGTTGGAGTACACTTCAACTTTTCCACGGGGTCTTATTACTCTGATAATTTGATGAGATTTTAATGAGAATTACAGCGAGGGGGAAACGGGAAAAAAAACGTTTGGACGGAGACCGACAAGAATATTCCGGTGCAACTCGAGTCAGTCGAGAGTCGAGACATCAATCGATTCACAGACGGGACAAAGCCGCTCAGACGATCGAACAATTCCGCCTGTCGCTTATATCGGAATAGGAGTCGCATGAGGTCGAACGACGCACCGTTTAGTTTTTGCCCAGGTTCGCCCGCTCGGCGTCTGCCGGCCCGCCTGTCTGGCTGCTGGGCCGGCTCGCTTGCAGCTCGATCGGCCAAATGACAGCCAGACACGATTGTGACGTCGCGCAGGCTTACCTTGTCTGTGTCTACCCGTCTAGTAGTTGATCGCTCGACTGACTGACTGACTCGCGTATGGTCGGGCGAGCGAGCGAATGTCGAGGTTTGCTAAATCGCAGGCGCCGCTTTCCTTGAAACGTTGGTTTGGTCGACGTTTACCCTCATGACTCATGACGTATCAGTCCGTCGCGTCGAGAGGAAACAACCCCAGACGATTGAGGCTAGCGACTGTCTTCGACATCGGAATCACGCTGCTCCCCGTGCTCAAGACAACCTGCACCGGTACAGACGTGGTGCACGCCACGAAGCCGTGGCAGAACGGGAGGGAAACAGTTTTTCCATCCCGGAGGAGAATAAAATGAAGATTGCAGCGCTTGCCCGCCATGGATAATCCAGGCATCGAATCGCTGGGGGAATGGAGATTATTCCTCCAGAGCCTGCTAATTATCTCTCTTTGGTCCATCACTATGCAATAAGCGGAGTCCACAATGGGGAACTTCTCTCCCGGATGAGGAGCTAGTCGCTGAAGCCAAAGCCAGGAACTTTCCCTCGTTACGGTTAGTTTTCTTTCAGCGGACCGACGCTAATCCTCGTAACCTGCAGAAAAGCCTCCCATTGTCTGCCAACCACTCTCGTATGCCTGAAAGACCAGACTAGTCTGAGATGGATCGGAGAAAAGGCTCAGGCAACCTCGATGAATCAAGCTCGGGAGGGGAGCCCGAATAACAGGGAAGGATCGAGACTCGCCATGCTTTGCGGCACAGACGTGCCGAAGGCCTCGCAGAATGGAAGAGGGAGAAAACGTAGAAAGGCGAGCACCCCCGTGGCGAAGGAGCAGGAGGCCGAGGCTCGGCAAAGACTCAAGACTTCACTCGGGATTCGGGGAGCTCAAAAAGCCGGAGGGTTCTTCATAACTTCACACCGGAAGGAGGAGCCTGGTTAGGTGTAGCGCTGGGGTGGGGTCTTCCGGCGATCCGTGACAGGGCCTTGGACTTGAAATTCCCCACCCATCGAGTCCTGGAGCGTCGTCGCTGGCATTCGCTCTGATCTGGCCTCCTCCGATTTCATTCTCTTACCAGTCTCTGGGACAGTCTTACCCATATCAGATGCTATTCGTGATTGACTTTCTGGCCCCATCGACGAGGACTTCCACGAACAGCAATCCTAGAGGTGGAGGGTGCGACGATGAGTGTGCGGCACAGCACCTATGGGACTAGGAAAGCCAAGTTCCTTGAATGTTTTCTTGTGCCACGACGAAACTGATTTTCTGCTCGCGTATATTGCCGCTAGTGAACGAAAACGAAAAGAGACAAGGGAGGACGATCCGGGGCTCCTGTTATGAAAGACACACTCAGATCGATTGCCAGAAACTGCGTATCGTCGGGGCTCCAATGGATGGAATCGGGCGTCTGCTGGCGACGCGGGAGCTTCGACGGAACTTTTCCGTTGTGCGGGGAGGCGGGGGCGGCACAGAGAGAAAGCTTATTGACAATGCATCTGTCGGAGGAAAGTTCGGTGCGCATAGAAACGAACGTTGGGGAACCGGGAGGGGAGGGGGGGAATCGCGCCGTACGCGAAGCTCAGACAGAGAGAAACTCCGAAAAAGCTCCGAGCCTTCAATCCGTATTGTACAAGTCTTGCACGCCACGCGGAAAAAAGTTTTCCGCTGCGTGTTCCGGGAAAACTGCCAGGATGTCTACACGTTTTTTTTCTTTTTTGGATGCTCCCGGCAAGCACAGCTGCTGCGATGGCGTCTTATGTCCCCGAGGCACGCAGGTTTCCAGAACAATCTCACTATGGAGGGAAAAGTGACGGCACGGATGGCGTATATTCAGAAATCGATTTCCTCCCCTCTCCCCCCTCTTTCCAGACAGACTCAGGAGCTTGGACGAAGAACATTGTTTTTCGGATTCCGTAATTTCGGATGTATCATTCCCTTGCTCTTATTGCTCAGTGACGCCTCGGTCGGAACTGTGTCACAATGTCGACCATCACGGAGGGCAATCGAAACGACTGGCCGACCAACGTGGCGAAAGAGTGAGAGCAGAGCCCGACCTCGCTTGACCTTCCAGGCGTCGGCGTCTGTGCTCTGAGGTCGGCGACCCGGCGCTTTCACCGTCTGCGCGAACGTCTGGCTCGAGTCTAGCCGATCCGACAACATCAACATTGGCGGTAGCGGCGGCAACGACGAGAACAACTAGAAACGAGTTGCCGCCGCGGTGCTGTTGTTAGGCTTGTCATTCCAATATGAGTCGGGTCGGCGACCGCCTACGTACTATGAGCTGGAATAGAATCTGATCGTGGCGAACTCCGCCGCTGCTGCAATCGTCGGGCAAGCGGAATGAAGGGAAACAACGTGTCATCATTATAGTTGACGACGTGTCCGCCGTCGTTAGATTTGCATGACAAGACGACATTCATTGAATTCTGATTAGCCGGGACTTGGCTGTAGGATGAGAATACGACTCATCATTAGGGCCATGAACGGCTCTCGACTTGATATCATGGTCCGCATGAAAATGAAAGGCTTGTGTCCCAGGCTCCCATGAAGCTGTATGGGGATCATCATCATCATGATTCTTCCCCCCCCAAGAACATTGCTTGCCCCTCCCAAAAAAATCCTATGTAGGCTCTTGGTCCCAGGCCCCTACACGTTCTCACGTCAGGGATGGTGAAAAAAGCGATTCGGATCGCGATCACTCCTCAAGTTTCCTGTCAAGCGAACCTCCGATGTTGAAAAGCGGGCATATGATCGGATTGAGGATCCCCGCTCCGTCAGATGCTTCTTGGATTGATGGCTCGTAGATTCACGAAATCCCAAGGGACTTCCCGGTTCGCCTGGATGATAATCAGTTGACTTCGAAACGCAGAACCGTGGTCACAGATGAGATGGGTTCGGGAAGGAGGAGTAACGTCGTGTTTCATCAGCTCGAGAAGAATCGACGGCGACTGTGCTCATCTACGTCGCTCCTCCGTCTCCTGGCGAGCTCCCGGTTTCCTGTCGTGCCGGGAGATCGCTCGTCTCGATCCCCGAACCTAATTCACGAAGACATGGGAACGGGAAACTGATAAAAAAAATGTATGAGTGATGAACGGAATGATGAAGATAACGACATTCGGTTTCTGAACCTGTTTCCCCTGATGACTCAATCGAATATATCCCACGGAATCCGCTCAGAGCGGGAGCCGGAGTGCATTACAGGAGGATATTGTGGTATATCGCTGGATTCCGTTGGCTCTCGCCTTAAGAATGCTCCACTGTGCGATGATAGCGACGCTATCTTATCGTCGGACTGGAGTAATCTGTCATGACCAAGTGGTGATTTGATTAATTGTGGACCGTCAGGAGCGAGGCGCAGCGCGCCGCTCGCAGCAGCTTCTTGACAGACTTGTTTTCCGCTTGTTGCTCATCCTCCGCGATTCCCATCTCGGTTGGAACGGGGATCGACTGGACTCGACTCGCGCATTCGGAGGACTCTTCGCTTCTCGTCGAGCGGAAAGAGCCTTTTCGGATCTCGTGTTCCGTCAAGGATGGTAACCAGGGAGCTGTTCCCAATGAATTGCCGGAGGCCCCTCAAGGTCATATCGAATCGCACGCAACGATTTCGACTTCAGTCCTCGAGAGCTTACTTGAGTTGCGGTGAAGGCGAACGCCCGAACAAGCACGACCCAGCCAGCGAAGTACGTGCCAAAAAGACACGTGGAGACTTTGCGAGATTGAATCTATCGCAAATCTCTCATGCCGGTAACAAGATCGTGTACGACTCTCGAGGATCTCCAGGAAAAACTTCTCTGTATCGCACGGTTGTTGCGAACCCTCCGTCTCGAGAGCACACGGCGAGAGCTCCGCCGAAGAACAGGACGGCGATGTTGAGATCCAGCTCAAACCTTTGTTTGAGATTGAATTTTTGGGATTCCTCCGCTTCCTTTGTTCTTCTCCGCTGTCTCTACTCGGACTTTTTACGAATTATTCGCTCCCACCACCTTCCCCGGCAGTGCCTTGAGCTTAAAAATTCGAGAAATTTTAATTCTCAAGCCGTGATACCTCTCAGGCTCGCAGGTTTTATGTACTCGGTCCCTGGAGCGAAGTTTACTTTGGGGTATCGGTTATGGTTCACCGAATCGAAAACATTGTTCGGCTTCCAGCTGACGTTGTAGCATACTTCGGAAACCGATGTCGACCGCAGCGCGGAGCCCAAAAATGGAAAACGCGTTTCGATCCCTCTGACGCGAATTTAACCTCAAAGAGAAAAGCAAACACAGAAATCGAATGTGTCCTCAGTTTGGAGGTTTCATGGTCGTCGGTTGGGTGATCGTTCTTGGAAATCTAATTCAGGATACCTATGTTTTCGGAGATCATCGAGACTGAGACGTGGTTCACTTCTCACGAAGGCGTGCTGCTTCTGATATTGAAATACTTTATTTAACTCAGGCGGCCGGGGTTTGCGACGCAATGCCAAATCATTATTCGATAGGATTTATTTTCCCCGTCTTCGCCCTTGCATTACAAGCTCATGCCCTAATTCCTACCAGAGAGGTCATTTTAATGGTGGGATGACTGCTTTCAGACCGTTCGTTCTGAACATATCTTTCCTCGATGGAGCGCTTCGTCGGATTGCGACAGGCAGACCATTTCAGACCTTGAGATCCGGAGGACGGCGCGTGCCGAGACGGGATAAGCACGTGCTATACCAAGGCCAGGAACAAGATTTTCCTTTCTTGACCATTCAACACTAGTTGTTTCCTGCTTTTGAGAACTCGACCTGCCCATGTCGACGATTCCCTTCCGCAACTTTCAAACGTCGACGCTCACCGGTGCCTCCATGCCGGCCCTGGAGCTGTTGATGGTCTAGCATTCTTAGTACCAGAACTTCACACCGGCACCGTGAGGGAATAAGCGAAAATATTAACGGTGTCCGGTTCCTCCCTAAGTACCAGGTTCGCAACTGCGATGTGAGTCGTTTCACGAAGAGTCTGCTGCTCTCCTGCGTGTCGGACGTGAAACGAGTCGTTTGCTCTCGGTAATGTACAACCCCAGACGTGGTCTATCATTTTTATTCGTCTCGCTGACTAGAGGAACGGGACTAGTTTGCAGGTCTGAGTCAGCGTGAATAGCGACAGCGAACATTCGCGTCTGTGGAATCCACCGCTGGGATTGGGAATTTTCTCCGTCAATCCCGGCTTGGTGGAAGTTCTTCCAGGCCCGCCGGGACGCGCTTGCCTTTTGAAGTGATTCAACATTCGAATCTCGATGAGATCTGAAATCAGAGAGGTTTTCGAGAAGCTACTATTGAGTCTGACCGGAATGCGGCTGACATTTCTCATCCAGCGGGCGGAGTTGTGCGAGTCCGCGGAAACGGGACGCCGGAACCGGACGAAAGTCCCCCTGAACGTCGAAGTCGAGTGATTCCATGAATAGTACATGCGCGCCACTTTTTCCAGAGAACCAGAAAGTTCTCTGATTATCTGGCGAATGAAACCCCGTAAACTCATCATCCGTGAGTGAAGGAGGGTCAGCGCGCCTTTCTTCAGATCCGAACATGTGGGCTCCGTCCGTGCAAAGGTCGGTCGCTGTATCAAACTTTAATGGAAGAAGAAACCAGCGAACCCAATTTGCGTCCCGAAGAAGCGAAAAATACCTATCTTATTCATGCGTGCCAGGACCCAAGACAGACAGAACGCGCGACCTGGCACATTCGCCGCTTACCCTTCTGAGAGACGCAGCACGTATTCATCGAGACGCGCGGGAGCTTCCTCTGTCTGTGAAGCGGATCCCCTAAGGTGTCCACGAAACGTGCCCGAGAGCTCCACAGCCTTTTCTGTAGGATGTTCTTCAACCGTTCAGTCTCTCCTCTTGAATCAAGTCGAGATCAGAGAGAGGCAGGAGGTTTCTGGTGGAGAAAAAATCCCGCAATGCAGCTGTCTACGTTTCCGCGAGACGCAAGACTCTTCGACTTCATGATCTCCGCTACTAGCGACGCGCGACGTTAACGGCAGTCGCCGCATGTGCGAGGACGTATACTTTTTTTTACGCGCTCAAACGACCGACCATTTAAATATACAGGGATTTACGAGCACCGATGTGGTTACTTTTCACTCTCGGTGGTGGCAACATCATCGGAACCATTGGCAGAGCTCCGACGCTTTGAAGTCGATAATAAATTTCCCATAATCCACGGGAACATTATGACCGACGCATTTGCCGAACGGCTCAGCCAAACATTCATCTCGTTGATGTCTGCGCGGACTGTTCGCATCTTTGAATCTACAGACGGAGTCATCGAGCGCGAAACAGCATCGAGCGGCACGTCTGGTATTCAGACCACTTCGTAATCGTGGTAGATGGAGACTACATTGCCGATCGGATTCTCAGACCGTGAATCAGTTCGTAGACATTGTTCCACCCAGAACTGAGAGAAATAGCTTTCCGGCCGATATGATGCAGCGTGGCGCATGCCCATTACCTTCTATTCCTGCCAACTGCAAAAAAGGATCAGACTTCCGGACGTATCGTTGGAACCCGAGAACTCTATACCCTTTATCGAGCCAGAACGGCATGTGGCGAGGATGATTTTTTCCTTTCAGTGCTCTAATAGTAATTATTTAATCTGGGGGATTCGGTGATTCGGAAACTTTTGTCCTAAATAAACTTATTCGCCGCTTGACCTTTTTGTCAGCGTCTGACATTTGGACTCGGCTCCGAAGCTGACAGAAGGTCGATCTGGGCGACCGACGAAGAATGCGCACACGGAAAAATCGTAGGGAATCTCAAGAGGGTTTAGAAACGACGGAAATTCGTGGATCCGTCATCCTTAAGTCAATTTGACAGCCTTTGGAAAAGCCTCTCGAGAGAAGCATGACGTGGGTTTCACAGCTAAGCTGGCACAGCTTTCGAATTTCGGAGAGCGGAAAAGTCCGACTCGGATTTCCGACGAAAAATATCTCGCTAATGAGATCTTACTTCAACGAAGGGAAACAAACTCGAGCTGCTATTTGGCTGACTACTCGGTTCGCTGTCTGGTCGGAGAACTGAGCGGGCGAGCAAGCGACCGCCCGACCGACTCGGTGGAAGCTCACAGAGCTGTAATGAACGACCAGACTCGCTGACTCAAGTTCTGAAAGCAAAACCTGAGAGACGTCTAGATTGAGCTCGGGGCAGAAGAAGATAGGAGAAGATGTTTTCAAACACGGAACAAACTCGAATCATTAGGTCTCGTAGCAACCGACAGAGAGAATGCAATTGATGCTGGCGATTAGATTCATCTCTAGAGAAGTACGTGAGTTATCATCTGTACCTCGAATTCAGTCAAGGCCGTTCCGGGCATGCAGGTAGGCCATATTATGTCCGGTTGGTAGCTCGAACTGAAGATTAAATCACGTCCAGAACGACCAAATTAATTTCGCCATCACGATGCATCGTGAGTTTATCTTTCCTCAATGATGGCCGATTATTCAGAGTATGAAGTGGATTTTTCCTCGCGGCTGAAGGATTTCGCCCCTCACGGTCGGCCATCTTAATAGGCAGGCAGATATTTAAAACGAGTGGACTCGAACAACGGCGGTGGCGGCGGCGGCGGCAGCAGACATAACAGTCTGGCTCGGTCGACGCAGCCGTCCCTAGCGAGCGGGCTAGCTTAGCCGACGTCGTTCGCCGTCAGTACTCGATGTCTCCTCCGGTACAGTCAAACGCTACGGCAGCACTCGCTGTAACCGATGGAGGACGGAATTCACCGCCGGAGAGCCGTCACGCAAGGCAGCCAGCCGGTTAACCGGACAGACAGCCAACGTGCCAGCCGGTTAGCCGGACAGAGCGAACGAGCGGGCTAGACGGACTTAAGAGAAAGAGTCATTGACCACGGTCCTCACACCCCACGTTGCCACGGTCCGTTGCCGCGACTGTTCATAACAGCCGCTGAACTATACGAGATACAAACCCAGCATCTACCGTCGCAGTCATTCAGAAAAGTCATCGTCGTGAGCAGGCGAATGAATGTTGGCAGCGAAAGAGTCTGCCGTTTGAATGATGGAATCCATTGGCAAAGTGTCTGTCAGTCGGCCCGTCTGCCCGTCCGTCCGGCCGGGCGGCCTTCCAGCCGCCTATCTGCTCAGACCACCTCGAGAAACACCAGCACCGCTGTTACCGCGATCATCGCCGCAAAAACAGCCACCTCGTTCGGGATTGACTGCCGTGAAACATGAACAGTCGAGAAACGAATTCATTTATACAGAATTCCGAGTTTTCGTCGACTTCGCCTCAAACGGCTGCGATCCCGGAACCTACGACGCCACGGTCGTGATGTGATTCAGAGACAAAATGCCATTTGCGGACACAGCTTGCACGGCAATTTCTCCATACCGTTCATTTATCATTTTTCGGCGCCGTCCGGAGGATGTTTGGAATACTCCGTTCCGAGGCGTCTGATTCGTAAATCAGCCCCAGCATCCCGCAAGCTCTCCGGCCCATGCAGGCTCCGGAAACGTAGTGGAGCGATCGTAGATCAGAGAAGGGCTCAGAACCCGTTTTGTAGAGGGCATTTTCCGCACAAACAGCAGGGGGGGAAATTAGGCGATCCGCGGGAAAATCGCAAATCGTTAGGAGGTCCGAGCTGTGAGGAGCGAATTACCTGAAAGATTTACCAAATCGAGGATCTCTCCAAACCGGAGGCGAAGACGGAAATATCTGGATGGTGGGCTTTCCTCATCGGCGGAAATTGCGAAGGATGAATGGACTGACGGCAGCCACGTGCTGCTATAGTAAATATATCGTTCTGTTTCTGGAGCAGCCCAAAGTGGAACGTTACTTCCGTTTCTCGTCTTCCACAGAGGAATCCTGGTCTTCGGTTTCAAACTCCAAATCAACAATTTCCTGGGGATGGATCTCTAAATCTCTGATCGCACCGAGAGTATCTGTCAAAGATATTTTCTCGGATTCATCCGTCTTCTACTTTCTTCGTCACTCCCTCAGACCTTCTCCAGGCACTTTCCATGAAGTCTTTTTCCATCTTCCGAGAGTCCTTGATCATCTCTAGAAACTTCCGACGATTCGCCCGACGGGTCTGCTTCGCCAATATCGATCGATCGAACTGCTTCCTGGGCTCCCTGACAGGTTCATTTTACGAGTAAGTCCCGCTTGAAACTCGGCAAGTTTTGACGGCGCGGCGCTCCGAACCTTTTCTCCAGTCGAGCAGAAACTCCGACGATTGCGTCAAACGCCATCGACTAGATGTAGAAGAACGGTAGGGCTTTCGCCGGAGCACCAGGGGCATAGAGAGAGGAGATAGAACGAGGAGGGAGATTAAGCATTACTGGAAGTAAGTTCTCTCTTGGCACCGGTGATGACCATGGCAACGACGACGACAGGGTTGAGACGTTGAGAAAGTACGATTTGAATTCATCGAGACGTAGATTATCGCTCGAAGGTTGAGCAACGCTTTGTTTGGCAAGCAAAGTCGTCTAGACAGTCGCGTAGACCGTGTTCCACCGCAGATCGATAGCATTATTACCGAAATTCCGAACGAATCCAGTCACTTTCCCTGACGATACTTATCTCGGCGGTTTTACTATGGGGCCCGCAGACGTAATAAGCTCACGGGAAAAACTCTTCGCGTATCGATTCGACGTGGAAGCATTTTTTACGAATAGACTTTTATCCGCATAGTGCTCGGATGCGCGATACCGAGAAAGCACAGACAGGGGAAAACAGGCGTTGCTCAAAAGATTCGCGGAATTGGGACTCGGAATCCGCTCCCGGGATCCAGAGAGATTCGAATTCTACAGTGAACCCAAGGCATCCTCTAGCGTTTCTCTTCCTGAATCGATGAGTCACGCCCTCTGCCGTGCATTCGATTCCCGCGTCGGAGTGGGTTTCGGAGAGCACACGATGGGAACCACAGCGGGAAAGTACGGGGATCGCGCATGAGGAAGAAACGCATTCTCGAGACCGTTTCAAGTAGGAGGGAAATTCGTTGAGATAAGGTCGGCGCAACGGCCATGCAAGCGATTTCTAACCAATAAGCGTCTCCTTACGAGACGTTGATTCTCATTCGAACATTCTTGCTGGAGCTCGAGTCTCTAGAGATTGGTTTTCAGATCCCAGGGGGAAATCCACGGTCTCGATGGTCCTCGGCCGGTAGATGAAAGAAACGGATCCCAATGAGACTTAACCTTGACGGAGAGGATTTCCCCTCCTTGAGAGGTCCGAAACCAACTCCGTTGGACGGGAAGCCATCCGTGCTCAGCTAGCCATCTTTAGAACAGATCAGGCGGGGAAGAAGATAGATGTTGAAATTTAATTTGCTCAAAAATCAGATTTCGAGCACTCGAAGCGCCTCCATGGCAACGCTCCCAATTCAATATGAGAATTTCATGATTCGAATCGCACATGGAAAAAGATGCAGGAATTCGAATTTTCATCCGATAACGGACCGTTAGGAGCGGCGTGGTACGATCGATCGCGTCGACCGAACGGAATCAAGTTCCGAACGCCTCTGTTAGGAATCCTGTAATATTTCTTGTTTATCTTATCTTCGGAATTGCAAGGCCATCGGATTCGTCGGGTACGTTTGTTTACTTTTGCTGCTCAGTCCCAAACACGATTAGGCTGTTATGAGTATGTATGCAAATGCGTCTCGTTGTGGGCTTCGGCATGCAGTTCTCATCGACGCTTCTCGAGCCTCCGCGAGAGAATATTACCGATTGTCCTCCGAGCTCCTGGTTCTCCAAGCGTACTCTTAACGGTAGAGAGAGATTGTCGTGTCTGCGAGAAACCGCAAGTGGAACAATTATCCGTGACTTGGGTACGCGCTCTGCTCGGACTGTTTTGACCATTGTTGACATTCAGGTGACGGCTCATCGCGGAATCGTGCGATGTCTCGTCGTCGTTGGCTGACGGGGCAGCTGGATCTAAGATCGATGTTGTATCCATGCAGAGTGATTACGGACCTACGTCTCGTTGCTAGTCGGAGACAAGGGGCTATACGGCTCCAGGAGTCGGACCTTTCGCTCCAGGGTATCCTCCTTTGTTTTACTATTCGGAAAAGACGGGAGGAGAAAGTTCCGAGGCGAATCAGCTCTGCTTTCTTCGATATGCCCAAGCATCATGGATGTCTGTCTGACATAATTTTCGATCCCTCGTTCGCATACGCCTCGATTTGCGTTCCTTTGCTCGCCTTCACGCTGAGACGTCATCTATGAAAGCGCCTGATGAGGCGCTTCCGTAGCGCCCCTCACTAAGCGACTCCGTCAATCAAGTGGCTTCCATTGCGACAGACTCGTTCCGAAGGCTAGACGACAGCACAGTCCTTAACAAAAGTTTTTTGTTCGTCTCGCGATTCGTCTGGTGGATGCTCGGCCTTCGGCTCTTCTACGCGGTATTGTCTGCTCGTTATTCCCGTCGAGAACGGACACTTGCTCAGACAAAGAGCTACACAAACAAGAAAAGCGAAATTCATCATCACGCAATACAGAGTCTCCGACAGGGAGAAACCCTCTCTGTCGTACAGGCGCGAGTCGGAAAAAATCTTGAGCGACTCGATTAGGCGGTTTTCAGCAGCAAGAGTCGAAGATGAATCCTTTCGGTGTCTCGAGATGCGCTCCGGGAACGGACACTCTCCATATGCGAATGGATTCCTGAGGGAAAAAACTTGCGGGATCCCTCTGGAGCGTGCTCCCGCATCTCTTTTGTCTGCGTTCTGCCAACGAAGCTGAAATTCTGCCGTTCCAAGCGATTGTGTCGGAATGCAGATTTCCTGATATTCACCTACTGCCGATGTGCTCCGTCTTGAGGTCAGCCAGAACATCGCTCCGGGAGCGACCGGCTTGGAAGACTCACGATTCAGGAGCTTCAGAGGCACTTCAATCGTCTTCGTTTGATCCAATCCGAAAGAGGACTCGGGGGATTTTGGAGATGATGAGAATCATACGCACACCGCTTGGCTGGCTCGGGAGGCTGGGCCGGCTGCTTTGATGACCCAACCATCGCTTGCGGAATATGCGTGGCGGCGCGGCGTCTTCGCGACGCCGACGAAGGACGCGCCGGAAGATAGACCGAGGGACTTGCCAGCAGAAAAATGGGGAAGAACCAGTTTTGTTCTGTGGCTAGTTTGCTTCGACGGCTGTCTGGATGGGTGGCTGTTCTTCTAGCGGTTGTGGCGTCGTCGTCGCCATTGCGCGTGTTTCCGAGAGGGGCACTTCATCAATGGCACTTGAATCAGTGTCGACATTGCCTACGCTGTCATCTTTGGAAATTTCGTACCCACCAACACGGTGCCGCCGCCGTCGTCGTCGTCGTCGATAAACGAGTCCCACCATTTGACAGGGCGAATCCCGCCTGGGCTCTTTGAGTCTTCGGCTCAAGCTGAAAATTGACGCTTCTCTGGTTTTGGCAGTTCGCTAGATAGCCCGCTCGTGCTTCGTTTGCTCAGCCTTACGTTGTCGTTCGGTCCCGTAGCTGTTAGGAAACACTAGTCTGCCGTGTCTGGATAACAAAAAGCGGGACGGGTGTGAGGGCTGTCGACCTGTCGCTAGAAGTTAAGCAGCAGACTTGCAGACAAGCAGACTTCCAGCCGAGTCATCAGACGGGCTGCTTTGCGGGCGGGCGGAGGTGGCGGGTCTCCGAGCCGGGACAGGGGTCCTAGCTCGCAGACATCGCGTCTCGATGTTGAAGGTTCCGGGTTGAAGAATCGCAAGAGCGAAACGCGGAAATGTCAAGTGGAATCAGTGTTACATGGAACTGTCGACATCGCGATGGCTTCGGGGACCCTGGCTCTGATCCGCGACGCCACTTCTGAGATCCTGATATATTCGGAGTTCCGATATTCGCTAATTTGCATGGAGAGAGCCGGAGGACATGAAGAGCATCTTCCTCGACGGGTGTCACAGGTGTTCCATCTAGATTCCGAAAATACTGTTTTCTGCTCTCGGAGGGAGGAGTGGAGTGTACTGATAGACGTAAAGTATTTCAGACGCACAGACAGCCCCACTACACGAACGTCGGCTGCGAGCTGGCTGCCTGCCGAATAGTAGGCTAGGTGGCTTATTGATCCATGCAAATTCTGTCTCGTCTGGCAATCTCGTCTAGCCGCTGTGTGGCCTTATCCATTCATTCGTTCGTTCGTTCGGTCGGTCGTCCGTCAATCCATACACCCGACGCCTAATGTGACGTCTGGCCTATGAGCCATGATTAGTCGACAGTTTTGAGTTTCGATTTCATCGCGGTCACGGAGACGACTCGATCGATGGACTTTCGTCATTCCCTCCGAGGATATCCCCTTGCGTGTTCCCAGTGAACGAGGCGGAACATCCCGATACGGGCAGTGGGCATCAGACATTAGCAGAATGAGGAACGAAGGCATCCGAATTATTTCGCTATCGTTGTTCATAGGGGATTGGCTATGGAAATCGGTCACGTCGAGCGAAATACGTTCCCTGGCTGCCGCTTTCCTCTATTTATGAAAGACGCCATCCTAGAGCCTCGCTTAGTGAGGAAGCGCTGAAGGGACCGGACTAGAAATATAATAGAAATAAACACTTGCTCCTGATATTGTTCCCCAGCCGCTGATTTTTTCCATGTCTCGCTCTACGCTGGTCGGATTGGTTTTCCGGAGCAACAACCGCCAGGGCGTCCTTTTCAATGTCAAGCACGTGTGAGCACTTCAGAAGATTCCAATTAAAAACGGGGTCAACGGCCACGTACCGCCATCCGCCAATCCATATACATATGAAGTCTGCTCAATGAAAAAATGTGGGGCGATTCCGATTGCAGCCTGACGAATCACGATCACTATCCTCATCGTTCTTTATATAGACTTTATACGGCAAGGATGTTCCCACCGTCGCGTCGGTGGGACGCTCCCTTATCAGAAAGAGTGATTACTCTCCTAACGAGATCGCTGATTCGCTTGAGGGTGGGTCGACAATCGGTCTCGGCATTTGATCGGTCGATGGTTTCAATACAGTTTCGTCGTGTGCAGAGAATACTCCACGAGACGAAGAATTTTCTCGACCCCACCACTTTCTCACCGGCGGAGCCTTCGAGGTCTCTGTGGAGATCCGTGTTCGTTTGCTGATCTACGCATCCGCTCAACGACAACGCACGACGGCAGGCTACTTGGCAAGCCGACTGGTCTGCCGGACGGTTGGTCGGTCGGTCGGTTGGTCGGCTGCTGTGCATCCAACTAGAACTGGAGGACCGAACTAATCCGCCGTCTGCCCAGTCCATTGGCCTCTGAGCGTCTAGACAGATATTTGTTTCTCTTCGCTACGTCTTCTCGCTCGACAGTCTAGCCGACCGATCCAACAAAGTGACGGTGAAGGCATGTTGTCTGGATGCTTCTGCCAGTCTTCCTCCACTTGCATATATTTTATTTTCCTCGCATCCTGTCCAAGAGCATGTGGGAGATTTCCAGCCGATAAACGTTCGTGTCTGAGTGTTATTATCTCTAGCGTACCGCGCAGTTGCTTTCGCTGCTTCCCGAATCCATCAGCATATTCGCGTTAAAAATGTACTTCGCAAATAATTTAAACGCAGGCGGTCCGAACGAAGACTTCGATTGGTCGATACCGGTGCAGTGTACCGAGTCCGACCGACAGAGGTCTGGCTCAGCCTTGAGAAGCTGGAAATCACCAGAGGTTCGACAGACAGGCCCCATTTATCATAACTGGGAGTCTTCTCGGAGCGGAGTGATTCGACTGTTTCGAAATGCTCCCAGCACCGACTGAGAACGCTGCGATTCTCCTCGATCGAGCAAATCACCAGCGAACAGGAGGCTGGTGACGAATGGGGCCAAATCAGGGGTGAAAACGACTGAACCTTCGGACTTTCGGCTCCCTGAAACCTTCACCATGGTTGCGACCTCATCCCACGAGTCTCGCTCTGTTCGATCATTATTCTCCGCTCTCGGAGTGCGACCTGCGGACTCGGAGATTGATTCTGCTGGGCAAATATTGTTCTCTGACCTTACAGGCTCTCCCATTACGAGTCCATTCACAAGTGCGTTCGCAAGATCCTTTCGAAACTCTGCTGACACGTAGCGGATGTAATTATCCGACATCAGGCAGTGTCTGAAATGAGCTTCCCCGGCTGCTCCTACTACGACTTCCTCCTACAACACGATTCTCGATATTCCGACCCTGATCTCATTCATGCCGGGAGATTTTTTCCCGGATCGCCATTTCTCTGTTCACATCCGATTCGATTGGAGCTTCCGCCAATTAGTCCGCTCTTTGCGCGGAGTACACATTGGAGGAACGGAATCAGGGCTCACAGAAGATGAAATCAATTCAGTCAGTCGAACACCCTGAGCAATCGGAGCTGTATACTGAAGGTTCCTAACTAGCGAGCCCAATCAATTGAGGCAGACGCTCTAGGCAGACGAACAAGAATGTTGGATAAGCCGAGAGGATAAACATTCTGTGAAGCATAATAATCAAGTCGAACTCAGAGTTGATGCGTAATATTGAGCCGCAAGCGTTCGCTGAAGTTCTAATCAAACGCCGATGCTCTTCCCCGAGCGGAACCGCCCAGCCGCGACCACCATCTAATTACAAAAGCTCTGGCACAGCAGTTTACGCTCGAGCGTGCCAATGAGCACAGACGACTCCTGACTGCGGTGAAGGCTTCTGGAGCCGGCCCGAAAGCCGTGACGTCACTCATTGCCCCGCGGACAGCTGACCATTCCAATCAAGGCACCTGGAATTGCCTCGGCCGGACGTATTCCCCTCGGAACAGAACCTCCGCTGTTTTTCGGCACGACTCGACCAAACTCTGTTCCCTCGGAAGCTACGGTTACTCGCTTGTGTGTCATTTATTTACCTGCGGTCTCTCCAGACTGAGGACGACCCTCGGCGGAGCTCCCTCCCATGCACCCGGGACCCATGGCTGGATGAAAAAAACATGGTGGGAAAAGGTCGGGTAAGCACCGAGCGGAACAGCCGAGCGACAGACGAGCCGGTCGGCCGGCAGACAGACGAGTTCATCGGCCTTCGGTTGCTCGGGTGTCTGTCTGGCGGAGTAAGAGCGCGTGTCTGGCTGGCGACCTTGGAGTGACGTCACACGGTCTGCAGCTCTCGGAGTCGAGGCCCTGCAACGTTCCATGTCTTCTGCTGCTCCTATAAAAAATCTGTTTATGTCTTTTTGTAAGGAACAGCTCTCTTCTGTCTTGTCGGCGTCTTATCGTGCCCGTGAGGATTTTCGTCTACTTCTTCCCTACTGTCTACTTCTCCCCTGCTTCCCCCCTTTTCCGTTCACTTGAGGACCCTCGGAGTCGTTGTCAGCTACTCGAACTCCCCTCTTCCCTGACACTCGGGTCTCTTTCCCTGCTCCTGAGAATCCTCCGCAATGCTCAACCAGTCTATCCCCTCTGCTCACCAAGCTGAGTGAGAAATCTCTATATACCACCCGATGGGGACGGCCTTCTCCATCGGAACACCGTTTCGGTTCCCGATGGAGACCGTCTGCGCTTCGGGCGTATATAGAGGGTGGAAGAGGATGAAACATGACGTCCAGGGGCGTCGGATTCAGAGGGGCGTAATGGGGTAAAAACTAAGCCCCGGACAAGGAAGGAAGCCTGTCGGTGGCGACGGGCGCAGACCGGTCTACGGCAGCCGCCGCTCTTGTCCAAGTATTGCTGACTCAGAAGAAAAGGGAGGAGTGGAGGAAAATCAAGGAGGGGGAAAACAGGGAAACGGGAAAGGGAGAATGAGCGGATGGGAGATGGAAAAGAAGATGCCTGAGAAAAAACTCGAGGGGGGACGAGGGAGGGGAAGGGCAGCCGGAAAAGGGTAGATCGCAAAGCGATCGAGATTCGCGATGTGAACTCTTTCGGAACCAGAAGGAAGACCGAATCTCGACGTTTCGAGTAGAGAGGAATCCGCAAGCTTGTATACCTGGACCTTTATTGGCTGGATTCAGCGTTGAGCAAGAAAGAAAACGATACTTCGACGTTCGGTTTTCTGTTCGGCCAGCTAGGGAATGATCCTCGATGAGAACTCCTCCTACAATAGATTCAAAACTTATACAAGATCCTTCGTCCGATTTTCTTCTTGTCCGAGGTGGAAGCCTATCTCTGCTAGTCCCTGTTTTCCTTCGGCTGGTTAATTCTCGGGGACTCGCGCGCTTTCCAATCATGCGGGATTATTTCACAATATACCCAGCCTGAGACCGTATTCGCAATCCAGAGATTATCGATGATTATAATATTATGATACGTCTCCCAGAGATTTATTACAGAAATCGCCGAGACCGGCGCTCACAAGGAAAATGCGCGGTAAAAGTCTATTCGTCGGACGAATCGAATTTCCCGGGAATTTTTCCGGAACTCAGTCAGTTGTAATTCTCCCCGAGAGCGTTGGGAGTATAGCTGTTTGAGTGAGAGCCGGCCGATGAATCCGCGACACTTCTGCTCCACTTCTGCTCGAATCCTCCATAGGCAATGTAAGGTAGTTGATCCGAATGGTTTCCCAGTCTTCCACCCTGAACCTCTGGCTCGGCGCCATCGGCACAGAGGGGGGGGGGGTATTCGACGGTACCACGTGTACCATCGAAGCAGTGGATACTTTGACTACTCTCCATTAACGAGTGATCTCAGGCACTCCAGAAGGACAGAGAGGGAGAAGACGCGATTGGCGCAGAAGTTCGCAACTCCAAGTTGATCCCAAACTCTCGCGTCCAACTTCGACTCCCGGTATCATTGACTTTTCCCGCAACTTGATTCGACGCCTACTCGGAGAGCTTTACTTTTCATCGAGCCCACGTATCGTATTGTTATCTTGATCAGCGTCAGCGGCCGATGTGTCGCGAGGATATTCGCGTTGCATACCCTATAACTCGCCCGCTCGTCGAATCACTTGAGTGGCTGACTGGCCGACTGACTCACTGACTGAGTGACTGAATGTCTTTCTGTCTGTCTGGCCGGCCGGCTAGACGGTGATAGTCCGTCTGAGTAGGGGAAGGTTACGGAGCGGGAGAGGGTTTCCAAGCAGGGAGGAGAGCTAAGGTTGCTGTACCGCTGCTCTTGCGGACTGTCTGCCGACCGGTTGGCTGTGTGTCTGTCGGTGTTTCCAGGCGTTCGTACGTCTGTCCACCAGCCAGCCGTCTGTCCGTCCGTCCAACCGCTTGGCAAGGAGGCAAGCTCGCTGACTAGCCGCTTGGTTAGAAAGCGGGCTGGCTGACTGCCTGCTCGCCGGCCGGCCGGCCCGACTGTCCGCCGCTGGCAGACAGACAGCCAGGCAAGGAAGCCAGCCGGTACGCACGCTCACCCAACCATCCGCTCGCCCGATGGTAAGGGTTGGTTGCTTGTGTCTGGCTAGCTAGCTGGCTGTTAGACTGGCTGGCTGGCTGGAGAGCTAGCCGCTTGCTTGGAAAGCAGGCAGCGAACGGTACGCCGACGACCGAGTGAGTGAGCAAGCGAGCGAGTGAGCGAACGAGCACACCGTCCAGCCGATAGCCGACAGACAAGGCGATAGCCGGTCGGACGAAAGCTCGCTGGGCTGCTTGGCAGGGCTGGCGCATCGACGTCGCACGTGCCACGATAATCAGAATTGTTCGGCCGAAGTTTTTTGAACGCTCGCCGTCGGAGCGTAAGCTGAAAAGCGAAACGGTGGGAATCACGAGACGAAACCGCTCCGAGCTGCAGGAAGCCTACGCTGAGCTCTTCGAGTGTCAATCAGCTGAGAGCAAGACCACCCCTGCCGGGTGTTTGAATTTCGGCCCGAAGTTCAAGTTCTCGCCGTGAACTCGACAGCTTACCCACGAGAATCTCAAGCATCGTCGATTGTGCAAACCGCTTGGAACGTTCGAATTGTTTCCGAGGAAACTGAGTGAGTGTTCGATTGATCTCTTCGTCTATCGATCAGGTGCTCGATTGGTTGATGGAGTGATCTCGGATCGACGGAGTCGTGAAGGAGTCTATTGCGTGAGAGGCGACCGCGTTCGAGCATCTCCACGGTCCAGCGAACTCTAGTCGCTCATCGTTATCAGCACGCAGGAATTCATTCCGTGCGGAAGTGTCCACTTCAGTCCGGGATTCTCATTCTCGTTGTTCTCTGTGCCATCTGTGTTGTTTTTCGACGTCTCAGCCAGCTCTGCGACGACTTGAAAATGTGCACCATCGTCGAAGGAACGACAAGAAGTCGACATCATCCCTTCTAGTAGAGGATTCCATCGCGGATCTCCGCTCTAGTACAGTGAGTGTCCACTGGCGAGGTGTTCAAGTGCTAAGCAAATATTCCTCGATGTTCTTCTATCTTGAGCGGTGCGGATGCGGGTGTTTTCGTGAGCGGTCTTGGCAAATTTCGCTTGAAGCAGAAAAGCGTCGCTAATATCACCTGAAGGTTGTGACGTCTGGATTAGCGGGGAATCTCTGCGGAAATCAGGCAGTCTTCTGCGAACACCAAGGCTGGCGTTCGTCTTTCCGAGACGTAGATCGGCCCGGGTACGATTTTTCCAGGGCGTCGTGGCCGCTCGTAAAGTTTTGGGTCGTGATTCTAACGGGCATAAACAAATAACGTGTTCCCTGTTAGGCTGCTCGTGCTCATATCATTCAATCAGAGAGCGCGTATCAATCAGCGATCATCTCTTTTGAAGATAGCGGTTTTTTCAACCGACGAGCAACAGGGATGCATCGACAGGCCAGCCGGCGGTCCGACCGACAGGCGCGATGCTGCTCGAGACGACCGACCGACGACAAAGACTCATAAGCAAATACGCAAGAATCTCTACATGAGGACATCCAGACAAACAGCTAGTCAGTGACTCTTTCACTGAGTGAGTAAGTGAGGTCAAAGTGCATCAGTAGAAGAAATTCCTTTTCTCGCGAATGAATTACCTTGGGAATACTTGTCGCTGTCTCGCCAGCTGGACAGGGAGTCGATCGAGGAGTCCGTTCACTCTTCCTTTCCGCGGCGTTCGGGCTGGTTGCCACGAAACCGTTCACGTAGAAAGAAGTACCCTTTCGAGAGCGGTTTTGGCATCGCACCGGCCTACGACCGATCGCCAGTCCCCAGGACCCCTTGTGAATAAGCGACCCTCGTCTGAGAGTCGAGCGTAACCCCCCCTCTCCCCCCGTGCCCGGCTCCGTTATATTTCTAGCGAGAACTCGGCGGATAGATCCTCTTCGTGACGAGGAGATGTGGCGTTTTTCGACTCTGGATCCGGGTCCCCCCCCCTCGTGCCAGACCTCAGGGCCCGGACCTCAGTTGATTTCGTGAATTCGCTGTGTGGGGGTGAGAAATTCCCGTCCGAGAAATCGTCTGCAGCAGGAAACTTCTAGAATTCAGAGTCCATGGCACGGCAACTCGCTGCTTCGTGCCTTTGTGAGAGAACCCGATTCATATAGACGACGGACACTTGGTCTATAGGTCAACTTTGCGCAAGGCACTGGGACAATCGGACCGTCAGTCGAGCGGACGTGTTGGTAGCCCGACGTTGACCCACAGACGGTGGGCAGTCGAATAGCGTCGAGTCTGCCCGACGTTCGCCGTGTTGATGGTCTGTCGGTGGTTCGGTTGAGACGAAAGACGCAAGCGAAGCGGCAACACCCGTCCGTCGAAGTATTTGACGTTCTTTGAACGAAAAGAACGTCAGTCCGCAACAAGGGGTCAATGCGTGCTGGATATGGCCTGATTTCGAACGATCGGGGCGCAACTTTTTTTTGTGGTCGATCGACTTCTCATGAATTGTTGACGCGGCGACCTTCTGGCACTTCGACCGGCTCTTCTCGTGGCTGAAAGACTGCCGTTCCAACGGAAGAGGTTTCCGATGGAAAACCGATTTTTGCGTCGCCAACGAAGCTTCGCTGGAGACCCTCGAACGTTTGATGGGAAATGAGAAAAGAACTCAGCCCGGGTTCGGGGTTCCTCGGGCCATCCGACTGCTCCGTCTAGGAACTCGAGCATCGGTGCTCGACGTTCATCCACCGGGGAGAAATCTACAGATCGTTTCGCATTTGAGTGGTCTGTATCCACATGAGCGCCTCGAAAATCGGGCTGCGGCTGAAAGTAGCGTCGAAACAGAAGACGCTAGCCCAGACAAGCGAGCCTTTACAGTTTCAAGGTTGACGGATCCGATTTCTTGTCTGTCTGAGCGCCGACTACGGCATCACGACACCCAGCGGATCTACCGTGGGGCAAACAGTCTGCTCGCCCGAAAAAATACGGTCGGTCGCTCGGATGTTCGCAGAGATTTCAAAATCGTATGATGATCGAAATCCGCCTCAATTGCGTAATCGATTGAGACGCGCGAGTACGTTATTCGTGAGCTTCTGGTCAGAAGATGCATAAGTCACAAATCGAGAACGCTGTATCGTATGTAGGTCTCTGGCACTATCCCGGACTCGGAAATTCCACGGAGGGAGGGACTGCTGAGCCCAGTCCGCGCAGAGTCGACCTGACACGGAGGTCAGGCGACTGAGCCAGACGGAAATGCGCACATAATGCACGGTGCTCATTCTGGTTTGCGATGGTTACGACCTGGGTCGTTGCCTGTCGTCAAGGTGGAATCGCATTGTGGCTGAGGGATGATGTCGACGACGGCGTCGACCGACGCCAGCGCCCACAATGAGAATAAACAATCAGAGAAGTATTCAGCTGTTCTAGTCCGACGGCTTAGCTGTACCACGACGACGCACGGTCGATCAGTCGGTCAGCCAGACTGCCGAACAGCAAACTAAGCAACTCTCTAGTCGGTCCAGCGTTCGGCTGCTTGGCTGGCTAGCTAGCTGGATGGTTGGTTTGTCGGGTGGTCTGTCCGTCGAGCGGCGGGCGGGCGGTTGGCCTAGTCGGATCGAGCCGACTCGAGCCAAACAGTCAGTCAGCCAACTTGTTCTGAGTAACAGATGAGTCACTCATTGTTCGGCTGTCTAGCCGCCGTCTAGAATTTTGCTCGACGATACGACATGAATGGAAAACGCTTGCTGGCGGAGCGTGCCGTTTCGAAACGCCGACCGTTCGGGCGTGACGTTCATCTGGTATTTGTGCCGCATGCAGGGAGTCGTCTAGAGTATAAGAGCAGAAAAGTAAAGAATAACATTCGGCTGATCGAGGAACAAGATAAACATCGTTGGGGGAAAACCGGGGAGTCGACGTTTGTGACGCGAGCGTTTGACGGGGATGTTGTACGAAAAGCTCACCCCCCATCCAAACATGATTGAAATCAACAGTTCGTTCGGTCGCACGTCATTACTTGCTGAGGTCACAGACGTGGGAGGGAAATTTTTTCCCCTAGGGAGGAGAAGACCTTTGGAGGAGGAACTAACGAGGAAAATATCGGGTCTCAGACAAATGTCACGGAAGACGCGTACGGTACGAAGTGAATAGGGAGCTTCGGTTGTTTTCCACGACTGCTTGCGGGAACAGGGAATACAATATCTGTCAACATCCGGACCATAACGATCTTGTGCAGGAAGCCAGAAGACGGCGGAAAAAAGCTCTGGAATATATTTCGGGATCGGTACCACGTAGTTCTTGTAGACGAGACCTATCCACTCGCTCGTCGAGCGAGTCGTGTCGGTCGGTCGGTGTGAAAGCGAGCCTCTTACGCTCGACCTGACAAAGGTCAGTCACGCAGAAAGAATAAAACTCCGTTCGAATCCTGGCCGCCGGCGACTTCCAATAGCTACTCGGTCTTTCCGACACCGTTTAATTTGATCGAGTCAGACGGACGGCTCGCCGGCCGACCGGCCGCCGGCCACTCGCTCGCTCGCTTGCTGGCTTGATGAGTGAGTGAATTGGTTTTACGGTCTCAAGTCACCGCGGTCGAATTTCTCGGTGTCTGGAAGGGTTTGAACTGACTTGGAAATCAGAGCAAGAGAACCGTAGCGTCCTCCACATGGTTCACGGGGATGACCCGGGAACATCGCTCGAACAAAACGAGGGAGCACGCTCGCTACGAGAGCTACCGAACCAGCAGCGGGCACGGAACCGGTGGCTTCGACTGTATAGAAGCTTGCGAAAATGGCAGAGGCCGCAGCAGAGATGTTGACAAGAACCACGGCGGTCGGTGTGCGTGCGTGTGTGTGTGAGCGACTGTGTGAGTGGACCTTGATCTGTGGAGCCGTAAAAAGCACCGACCGCCCAACGATAGGCAGACGGGATAGGAGACACTGTGCTTGCTAACTATGCGCTCGTTCGCTGCCATCGTCGCCGGTAGGCCAGCCCGTCTTTCAGCGGCCGGCGCTGGCGAAGAAAATTCCGTTCTCCTCAATAAGGAAGTGCACCATTTTCGCTTGCAGTGGTTCTGGTACCGTTGATGAAAGGTTCGCCCGGCTGGTCTGAATCTCCAACGAATTCCCGCGCACCATCGTTGTCGCCACCCACCTCTTCAAACGCCTCATCGGAGTCGTCTGTCAGATCTACCGCCAGCGGTGCGACTGCCAACTCGGACACCGACTGTCTCACACCTCCGGAAATGGGCTCGAGTTCCTGCTGCAGGACCAACCACGTCTACGAGAAGGTACGTCTCACCGGATCCATGGGGAATCCCCCTCTCCCGGAGCGAGTCTGGGAGCTTTTCTTATCCCGTTTCCTAAACACACGTGGAGGAGATTCCGCCGCCTAATCATGGGTTGTCCCAATTTTCCAGGTCCCCTCCCTGGGCTACTCGCAGTGCGTACAGTCATCGACGGACGACAGCCTTGCCGTGTACGTACACGTACGGACGTCTCCGAGCGCTAGTCCGATCTACGCACCTGAGAAGGTCGAGCAACGACAGAAACACGCCTCGAGAGACGCGCAGATACGGTCGAGCTCCACGCGCCGTGACTTGGCGTTCAACTTACCTCAGCATGTGAGATCACGACCCCATGACGATCCCTTGCCACACAGCCACCACGGTCGTAAGCACCCTCCGCACGAAAACTGCGTCCAACCCCCGCCAAATCGGAGTCCATTCACGCCGAACACCGCGTATTCGTCGAGACTGAACCCGGCCTACAGTAGCAGTAGCTGTAATAGTAGCAACGGCAACGGTTCCAGTAGCAGCGTGGGTTCGAGTAGCAGTAGCAGTAGTAGCAGTTCGAGCAGCGGCGGGAACAGCGGTAGCCGGACACATCCGGCGATTCGGACCTCAAATTATTCAACACCAGCGGCCGCTAGATATCCCGGCTGCGGTGGGAAAAAAGCCATTTGACACATGGCGAAAAACTTATGGGTTCAATTGTTGTAGCTTAAAGTTTGTCTATGGATCAAGCAAGCGGGCAATCAATCAATCAGTCAGTCATTCTCGAGTTTCAATCATTCGACGACTTAGAGAAGTTCGAGGAGATTGACGGAATCGCGCGAGACCGGGATTGCGGGATGGGATTCTGCGGACGAAGAAATCACGTGTTAGATGATGAACATTATTTATGAATTGCGCACCGATTCTCATCAAACCGAAAGCGGCAAAGTCTCCCGCGGAAGAAAAGAATCGTGATCGATGGGTTTCCGTGAAACAGAGAGAGTTGGAGGATCGAGATGGAACGAAGATGACGAACAAAATTGTAGGAACAAAATACTGAAAACAAGACGAAGACAACACCTACCTAAACTAGAAACGTGCTTCGTCGACGTGTTACTAGCCCATTTCCAGCTTTCTATGCAGATTTGTATTCTTTCTACGTGGAGTACGCGGAGCGATCCGCTGATTATGCGATAAGATGAACAAAGAAGTTCGATAATAATAATCTCAATTCTGACTCCCCTCTCTTCCCATCTCGGCGGCACTTCCCGCTTATGGATCCTTTGTTCGATGAGCCATCTCGCCCATACTGAGTCGACGTCTTACGTTCCTTCCGAGTGGAACTGAGTTTTTCTCCCCCTCAGAACTCTCTGAAGTTCCTCAATATGCACGCCTTGTTTCCCTGCATCTGCTCCTCTGGAACTCTCTCGTATGTTAGCGAAATCTTCCCCCTCTTTTCTCACTCAGATTGAAGCGTCGATTAGCTGTCGAACAAAACGACAGATATAAGTCTGTTCATGGTTTGTAAATGCGGTATACGAATACGGAAATCATCATCATCATCAACATCATCAGGGATCTGACAACTTGGGTCATTATCCCGATATCAGTATGGATATAGATGATCCGTTGAGTATTTACTCGGTGAGGAGGATCCAATGAAAATACCTGTGAATAGTTGAATTAAAATATATGGTCGTAGCAAAGAATTTAGTCAGGCCAGGAGTGAGAACGCATAAGGAAACGAGTTCTAGATGTCCACGCAGACATCGGATCGTAGTCAGTCAAGTAGACTTCGGGTCGAGAAGAAACAGAATCGGATTTGAATAATGGAATGAGCTAGTGCTTCGAGCTGGCGAACATACTCCTGGAAGCAGAAGGCAAGGAATTTGAAAATCCGATTAGACTCTTGTTTTTTTTTCTACAAGGCGAAAGAGCGGATGAGGAGTTTGTCTGTGAATAAACTTCTTTGTACATATGCACCATTACTTCGTGTTCATCGTGAATCCTTGAAGAACTGCTTCTATAATAATCAGCAGTCGGGGGGCATCGCAGCATACGATCTTTCGAAACTAAGGCGGATCCAGAACTCTCGTTTCATGAATGCGGGGGAGGGGGAATTTCAAGGCCGTTCCAGCGCAATCTCTAAGGGGCGGGCGACGAATCTCCGATGATGATCCTCCACTCGAAGCCCTACGGACCGCAGCGCGGGGACGGGGAGTCTTGGTCGAGGGAGCAACAAGCTAATGTAGGAAATTATCAGATTCCGGCAGCGAACTTTATTCCATTGCTCTAGATTGTACGCACAACTGCTCAAAATGCAGCACAACTTTCGTATGAATATTTATCATCTGTTCCCAGCAACTAGACTCATCCATACCATGAAGTTATCAACATTCAAAGATCTCAGAGATCATCGAGAGGCGCCATGTCGTTTCATATTAGCTGCGAGAAAATAGAAGCGGGAAGCGTTACGCAGTCGCCCTGACGTCTGAACGTCTTTGACAATTATTTATCGTGACGAGGGCCGCTCCAACGATTTCGAATTCTTCATTTTCAAAGTTCTGGACTTTGGCCTCGCTGCGCCTGACGTGCGCGGAACTTGGCCAAATTATTTTCGGCACTAGCGGCTCGAGCTTCGGAATCTTCGAGTTCCTGCTGACACTTGCGGTACTTCGCAATGTTCATCGATGCAATTTCCTCTGCTTCTTCGATCTGTCGCTGATATTCCCTGAGTTTATGTTGCATCTTCTCTACAACGTCCTGGAGTCGCTGGTGGTGTTTTTGATCCTCTTCAACCTGCAGAGCACGGGCGATGTCAGAAACGATATGTTCCACCCACCGGAAGCTCGTATCTTGCTCCCGGTCCGACCTCCCGAAAAAATCGGGCAGACGGGAAACGACTTAAAATGGAAATTTCGCAACAGGAAATAATTGAAAACAGTTCTCTTGCCTGAAACATGAGCTCCTTGATGCGTCGCTCGTCTTTTCGATAGTTTTTCGCAGTGTCCGCGTGTCTCCTCTTCTCGTTCTCCAAGTCGACAGCGGCCTCGCGACACTTGGCCTCAAGCGCGGCGATCTGTTTCCTCCCGGCGGCCAGAGCAGCGGCTTCAGCGTCGTCGAGTCGTTGTTGGAGTTCGCGCATCTGATGCTCGATGTTCTTAACTTGCTTCTCCATTTGAGACGAATGATTCTGTTCCTGAGCGAGACTATCCGCTAGCTGCGCACAGTCCACCATGGCTTTCTTTGAAATCTCCTCTTGATTCCTCAGCGCGACAATCGTCTCCTCGAGGTCTCCCTGCAGAGCAACCAACTCTCCTTCGAGTTTCCTCCTCTGCAGCGAGAGAGTGGCGATGAGGGCGGCGTTTTCGTTCGCTTGGTTTCGGAGCTCCTCTACTTCTGCTCCGGCAGCTTTTCTCCCGCGTTCGGACTGGTCATACAGCTGTTTTGTTTCCTCGAGTTCGCAACGTGTCTGGTTATAACGGCGCTCGGCAGCCGTGTATGCCTTGCGTGCTTCGTCATGCGCGATCTGCTCTTGCTCGAGAGTGTTGTGTAATTCGTGAACCTGCAGACGGGAAAAAAACATTCTTGAGCATTCCGGACGCAGTCGATCATTGAGAAAATCGGTGATCATCAGAGTCGAATCGCAATTGAAATCTCACGGTGTCTTGGTATCGTTTTATCGTGGCCTGCGCTTCAGATATCGCTTTGTTGGCGTTGTCGAGCTCAATTTCGAGCTTGCTGAGGTCGATTTCGAGTTTTTTCTTCTGTCGCAAAGCCTCGGCTTTGCCACGAGCCTCCGACTCGAGTGCGGCTTGTAGTTGATCCAGTGCTTTTTGGAAGTTCTTGCGAACCTCGTTGAATTGTTCTTCCTTCTCCTGCAAGCGTCTCGCGCAATCCTGGCGGATTTGTTCCTTCTCGAGCTCGGCCCGCAAAAGCTGTGAAATCAATTGTTTGCCTTATTCCTGAGGAAATATTCCGGTCCCACTGAGGAATGGCGTCTGGTGTCCCCCATCCGAAACTCGCAAGGAAGGAATAATAGGAATTCCGGATTTCGGCAGCAGAGATCGCTCGTGCCTGGCTACAACCGAAATGCAACAGAGTTCAATAAAAGAAGTATTTTACTCGGAAAAGCCGCGGGATCATTCGTCGGTTCCGACGAGCCACACTTGGGGAACAGGAGCAATCGGGCACCAAGGAACTCTATCGTTTCTCTGTTTCCAGATTCAATCGATTGAGGGAGGAGAACGTGGCCAGGAAGAGGGGAGGATATTGGGATAGCAGTTCAGCACGCGCCCCATCGGGAACGTCTGCGCCTTTTTCTTCTTTCCTGCAGAAAGAAGGAAAATGGCATTACCTTGTTTTCTTGCTGCTCGATGGTCGCTTCGGCTTCCTCGCAGGCAGCGATAGCATCGTCTCTTTCGTTTTCTACTCTTTTTCGTGTTGCCTGCAGTTCCTGAATCGTTCGAGCTTCCTCCGCCAACTGATCCAGAACCTCCTTCAGTTCGTCCTGGAGATTCTTGTTCTCCCGTTTGAGAGCTTCGATGTGCTCGAGCGCTTCGTCGTAGGCAGCTTTCGTCTTGAAGAGCTCCGTTGAGTAGTTCCGGCATTCCTAGAATTTTTTTCATGGGTATCGAAGGGGAAATACTGATGAAATTCCGATAGCCACCATCCATCATGAGATCATGCAGAGCTTTCCGGGGAATGCTAACCTTTTGGGAGGCATCTAGCTCGGCCGCTAGATCTTCCACTTTAACTTTCCATTCTGCGATGATCTTATCGAAGGCCTTCTGTTTCTTCTCGTAGGCGATACAATCGTTCCGAAGTTTGTCACATCGTGCGTTACTATCTTCCAGCTCGTGTTGCAACTGCGAACGAACTTTCTCGAGATTCGAGATCTGAAATCGGACAGACAGAGATTAAGGATTCAGGACGTGCTTTTGTCGTGTTAGCAGGATCTCTGAGAATTTCTGTGGATCGAGTCTCGGAGTCTCGAGCTATTCCCCCCAGGGGGAACCACAAGAGAGGGTGCGCTCTTCGATTCCATCTCGACATCATCTGTCAAGTTATGAAGCTGCTTCGACTTAGAATCAGTTTCTTCGGGTTGCAAGGTCAGAACGAAATCGGCCTCGGAGCTCGCCGAGGGAGGAATGAGTTCCGAGGATGTTTGCGAATCTGTTTTGAGAAGATTTTGAGAATCGTTCCCCCGAGGAAGAATAATCTTCCCGGAACTCTCGACTCTTTTAGAATAAATGGTCTTTCGCGTTCTGAATGGCCCCGACTGCGATAAATTGCTTTGTGCGTCTAGCCCACCGAGACCTACGCTCCGAAATGTTTTCGTCTTCCGCGTGCATGCGTCCGCGGGAAATCTCACCTTCGCGTCCTGGTGCTCCACGAGCTGCTCGCTTTCGTGGAGTTTCACGGCGAGTTTTTTGTTCTCTTCTTCCAGCGGGGGGATAGTATGAATGATCAAATCATTGTATTTGATTCTCCAATGTTCTAGTTCCTCCTGGGATTTCGCTAAGTGTCGCTGGAGATCCTGGATTGCTGTTTCCGCTTCCTCAAGCGAAACTTGCATATTGTGCACGGAATGCTCGGCGGCTCTGTGACGTCCTTCGGCTGCAGCCCGTTCCTGGAATGTAATTCGAGTGATGAAGATTCCTAATAGATTCCCATCACGACGAATCTCCGGCTGCTGGCGAGAGATTCGCGTTCTGCCTCGCATGCGAATCGTCTCTTTTCGATGTTCTGGCTAACGACACCGCTGAGTGTCATATTCGGACGGATAGCCTCCGCCAGCATACATCTGCGGCCATGACGAATACAGAGTCGATTCCCATGTTTTCTCACATCCACCGCCTGCTTCGAGAAAGATTCGATTTTTCCGGCGGATGAAAACTATGCAAAGGAGAAAACACACGTGGCCCTCAACAATTATCTTCCGAGTCTCACCCTGCTTTCCTGGTCGGCCCTCCTCTTGGCGTCTTCTGCCTCGCAAGCCAAGGCGCCTTTCGCCTTTCCGAGTTCGCTGCACATGTTTTCAGACTAGACATCGGAGAAATAATTGTGTGGATTAATCTTTATCAATCGGGAAGGGTGCTCATCTCACATCAGGTTATTGATGAGATGCTCCCACCTTGGCCAGACGGTCTTCGAGTTCGACTTTGGCTGAAGCCAGTTTTTGCTTGGATGTGTTCAAATCATTAACCACTCGATTGGCTTCATCCAAACGGAGCTGGAGGTCATTATTTTGTTGGCTCAGCGACTTCACTTGACGTTCGAGTTGAGCCTGGAAAGCCATGACATTTCACATCACTTTTCGATTGTATTCCTCAGAATGAGATCCGATGGTTCAAAGAGAGCGTTCCAAGACCGCTGGGAAGCCATTCTGGACCAGTCAGTCGGAAGTGGAAGGAATTAAGGTCCTTGATAAGTTTGGACGTGGGTTTCAAAACATGAGGGGAATTTCCTGCAGAAGTACTCGACCAAAGGATTGCGGATGAAGATGCGCTTCTGGAGGTAAGCGGTCGCGAGGACGACCTAGCTGTCAAAAGGAGAACAGTGGGGACGCCCAGTTGGGGATAGAGTTCGCGACAGGAACAACAACTCCTTTCCTCCTTCTCCCATCGCAACTTTTCTCCCGCAGCTTAATCCAAAGAGACAAGTCCGTCCGAGTCGGGCTCAGGCTTCCAATCTGAGACGCCCGGGAACTAAGCTGTCACGCAATTAGCGAAAGAGTTCTCTCGGCTCGAGCGAGGGGTGGGGCTGGACTGCTGAGCTCGCGGTCACGAGCTCTCGAACCGGACTCAACGAATGATATCTATGCATCATCATGAGAGCTGAAAAAAGCCTCAGAGCCCTCGGCGTATATCTCATGCTCATGGGCCCAGAGCGAGAGCCGGCGGACGGAGTTTCTCGATGCGAGAACGTGAGCTCCCCTAAAAAACTCCTCACGGTAGAGTTTGAGGAGTATGTTGCGCTGTTACGCTTCAGCGAATGATCGGTCGAGGCTCTGTGGTGAACAACGGCGTGCCACGGGATTCGAGTCCAGGAGTCTTCCACCGTCGCGTCGGGGAACCACTTTTCTCGGGAAGTGGAGGCTCTTCTAGCGTACGCAGGATATGACGAGAAAATATTCTCTCAACCCAAGGGGGAGGAAAGGCGCGATACTCGGCAAACTTGTTGAGATCATACCTCAGATCTTGTGCATATATAAGTTCGAATCGTTTCCCCGCTGCTTTATCGATTCCTTCGTGGAATATTGCTGCGACGTCTGGGAGCTTGGAATCAAAATAACGAGGACGGTTTCTAGATGCTTCCCGACCTCCCAACCTCGCTGCCCGCCGAGGATGCGACATCCCTCCACACTGTCAATTAACATTAAGAGATCATTCAGAGAAAGCATTGAAATACTCGCGCCCCTGCGCATGCCAATCACCCCTCACTCTCAATAAAAACAGAGTTGATCGAACCACGTTACGCGTTGTCACTCTCCTACTGTGCGACTCTGATAATTCATAAAATTAAGTGTACGCCTACTCAAAACCAAGAAATAACACACACAAGCTCGTGAATGGAGCTTCTGAATTCCGGACACTTCGGTTCCCCGGATGAGGAAGGATCTGATTGCGGTATCCTGACCGCAGCGTTCCCCACAACCTACGACGGCAAGGAACTCATCCGAGGCGACTGACTTGTTGATGATGTGGTCGGTTTTCGCTATCGCGAATACGATAAACATGAAATGTCCGAAACGTAGGAATTCCAATCATGAATGATGGCCTAAACCTCTTCGACTTTCCACAGACTTTCGGGAGCGAGAGGGATTGAACACACGACCTGCGACGCGAGGAGGTTTAATTATTTTCCGAACCTGTTGTTTCGTGTGATGATCGAGGAGTTGAGTCAAATTCGTAACTTCGGAATTAAGTCCCGATTTTTCTTTCTCGATCCTGAAAGAGAAAAATTGGCAGGTAGGTACGTATCGGGGTCGATTCGCTCGATCTGAGACGTCTCAAACTGGGCAAGAAATATTTTCGACAGAATGGATAGATTCACTAACTTGGCTTTTAATCGATTGAGCTGTTCAATCTGGTCAGTGAGGTCGTGCATCTCCTCGTGGTGTTTCCTACGCAAAGCGGACGTGCTCTGCTCGAATTGAAGATTTATCTCCTCGAGATCTTTCCTCATCTTGAGCGTTTCATTCTCCTTCCTTTTGAGAATTTCCTAAACAGAAATGGATGGGCAGTTCATTATGAGTCACCTGGGGCGCGAAATGGCTCTGCGCTCTAAGCGAGCGGAAAGACCGGCTGGCGGTACGCCTAAGACATAACTCAGGCCGACGAATTTCTGATTCGTGCTCGAGAATGGAAGTCCTCACTTGAAGAGACTGTTCGTTGCGCTCGGCTTCCACGAGACGGTTCTCTATTTCGGACACTTCTCTTCGAAGCTCAGCCTGCCGTTTTTCTGCCTTGACCCGAGCTTGTCGCTCGGATTTCGCCTCTTCCTCGACCGCTTCCAGACGTTGCTGAAATTCGGATCAGTGGTCAAAGAATGGAGTTGTAGAGATGCTGATTAATTGGAAGCGCTCTGTCCTCGATCGACGGTGTCAAGGGGAAATGTTTCCAAGGACCCACTCCCATCGAGATCCCATCTCGGGAACAGTTCCTCGATTTCCGCTTCGGTGTTTCCTAGATCAGGTTCGTTTGCGAGTGTTCCGTGGAATTTTCTGCCAATGAGCTTCTTATAAATCCCGATCCGGAACCCATACAGTGTAGTCTGAAGCCTGAGCAGTAATTTTGCTCCTTCTATACGAACCTGTCTGGAGGATCAGTTTCATGACGATTCCGATTCCGGGGCTCGCGCGGGTTATCTTCGTCAAGCCAGAACACGTTCGGGTTGACAAGCGCTCAAGACCAGCCCGGCTCCTGGTAGCGGTTGCCGAGCTGGTCGCTTCAATGGATGCATAGCCCGCCCACGCAAACAAGAGCTTTTATGTATTGACCTGATATGGAGACCGGCTGAGCAGAAAGTAGCTCGGCCGACAACGACGGCGTCAGTGACGGAGAACACATCGAAGGTGTGACTGATCTCGTGGGTTAAAACCAAACACTCGGCTGCTCGTTCCTCGCCAGTCGTATCTACGAAGGAAAGCACAAACTGTTCCAGTTTGCCTCTTCACTCCGATCGGTCGCGAAGCAGGGCGGAAATAGCAGATCGCTGTCAGATTGCGCATCTTCGGGAATTCGAATCATTCGGTCTCTGTACCCGAGGCTTGCCCGAGGAACGCATTCCGCTCGAATGACGCGGAGGAACGGAACAGGAGTAAGAGTTTGATAGCGTCGATTTTCGATTAATTTAATAGCGAGTTTCCTCCGATGAACCGTTCGCGAAATTCACCAGCTATGATCGACGGCCCTTTGGAAGCAGGTGGATAAAGTTCCAGAATTATCTTGGGAACGATACGGCCTCCTTGCTGGGACTGAGACAGAAGGCAAATTCTTGCTTCTTGAAGCCTCCTCCTCAGAGCATACCCCCTCCGAATCCCCCGATTTCATCGCTAGGCAATCTTGAGTTCTCGAGATTCGACCCTCAGGCACTGCTTGTCCCCCGGGAGCTCAATGCTCGCACCTGTAGCTGACGTCATAGTAGGTACCTCGCTGAGGTAATTTATGCACACGAATCATGAAAATGAAGGTTCTACCGAGACCAAATTCCGTTGTCAGACACAGGGTTTTTCCCCATTCCCCACGGATCAGAGCCCTGTCAGAAGTTTCCTGCGACATCGAGCATCATCCCGTCAATCAGGCGTTTCGAGGCTTCGGCGATGACGAGCTCGACTCTTCGAGTATCGCCAAATCCATTCAGGCGGCTCGGCTCATACTTACGTTGTAAAACATGTGCACCATTGTCGGATTCGAAGCGAAAGCCGGCTGTTGCATCTCTCGGACAAGTTGTTTCGATTCTTGGGATAGCGAGTAATTGGGAGCGACGTACTCTTCGTGTTTCTGCAGCGGATAGAAAGAACCCTCGGCCAGCGTGTCTCCTGCTGTGTGGGGTACGGGCGCAGGAAGCGTGACCGTTTCTGTGTCCTCCATGTTAATGAGGGACGCCGAGACGCAACGCGAGCTTCGATTGACGGCGAGTATCGATGAGACACGTCCTCACGTATCACGAACACCACAGAGCACGACCGCACGACCTGGAAGACGCTGGGCTCGCTAACTGGTGTCAGTCGAGTGCCTTGACGGGTTTAGACTCGCCGGGGGAGGAGGCCATAAGTATGACTAAGCTTTTCGAAGCTTGGAAATGTCTATATTTTCCGCTTCGCTTCACTCTAATAATAGAAAAGGCTTGCAATCGAATAATGGTGTGTCATAAACAAGTTTTCAGACGTCCTTCGACTGGAGCAGGACTTTCGAAGCGTCCGCTCTGGGGTCCGAGCCCACCGGCAAGTCGTAGAAGTGCTAGCCTGTCGAATCGATCTCTTGACATGTGCTTCACGATCTGATCGACTTGCGCTAGCATGAGCCCCGAATCTGGTGGAGGTCTCGTTCGAGACTGACGACGATATCTCGGATTGCGTTGCGTTCCGCTCAGAGTTCTTGAGCGTTCAGTGACCAACTCACTTCAAAGGCACGCGCACCAAAGTCTGACACCAAGGTCGACGTTTGATTCATGATTTTGGCGTTGACTCAGAGAGGCACGGCTGTAATTTTCCTCGTGCTCTCCGGATCCGCATCTATGGAGACTTCTCGAATGCCTTCGTGACAACTGTATTCTTTCTGACCCTCGAGTCACCAGCCAAAAATTATCGAAAGAAGCCTACTCTGTCAGGACACAAAACAATCTGGTGCCAAACCTCCGTGTTTTCCGCGCGGCATCCGAAGAGAGTCGACTCACGCCCATTGGTCCCATCAACTCTATCTATCCGGAATTCAAAGTTGTTTTCGGGAGCATGCCGAATCCCATGGCTGCATAGGAAGAAGTGTCTGAAGAATGATCTCATGACCTTGTTCTCAGCTGTCGCTTCCGCCACCTCCGACGATCAGCTGCCGCGATAAACGGTCCAGCTCATAGCTCTAGTTTCTTTGAGGCTTCGGCATGATGTGTCATCTCGAGAGAATTCCTTTTCCTTCCTCTTCTAGAACACCCTCGCACACTCAGTTCGCGCGCCGATTAGTCTTGTCGTTCTACTGACATTTCTCGCGAGCTCTCTCCCGACGTGGTGTAAATCTCATCATTTGTATCCATTCTTGTAGTGTACCAAGTCTTAGCACAGCCGTTTGGACGTGCGGAGCGAGTGAGAGAATGCGAGAGAGTTGACCGCGAAAAACGATACCCCAATGGAAACTTCATTTCTGGACAGGATTGGTAGGTAGCTCCTCCGGAAGAAGGAATATCGGATGGCTCGTGTCTGCGCGAGCTGTCGTAAGATTTCCGGTTATCGTTCGGGTCTGTATGGATGGTGACGCAATCGCTCGTTCATATGGGAGGGAACCTCGTAAGCTGGCTCCCCCTATCGAAGTTTCGTCAACCCATTCTTCCGGGAATCAGCTTCTGAAGCAAGTCGCCAATCGAGCAAGCTATGAGAGTCAGCGACCCAACAATCCTCGTGAACTTGTGAGTCCACGACCGGCTACTCCCTGTCAAGACTGTCCCGCCGAGTGGTGCGTCACGCATGATTCCCTCCGACGGAACTCTTGTCTGAAAGATTTGTATAACATCTCAATTTCGACCGAAACTGGGACAGGATGTCTCGAAAATGTCTTCCAACGACTATGGATCGGGTCGGTCTCGCCGACAGCCATCCGCTCATTCTTTCCTCGAGGAGACGTGAAAGACGCCGACGGCGGTTTCTTGCATCAGAGAGCTTAAGCCTCGCGTGGGAGTTCCAGCAGCAAGCTCGAGCCCGTCGAAACGATGAAGGGGGTCCCACGAGATGACTGTAACCTGACAAGGCATCGACGTCTTCGGAGGAGTTTAAGCGTTTTCCTCCGACGAGTCCTCCACACTGATGAATAATTGGTCTGGGACCCATGAGCGCTGCTGTAGCGAGGCGAGAGCTTGTCATCGTACGTTCTCCTATCGATAGGATTGTCGCGTACCGCTTCGGGCAATCTCGCACGTACTCAACAATTTCATTTCACAGTTCGGAAAGGCGGGTGTCATTCGAATCCAATTGCCGGCACCGCTACCCATCGGTGTCTGAACTCTGAACCAGGAACTGTACCTCAGGCCCGAGCTGGCAGCTCCATCTGCAGGAGTGGACAAGAGCTGTCGCGAGATTAGAATTCGTCGGATGAGCCCAGGGTGACCTCGAGACCAGATAAGACAGCCATGGAATGGAAGTTGTTCCTAATTCAGTAGCTAGCAGCCAGGTGGTTCTGTTCCCCTCCCGACGCTACCCGGAATTTCTCCCAATCTCCTGATTATATCGCTGCTGTGCACGTGGAGTGATTGTGGAGGAGCGCTAATTGCCACCTATGTCGCCCATTGTATATGATTCTCCAGAAAGCGGCCGACTCTAGTCAGGAGGATAACTTTCAAGCGGGATCTGCATCAGAGAAGGAAAAACGAGTTCCTTCCGGCACCGATCGGGCGAATTCGGGAAGCTTCCCTCCAGGGAAAATTCGCGAATAATCATGAGGAGCCGAGCGCCCGCCTGCGGTGTGCTCCAGAAGACATAAAAAAGAAACTGTGATAACAACGACGGCTACGGAGAAGTTCTTTGTCGGAAAGAAATTGTCTGGGCGGCTAAGCCCGAGTCTGTCTAGACATCGCTTCGCAATTTCAATGCAAATTCCCTCCGAAACCCATACACGTCACACGTCTGCGGTCTCCTTCGAGTTGAGGACTCGCAGCTCGGGAGCCAACGAGAGGTATCAAGGCTTGAAGTTATTCGAGTAACGCTGCGATCGACCCACGTAGCAGACGGCCGACTTCAAAACCGTCTGAAGTCGGACCGAGACGGCTCTACTCAAGTCACTTGAACGATCTCGGCCTCGATCTACTCACAAGCTCTGATTGTGGGTAGACTCGAGAGTGCAACTTTCTTTCAATAGAGAAATCGTTTTTGAACTGATCAAGGCTCTGGACACGGTTGGGTGATTTCCAAAAGACATTTTTAATGCACTTTCCTGGTATCGACACGTATTCGGTGTTCACTTTGATCATTAATTTGTATTGTTACAATATCCTACCATTCCCCGCTCCCCGGGTCCCGTTGGAGTTCATTTCCGCTCGTATCGAAAATACGAGAATTAAAAAGCTCTATGATACTCGAATCCACAGTACGACGGAAACGGTTCTAAAGTATCTTCACAATAATCTCAGAGCCCCTCAGGGCTCATCCGTGGTCCAAGGTCATCGTGATTCAGTCGTTCCATTCACAAAAATTCGTTCCAGTAGGTCTTCATTTGGGATAGAGGAATCGCAAGAACGTGAGCATCGCATTCATCACCTGCGAAACACCTCCACAGAATGAGCAGAAGAATGACGGTAGCAGTCGAACACCAACGCGTGTCGAATGGAAACATAAAGTTATGCCTGCCAGAATATATAATGCAAAAACTCACAACATGGGGGTCTTCGAAGAGAGGTACGTTGCAGCAGGGAACTTCGAGGATATAGTCGTGGTCCCTCATCTTACGAGCGTCGAACATCCTCCGAGAATTATCGACGTACAAAGAGTCCTCTCCCACGATGTACAGTATGGGGCACAGAATAAGATTGGGGTCAACCTCAGGTCTGTTGACACACGCCTGGATGATTCCTTCTAGTTTGGTGACCTCCGATTCTTTAAACATCCTGGCATAGCCGACGTTTGCGTATCCTTCTCTCGGCATATCATGGTAATCCAACAAGCCCGCTGTGACGATTTCGAAACGTTTCCTCGCCCTGAGCAGTCCGAGCGTCGTTATGAGAGACCCGTTCACCGGGCTGATATCGCGGAAGGGATGATTGAACAAAACTAGAGCCCGGAAGCGTTTGGGGTCTCTGACGGCCATCATACTGAGGAGATGAGCTCCGAAACCATAGCCGACCCCGACATAGGTTTCGTCATATATCCGTAACAGCGAACCGATAGCGTTGCACAATTCTTCTGCCGTCCGATAGGAGTCCTGTGGAGTCCCGTCGTCTCTCGTAGTGATCCAGACATTTAGAATCACATAAGCTGACTTGAAACAAGAGCCGAAACGGCCGTCGAAGAACTCTCCGAAATTCCTCCGAGGATCGAGACCGATGTCGTGAACTGTGACCATTTTGAGCCCTTGCCCGTTGCCGGAGACCTCCGTGTGAAATGTAAACGGTTTCCACGACATGGCCCCGTTCGTTGAGTGTCTCCTGTTATGGAGACTTGCCATCGGCGGTGTTGTGATCTGCTTCTAGAGAAGGGTCGCTCGACTTCTCCCCCTGCACTGGGGGCACGAAAACCAACTCGGGATTGCCTCTAAGCTGGCTCGACTGATTCGGGCTCGCACCACAGCTGCTCAATCAAAATAAGTCTTGACCGGACGTGCTTGGGGCGATATTTTCGTCGAGTGCCTTCTCGTCGAGCCAAACGTGCAAAGTCTTTCGTCAAACCCCCTGCCCTGAGGAACGATCCGGGAGAGAATCGTCTCCCCTACCATCTAGAAATGTCCCGAAGCGATCGCGATCTCAACCGATTTAAGATCATCCTGCGAGAGGATGCAACCGCATGGTTCGGGAGTCAGTCCAAGAGCTGGCCGGAACTCGGGTGGAGCATGCTTTGTACCTGGAAGAATCTCATGAGGAATGGAAGACTTGCCGTCCGCGATTTCTCAAGCTCAGCCGTAGAGGATGGAAGTCCGGAATGACCGTATCGAGATTCTCGCAGGCATGCAGCGGGAATTCCGAATAGGAACTGGGACTCCGTAGACCAATACGGGGCATGGTCGGGAACTCGACGGGATGAACGCATGCCGCAGTAACCTATTTTGAAGTCGAAGAAGAACAACCCTCGTGGCAGATATCAGAGCATGTAGCTTCGGCGATCTGTACCGGGGTACCAAAGAACTCCTCTTCCCATGGGAAATATATCCTGAAGCAAGATTCTTTCTGGATGGGACATATGTGACTTGAGCTCTGTTCCTGGAGCATGAATTGGTCGCATCATCCCTTGCAGTGATCAGCCCGACGTGACTGTAAAGATTTGGCATTGCCCGCGCCGCGCCGTCGCCGCTCCAATTCTGAGCCTGGTCGCGATTTTCCGACATAAAGGCTCCATCTCTTGCGCTTCCGCCTACTCACTGAGTAAGATCAGAATCGGAGAAGAAGAGGCAAAGTATGTTAGGGAAGCTACTGGCGATTCAGGGCAAGAACTTGTCATCACGCTCCCCACCGAACCCCTGTAGCTCTCCGCTGCGGCTCTGGGAGATCTCGTCAGACTATCCCGCTGGCGGAAACTTAGCTGGAATCGAGGGTATTCGGTCCGATGATCATATTTGACCGCTCTCAGCTCGAGCAATTCAGTGTCTCGCGAGTTCAAGAGAAGCATGTGTTGCTATACGACAACGGACACGTGCGAGCCCTCCGAGTCGATGGGGAAAAAATGACTTGAAGCCCCTGTTGAAGTTTGGAACTCGACATCTTTATTCAACCTGTCTCAAAACTACTCTATCTTATCAGAGATAGCAGCAGAAATATCTACAAGTGACTCCTGGAGCAGATGTTCATACCAATCAAATTCGCAGCGATCAACGAACAGATATATATTGATTATATTACAAGATTCCACTCGAGTGTCACATCTGCGATTGACTCTCTTCAATCCAGCTGATAACAATTGACATGCTCAGGCATTCTAGCCGAAGAGTAAGTAAGTGCACTTGGGAATAACGATCAACAGCAACAGCGCTTCGTATAACGAATGTTCTAAGAATTAACTGATCGGATGTCTCCATCCTCTATTGTGTGCATGAAATGCGCGACTCGATAAGGCACTCCAAAGTCCCGACCGTTAAGAGGAGGCGCTATGCTATGACCTTATAGTTAAGTCGGTTGTTTGACTAGAATTCACGAAGTATAAACCTTGCTTGCGGCTCAGTATGGAGTCCGACCAGTAATACTGATGAGATCCCTCGTACTGGAATCGAAAAGTGAAGTTAATCCAGGATTTGAAAGAATTCAGGGGAAAGTTTGAATTTTGGGAAGATGCCGAGTTGCAGTCAGATTGAACTCGAACATGCTGAGATCTTTCTCCGCCCAGAGTCTGGCATTCACCAACCCGAATTTCTCTTCTGGAATCATTGAGCAACGACGAGCACACAATGGGAGCGGGAAGCGAGGCGATTTTCCAATGACGTTTCAGAGAGAAAATCATCGGGAATCGGATATCGTTCGTTGAGGAGAGGCTCGAAACATTCGTCATGGATCAATGTACATTCGTGTCGGTTCTTTGAGCTAGACCGACTCCCACCATACAGAAACTCTGTCTGAGGATGCAACGCGAAGACGCGACAGTTCAAGGCCCCAATCATCCAAGACAATAGACACAGTATCCGAAAACAGCATGGAAAACATGCGAAACAGGGATCGTGCTCACTTTTACTTACGTTTCTGAAACGTTCAGGCAGCTGAGTTAGAAGCCAACTACTCGCAGTTTAAATCGGGAGAGAAAGACAGAGTGGAGCCTCGCAGAGTGTTAGTGCTGTGGTTTACAGTGCTTTCGGGACGGGTGAGGCACTTTGAGCGAGCGAGCGAACGAGCGACGCTACAAGCTCGAACTCTGGGTCGCAATCAATTCGATGGTTTGACTGTCGGCTCCCGCGCGACTCTTCAGATTAATAGAGTTCACACAGGCTTGTACACCGTGCTTGTCCAAAATTCTTTGACTCATACTGACAACACCGAGAATAGAAGCCACAATGTCAATCACAAGGGAATTCGAGTCGTCAACAAACGAAAGGGCCCGAATCACATCCACGTTTCCCAACAATAACTAGTATCGGGTGGGGTGAACGTGTTTCCCGGGAAAGAAGAGATAAGTGCTTTTCACAAGACTTGAGCGTCGCAAGTGCAATCGAATAGGGTGACCCGGGTTTTGAAAGAATCGTCTCTGTTATTATTATGTGCAACATAAAAAAAATCCTAAAGCGGAGTTAGTCGCTCCACGTCGTCGGAACCGAACGGTGCGTAAGCAGCGAGCGATAATCGGAGGGGGAACTCACTTTTTGCCGAACTTGTGATGAATGAACAGGAAGCCCGCGCCGAGGACTAAGCACAAGCTGCCGACTGTCAAATAGGCGATGCCAAGGAAGGGGTTCTTGCCGCCCAGCCACGAAGTGTTGGATATGATGACTCGTTTTGTGCCCTTGAACCTCGCCACCGGATAATTGTATGTGATAATTGCTTTATACTTTCCCCTGGAAGAATATTCGGCAATAGGTTGAAATCACCTTAATCCCGCAGTAGTCCGAGTTTCGACATCATTTGAAAAAAAACAATACCTATTCGTGAGTATCTCCCCAGCTCACGTTTTTCATTTCTACGGACTTACTTCGGGAGTTTATGCTTGAAAGCTTCCAGATCGTGATTGATCCGCCCATAAAGCTTCCTGAATGTAGGCAGGGCGGCGGTTCTCATCCAGACGATCAAGGCTTCATTGGTGAAACCTCCCATTTCCTTGATGGTCGTCTCCCAGTAGGGTGGTTTGGCTGTTCCCTCGTAAGACGTCGCGTTCCGAAACTTAACGTTCCGGTCCGATGGCCACGAGATTTCGTCTTTCAGAATATCGACGTTCCTGATGAGAGAAAAAAATCGAAGCAAACGTTCCCCTCATTCCCCCTGATGGTCGGGTCGGCTCGCACAGTCAATGAGATCTCTCTCTCCAAGATCGATAAAATATTAAATCTCGACTCTGATCACGGGACATCCTTACCTCCATTTGTTCTCGGCCGTAAGCATCTCGAGAAGGATCGTATCATTGAAAAGGCTGTTCGCTATCGCCCCGCAGGGGGCAATCGGGAGCCCGCCCTCCCCGCCTGCTCTGTCGAAAGGTGCGCAGTCGGGTGACACATCGGTAGGTCTCCCAAGCAGCTGTTTATCGCTTCGAGATTTCACGTAGCGTCGGTGGTTCTGATAGAAGTTACTGAGCCCGTAGTAGACGTAGACGTGAGCCAGGATATCCTCCTCGATATCGAATTCTTTCTCACATTTGCATGAATTGCCAGTTCTATTGAAACGATTCGCCTCCAATATGTCCCTGCACAGCTTGCCGGTCTCGGTGACACACTCCGTATAATCAACTTGTATCTGGAACAGAAACACATATTGAGGCTGTCAGGGGGCGAAATGGCGAGCCCTCTGAGCGAAGGACCGGGGTAAATCAAGGGATGGCACGCGAGTATATGCCCAATAATTTCTCATGTAGTGAGTGTCAATTAACATTAAGAGATCATTCAGAGAAAGCATTGAAATACTCGCGCCTCGGCGCATTCCAATCACCCCTCACTCTCAATAAAAACAGAGTTGATCGAACTACGTTACGCATCGTCACTCTCCTACTGTGCGACGCTAAAAATTCATAAAATTAAGCGTACGACTACTCAAGACCAAGAAATAACAGTGAGCTACGAAGGTGCCTGATAGACGGAGCTCTTCCGGCCCAGGATCAGGAAGAGAAAGCTGCGAGACTCAAGCACTAACCTCTTTGACGGCGTCCGACGTCATCAGCAGCAGGATCCCGATGGGAATGAAAGCGAGGCCAACCAAGAAGAAGGTCGGCAGGACCGTCCCTGCCGTGAGTATCGGCTGCCATGCACTCAGACGTTGTTGTCGAAACGCACTACCTGAAAGATAAAGAGAACTCAGCTCATGACCAATACCCAGATGTCGCAACAGCTCCGTCTGTCTTCAACACGCACGGTAATCGTCCCCGTGAGGTTCCCACAGCGAGAAATGGCCTTTCCTCGACTGAAATTGGAGGAAATCAGGGATCGTTTGGCGGAATACGTTCATTTCGATCCCCAACGTTCGGAGACTCGTTGGGACTGGCGAAGCATCAATATACTTGGAACTTGTTCGAAACCTACGAAGGATCTTGACAGCTCATGAGATCCTTGAACAAACTCTCGAATGAAACAAAGGAGTTTCCCAGAAAACCCTCTCCTGATCAAATACCAGAAATGGAACAAACGATGAGTGGCGGCTCCTCTAGCTTCAAACGTGAGACGCAGGATCTGCCGGGAGCGCGCGAGGTCGACGTGGTCGGTCGCGGAGAAACGTTTGAGATATGTGTTCTCCCGTGTCGCTTCCTCAGAACATCCTCGGAGAAGACGACGAACGACCCACCTTTCCAGCAGCATCTGACTCGAGCGTTCTCTTCCGCTCGGGAACCTTCACCACTGCACTCAGATACGCGTTTTTCGACGGTGTACATCGCGAATCGTCGAGGGGCGAAAGCTCACGGAGCGACCGCATAGTCTCGGAAGGTTCCACCGATTTTTCGATGCTTCCTGAGAGAAGGTCTGCGTGGCTCCAACCATTATCCACGAACATGTCAACAGCGAGGTCATGAGCTGAAGGATTGGGTCTACCTGAGTTTTTGAATGATCTGCGCACTTCAATTATCCGCGAATGCTAAGACCGAGCTCTCCGCTGTCCCTTCCGACTGGGTGGACGACATCGGATGAGCCCGATGTCAGCCCGATACGGACACGTTTGCTGCCAGGAGATGCGACTCCGTGAGCGACTCGAAGGACTCGAGTGAGGAAAACACCTCTGGGAATCACCTCGGTCTGTGCCTCGATCGTTTTCGGATGCTCACCTAAAATTCGACGGAGGAACTCTTCCGCCGAAGGCATGGGAGCACTGCGGTGACTCGCGAGGCTCAAGTTTGCGAGCCGGATCAGCATAAATATGCGAGATCACTCCCGCCGTGCGGAACAATCTATCTCCTGCATGGTTGATTCAGTGTCGGCAAAGGGATCATCAACGGATGCCGAGGTCGGAAGCATCTCGGCTTTGTGTGGGAGCGGCTCCTTCCCCAAGAGTCAGCGGGGATCCGAGGTTCCGGAGAGAAATGCTCACAAGTGTTCGTCGAGCTCGACAGAAATGGCGAAAGCTGTACCCTGTATATGACGCCGGCACCGACGCCGGGAACATGAGTGAAAAGTACCTTCCCGTCATTCGTGGGAAGGCAGTCGGATGGGGTGAGTAATTTCCAAAATATAGAGGGAGAAATATATAAGTATCATCAAGAATGATAAGAAAATTGCATGCGGTGGAGCGTCGCCTCGTCGAGGTCAGAAGCGAGGACCTCCGAGAGGAGACGATAAGTTGAGGTGGATTGCGGAGGAGGAGCGATTATCGCATCGTCGCGTTGGATGGAACCGAAAATTCGTGAGCAGACGGGTAATCGTATCCCTTTGCTCTGCGCATGACGAAACGTTCCGAGGACGGATACGACTCATGGAAATTGGGTGTGCAGATCCACACGCCTAAACTCCACCCACCAATGCAGTGCGACCACCGTGGAATTTGGCCTACTTTCACTTTCGAGCCTGGGTACACATGTTTTCACAAGGATAAATGCACTGGCTGAGGCCCCGAGTCTCGTCGTCCGGTGACTGTCGACGATGGTCCTCAAGTAAACACAGCGTTGACAACTTCCTTCCGCCAGCCAGAAATGCTGATAGCATCCGTGAGCCAAGTTCCAGGACTGCGCAATACTTCGCTTGAATGAGGAGGGAGCTTGACTGACAGAGCACGGAGAAAAAAAATCCGGGACCCCCGGGGATCATCACGATCGAACGAAGAATTCCGACACATTGTAGGAGACGTGATGTCGAGAAAAGAAAATGCCAGCCTGGTAGAACCGGGGTTGACCTTCGGAGCTCTGTCGCTTCTCTGGAAAATCAACTCTAACCTTGCCCCAGTCCCGCTGTCAAGAGACATCCCGGAAACAAAGCGAAAGGTCTATTTGAGGAGGCTCGACAAGACTTCGGTCAGCCTTCTCATGATTGCCGACCAAGTCAATCACGACCGCGATCGAACAGCTAAAAGTCAGTCTGCCATTTCCAGTGCTCTGTCGACGATGATTCACTCGATTTTCCCTTACGAGGTCTATCATGATCGTTGGACCACGACTCACCTCACTGTTCACCGGGGCTTAATTCCCCACAACTGAGACAGAACTCAAAGTCGAACCACGACGATCGCTGTCAGAGCGACTTGTCAAAACTCAGACTGATTCGAACGAACATCGCGCCGTCCTTCACCTCCTCCGAGCAGGCATGATCAGCCATCTGAACCTGGCGTAGAGCTCCTTCGAGGTCGGAGTTCGAACTCTGGACTTACTTTTGGGGCGTTTACTCTGCACCTGGGGCTCCATGTCTTGAGTGAGTTTCTCTCATAGAATACTATTTTCACAGCTTTCAGCTCTCTCACACTCACACACTCAGAGCAGACCACTGTCGCCGTGTGATGTGTGGTGCACTAAAACACTCGCATGGGCTCTTCTGGTCCCAAAATAGTACCACACCGGGATCCGCTGGATTCAAAAGCACACTCAGACGCGTTTCCAGCTCAAATCGCGCTCACGTTCTGCAGACGTCCCGAGAATGCCGGTGAAAATCATGAAATGTTGGTGAAAAGCCTTTCTAGGATTCTCTTGTGTAATATTTGTGGTACCTTGGTCACGGTGACTAAGCAGTGCCACAAAACACTCGGTGATAGCCGCGTGTCACACAGTTTACCGCTCCATGACGATTCAATCGCTTGACCCCAAAGATCTGTTCGGAGGAGGATTAATTCGACTCTCGCAAGTCGATGGAGGTGAGGAGCACTAGCAAAGGATCAGCATCGTTCTTTCAAGTACCGCGGGACTTTCATCGAGTGCGCGGATGCTCTTTCTCGTTCCACTTTGTCTACTCTGAACAGACGATTCGCGATCAGCTGACGAGCGCGCCTCTCCATCGACAGATCCCGGAACTTGGCTCGGACCTATCGGGCGGAGTGCCTCAGTCTCTTGGCGTATTTTCTAGCAACTGGCTCTAGGCGAATTCTCTTCAGCATATCGATGCGAGAAGCGAAAAGTATTTGAAGAAAATACTGGAGGTACTTAGAATGGGTCATTCAGTATTCCGCTCGTGAGTCTTCACCGCTGCCACCATGGATAATCAGGCCGTCGAATCACTATCGAAATCAATTCTACTGGTTCATACACGGAGTTGGAAGCTCTTGGTCTGGCGAAAAATCTTCAATACAATGATCCGTTCGATTGGTGCCCGATCGGATCACGCTGTGGAGCACCGACGCACTGAATTCATTGAGCTCCATTCCAATCCTCCAGCGCTTGGGGAACTCCTGAATCTACACGAATCCCCTTCGATTCGATTACGCGATCACTAGGCTCGTTCCGAGGAGAAGTTCGAAAATCTTCGCGTACGACTTTCATCTCCCGGTTTTCTTCTTACGTTTATTTATGCTCTGCGACCGTGGTCATGGCGTAAGCAGACTCCCGGGAGCTTGTTTGACGATTTTTAAGAGCTTCGCGAGCATGACGTTTCCCTTTTTCGCGTATTACATTCGACTGAGAAACGTTTGAATTCTTCTGGATGACGTTCGAGACAATGCCAGTCGCACTCATTCTCGCTGAGCGTAGAAATCCTGCCTCAGTTGACCACCAAGGGACTCCTGCCGCTCTCTCATGACGGATTTAGGGTTCTCCTCACCCGTAGTCATAGTCATTATGTGTTACCCCGCGAGCAAGACTCTGATTCTTGGCGAAATGATTTAAAAGTCTTCTCGCGCGCAGGAGAGCGCTACGGTGGCTTGGAACCGATTCCAAAGTTTGACCTTCAAATATTCGAGCCCCGCTATCGCGCAATCACAGACACTGCCCGCAGAAAATTCAGTTCCTTTGCAGCTCTTGCCGATTGAGCGCCGAATTTCGATGCCCACCAACCCAAGGTATCGTTGATCTTTTACTTGATCTCAGAGCGCGCGTCTTCCGCAGCTTCGGTTGGGCTCCTCCGAGTTTTCTCCCGAAGCATTCTAATGATGCTCGATCCGCGGATAACCATATTATCTAACGGATAGGCCATCACGAAACGGTTCTGCCACATGTTTAGCCCGGCTCGTGCTCCCCATGTTCCTCGCGAAGCGAGCCCCTACTTCTCCTGAGCAAAACCGCCCCCACGATAATCCGGGGCCGTTTTTTCGACCAGTTATACTCTTCCTGCAAACTCGTGGAATGGTCTTCCGCATGCCGATAATCAGATATCCTGAGTTAGGCTCAAGCGCAAGAGCGAGTTTTTCGATTTCCGAAATCGCTGCTCGCCGAGTCTGTAATTGATCGATCGGTCCCTTGACGTCGGATAGCTCCGTACGCTTGAATTTCGTCATATTTCTGTCTGGGTCTCGGGTGGGCGTAAATCGTAGCGCCCTCCTTGGTCGAAAATCGGCGTTGACGAAAACCAACCTTGACCTCTCTTGAGTTTTCACGCGAAAATTCAGAATCCGTGAAAAACGATAGCAGAAGCATTAGTGTTCACTGAGACGAATGTCGGCTCCACCCCCAATTCCAGCTAACAGCTGGCGGGGCCGAATTCTTGCTTGCTGATTCGACGACAATTTTCGTTCGCTCGTACGAAATTTCCACGCCGGCGTTATCGAGGGAACGCAATGAAACCGGCGCAAGCGATCGTCGCATGCGGAAGATGACTGATCACTGAGCGGTCAGTTTGACGAGCGTTCATTCGACTAGACAGTGGTCATTGTACGCGAGGCAAAACGCGCCGCTGCGAGGGCTTCTCGGTGAGGGGTGCCCGTGGGATTAACGGTACATCGTGAGCGGATCCGACAGACCGACAGCAGTCAGTCATTCCGTGTTCATCGGTAGTTTTGCGACCGAAGGATTGGCGCCGTCTCTTTCGGTGAGTTGTTTCGCGTTGGATTATCATTCGAAGTACTCTCGTGGAGTCCGAGCCCTGCTTCGCTCGTACCTCTCGGAGGATGGAATTTCGCGGAGGTTCTCAGAGAGCGTGAGTACACCTCGTAGTCGGGAGTTCTAGGAAGGATGATCGAGTCACCATCAACGAAGCGATCCAAACACTTCTCATTAAAAACCCTCTCTGGCGAGCCCATCCTCTCGTAGTTCACCCCAGCTCGGTCTGAGACTTCGTCGATTCCGCATCGTGCTCAGTCTGAGGTCGGAGGGCAAACTCTTCGGAGCCGAGCTCTTTGTAGTTAAGTCGAAGCTTTGTAGCTAAGATGGGTCCCCATCGCAGCGACGTGGTGCTCCATGCGTCTCCCCCTGAGAGGTAAACTTTTGGAAGACAAGTTTGTTCGAATCCCCCTCATTTATGTAGATGTAGCCTTCGCTTCTTTCACGCCGGAGTCGCGGCTTGATGTTCTGTAAGCTCCTATTCTCGGACTGATTACTCCCATGATATCCGTAGCTCTCTACAATCATCAGATTGTTAGCTGCCCTCTCCGGAACAGAGCTCATTCTCAGACCGCAATAAGTCTCAAAGGCGCTCGTCAACTCAAAACTCTTCCAACGAAACTAGTTTTCGCCAGGGTCAGTAGTTGTTCGAGAATTTCGTCGACCCGTTCGAAGTTATCCCCCGCGCCCTACCGCGGAACTCCGTGCTCATACGATGTGTGAGTGAGTGATTGACAGACATTCTCATCAAGCGAAACTCGACAGTCACTCGAACCACAGTTCTGACTTCTGTTGCTGTTGTCAGCCTGTGACAAAGAGCGTTTTTGTGTGGAAGTCGCCGCCGATCGAGCGAGACCTTGGTGAGAACCGGATCGGGATGAAGTCTTACTGCTGTCCCATAATCCATTGATCCGACTTGTATCCACCTTGGTGTAACAACAATTTTATATAATTACACGTCTTATTGTACAACGCAGCTCTGTACGGAGCGAAAGTACTTGACGTACCAAGGGCTCTTTCACTATGCTCGCCGTGTAATCAGGTGTTGTGAATAATCGCTGCTCCGTGAAACAGCATACATCGTCCACTCCGTAGCGGGATCGCTTTGCTTATAATGGTTTGTGACCATAAAGAGACGAGCGATTCACGTTCGTAATTCGAAACGATCCGCTCGCGATCGCTCATGAATGTTGAACGTTTATGGTTTACTTAATGTTCGAATTCCTATCGGAGTAGCGGTGGTATCGGAGCATAACAATTACTCTGTCATAATCCGAATCGGAAGCCGATTGAGTAGCTGCCGCTTTGCCAGAGATCGATTCGCCCAAGTCAGAGCTCGAAGTAGTCAGAATCGGAGAAAGAATTTGTCAGAGATCGGAGTGCGCTCCCATACTTGCTTCGACCACACGCGGCATGATTTCTAGGCTTCACCCTCATTCAGGATCTGCTTCAGGTCGGAGCAAAATTCTCTCTTGTTCGAAGGTCTCGCATCGATCGGGGGATTAATTCGACGAGCTCCTGAATGTGGGGAACGCACCCCTTCTTTCGATGTTCGCATCGCTGACCCACCCCATAGCAACTCATTCCGACCCCGAGAAGCGGGCCGAGATTATTGGTGAACAGCATAGGAATGAATAAGCGTACAGGACTCGGATTCCTTTTCCAGAGTAAGACTCTGCAGAGCGTTCGCTTACGATAGGGGCTGCACGTGGGCAACTCATGTAGATCCGTTCCGTCGGTGGGACATCGCGAGATCATCCATGCGATGAGGTAGCTTAAGGGAGAAACGTAATTCGGAGACGCTCCCCGATACACTGCCGACGCGGGCGGGCCGGCTAATGGCTCGTCCGGCCTACCAGCAGCTGCGGAATTTAAGTCACTCGAAATTTCACTCACCACATGCTCTGTGCCAGGGAATGCGTTCGCGTGGCACGTAAATTCTGACGGTCATTTCCTCAATCCATGTATCACGCCCGGCACATAATCACATAGCGTCGCGCTGCGCATAGCAGAGCTCAAACGGAACGCCACCGGTGCAGCGGTCTTCCGCGATTTCGCGGATTAAGCAGTCAGCAGAGCGTGTCGGCATTTGAAATTTCATTTTTAGCTCTCTCTCGATCCCTCTGAGAGCGCTGGTAAAGCGCGAGACTCTCTGTTGAGCAATTGGTAGAGAGCACTCGAGACGGCTATGTTTGATCTTTAGCGATGCGAGTGTCAATCCGCGCGATACGGTGGAGAGTGCTCCTGGAGAGCTCCTTCAACGCGTTCGGATGTTGTGGGAAATCCGCGCGTTCGAATGCTGTTAGAGGCCCGTTGTCGCCAGCTCCGAGGAAGCTCGAACTTCTGGACACCCGAAATGCCTCGTTACATTGTAAAGGATGGCCGTTTCAATCGAGTCGAAGATCCGATGTCTGAGGACCCATACCATCAGATGTGAGTGCTCTGATCGTCGCAGCCCGCATTGATCACTGTCGGGCGATCGACAGAATCGGCGCACGCGCCGTATTTTTTTACGCGCAGCGCGGCGTCACCCATCGAATGGGTTTTCTGCTACTGCTCGATCAATGGTAGATTGTTTCGATTCCAAACCTCACCTAACTGTCCTCGTCATCGGTTGCGCTCCGTCTGTCTTCCGGCCAGCTTATGCAACGATGATGGAAATGGGTCAGCTGGTTGGGGGAGACGACTCCACGAGTTTCTTCTCCCGAGCGATGAACTGGAATAGATACATACTACGTTTTTTATGATGATCGATCCATTAATAGACCAGCTGGGCTCTCGACAGCTGGTCTTACTCAGTGGCTCCCATTGATCTGACTATCTACTTCCAGCCACGCTTACTTCAGCGAGCACGCGATGACTGAAGCTGAAACCAGGAAAATCAAGCAACTGCTCGACGAACATGGACAAGAACATCTTCTGCAGTTTTGGGATGAGCTCAACGAAAAACAACGAGGCCAACTTGTCGGTGCGTATTCCGGAATATCACAAAAAAAATGATTCCCTGGAGAACTTGGAGTCTGATTGGATGGCGAGAAACTCATCGGGGAGCTGAGAGCTTCACCTGACATGATTGTTCCCTTTCGACAGCTGACATCCACTACGTGGATATCGCGAGATGCATGGCCGCCTTCTCGAACGTTATGGTACCGAATAAAGAGGAGAACCTGGATGAACTCCTAGAACCAGTTCCAGCCGAAAAGTTCGGCTCAATCGCTCGCGCGTCCAAAGATGAGCTCGCCGCATACCGGAAAGCGGGGCTCGAAGCAATTTCCCGGGGCGAGGTCGCTGCGCTGCTCTTGGCTGGCGGTCAGGGAACACGTCTGGGAGTGCCTTATCCCAAAGGAATGTACGACGTTGGTTTACCGTCCGGGAAAACCCTGTACAATTTACAGGCGGAACGACTCATAAGATTGGAGGAGCTCTCTGAGCGTCAAACCGGAAAACGCGGTAGCATCCCCTGGTACATCATGACCAGCGAGCACACGAAAGAACCGACGATCGAATACTTTGAGAAAAACGGTTTCTTCGGCCTCGAGGGTGACAATCTGGTGGTGTTCGAGCAAAACATGATGCCCAGCTTCACCTTCGACGGAAAAATCATTCTGGAGAAGAAACACCGCTTAGCTCTCAGCCCGGACGGGAATGGTGGGCTGTATAACGTTCTATACAAGCGCGCCATCCTCGAGGACATGAAGAAGAGAGGAATCAAGTTCATACACGTCTATTGCGTCGACAACATACTCGTCAAGATCGCCGATCCCACTTTCATCGGATTCTGCATGAGCAAAGGAGCAGACTGTGCTGCCAAGGTATCGTCGCTCCACCTCTCGATAGCTGGGCCGGATTTATTCCGAAACTATTCGGGCGCCTTATTCCCTTCGAGGACAAACATCCCCATCCTTTACTGTCTTGCGAAAAGGAGTTGAATGTTCCATCTACTTTCCAGGTTGTGAAAAAGGCTACTCCTACAGAGGCCGTCGGAGTGGTGTGCCGAGTGAACGGACGCTATCAAGTGGTCGAGTACTCCGAGATCTCCGCCGAAACAGCTCAAAAGAGAAATTCGGACGGCAGTCTGACTTTCGACGCCGGCAACATATGCAATCACTTCTTTACGTTCGACTTCCTGACTCGAGTGTCCGGGTAAGTTTCCTGCATCGTCTCATTAGTTCCTTCGACTGGGATCTTTCGACGCTCGCCCCACAGCCGCATGTTATCCCTCACGCAACCCCATCCCCTCTCTCCTATCCGATGCTCCCTCCGTAGACTCGCCGCTTGCTTGTCGAAGCTGGATATCAACGGCAACGAAGATCCGCAAAGGTAAGACGATGCCCCGCACTCTGGGTTTTGTGAGTCCTTGTCCCGCAAGGAGTCGGTTCTGGATCCCCTGTGGAGCCTGCCTCTCCCGATACCCTGAATTCCCGATTTCCTTCTTGTTCTGCACCTGTGACCCTTCTAGTTCTGTATGCATAGTTCGATCGGTTTCTTCACTTTCGAGGGAATTCCTTCTGCGAGGGGAAGGAACCGTATTTTCTTCTCACGCACGAGGAGAGAACACGGGGTAAACTCTGGAAAAAATTATCCACTAGGCTCGAATTCATTGCAGCAAAAAAGCGCTCAAGTACCACATCGCGAAGAAGAAGATCCCGTACCTGAACAATGAGGGCCAAGTGACGAAGCCCGAGAAACCCAACGGCATCAAACTCGAAATGTTCGTGTTCGACGTCTTCGAATATTCCGAGTGAGTATTCGTGAAGGATTATGTCTGTGGAGCGTGTGGAATGTCGATCACTCGATCACCCGCCGAGCCGTGGAGGAAGAGCAGGCGCCAATTTCATAGGCGAATATTCTTTCGTTTCGACTGCGGAACGCTATTAAACTCGGAGAATATGAGTTCCGGCACGCTGACGCTTTTCTTTCTCCTTTAGTAACTTCGCTGTTTGGGAGGTTCTTCGAGAAGACGAGTTCTCGCCCCTGAAGAACGCGGACGGTGCCGAGAAGGATACGCCGACGACTTGTCGGCATCACCTGTACGACTTACATCATAGATACATTGTCAATGCGGGAGGGACTTTCATCGATGAAAATGGAGCTCCCATCGCCTTGATTCCGTCGTAAGTCCTATATTTAGCGTGAGCTTTAGAACCGAAACCCAGCTCGCTCTCGTATCCATCATCATAGGCATGATGCCAAAGCGAAGGCGCATGAATTAGTCCCGATCGATGTTAATTCGGAGCACTCTATCTGTATGCAAAAATTGATTGAATGATCCTATCGAATGTTTCGACTTGATGTTCATTGTTTTACGCTCTGATTTCAGTTCCAATAGAGCTGTAAAGAGGTTTGTAGTTTTCACCTGCCTTTCCGTTTACTTTTTATGGCGATCTTGTAATGGTTACTCCGGATAGATAGCGCACGGGAGAACGAGTGGCAGTTGTAACCAGCCGAAAACTCTCTTTCTTGTGTCTTACCAATGATGAAAAAAAGTTCGGTCTATCCCGGGTCGTTGACATTCTGCTTATTCCCAACAGTGAGAAAGAGGTTCACGAGCCGATAGTGTGTGAAATTTCCCCGTTGAGATCGTATGATGGAGAGGTGAGTCTCATTCTGAATATTATGTCCTTCCGGTGACATTATACGTACCGTTCCCAGACTGAAAAACGTCTCCAATGGTTTCCAGCTCCTCGAGGATCTCGTGAAAGGGAAACAATTCCGAGCGCCACTACACTTGACCCTGGACTCCTGAGATACTTCCGGCCTGGAATTTCCCTAGAATTTCTACGATAAATCACACGTTATGCGAATCATGAATCCTTAGTTTTCTCTTTTTAGACCTGCAGCCTCAACCTTTCACATCCTCACTGGAATCTAGAATCAAATTCTTTCATGAGTATCTCCATCGTATCGCGGGAACGTAGCTCATATTGGCCGATTAAAGAGTTCCCGGGGAATTTGATCGTTCCATCTGGTATCCGCGGCGATTGACCTCAGAGCTGAGTTCCAACCGAGCTACATTTTTGAACGAGTCGAAGGAGTCATTTTGCCGAGAGACTCGAGCTGAACCTGGAGCAGAGGGGTTGCGCTTTCTATTTGTCACACAGTTCTCTGCGAAGGTCACTGAGGTCGAGTAGACCATTTCGGGAATCGTTCTATGAATGCTTAAATTCAATAAAAAATTCAGCAAGAGACAATGCGATCCTTATGGAGGACTCGGACACCCCGAGAAATGTCCTGCCGGCGACTCAGATCCGATTTCGGGTCAATAAATCAGAATAAAAGCACGAACAGCGCCTCTTCGTATTTAATGCATTGGACACATCTCGGGCGTCCCTCACTCTTCCGAAATCATTGGTCCAATATCCGTTGAGCCATAAACACGCTACACATTCCGACAGCGACCATGACACACCTGAGGGTGACCATGATTCCCGTGAGTAAACCAATCCGTTGTGCAGAATGATTTTCCAAGGATACACCACGTCTTGACTGTCAACGGAGGACGAATCCGAGATCTGTAGCAGTTTTCCAGTCCTTGTGTCCTATCCTATTGCTCACGATTTCATGACTCCATCGTCAGTGGCTGCACAGGATGTCGCTCGATAAACATGGTCAAGTCGGGGGCTACCACGGCGGACTGTTCAAAGATGTGAGTAGTCCCTCCAACCGCATCCGCGGCGAGCGAGTGATAAGACGGGGTATTCCCTCCAAAGAGCTCCGATCACCTTGGCGTACGGCCAGACTCCGACTGTGATAACGAGGGCTGAATCGCAGGTCTGCAAATTGATGAACGCGACTCATTTCGCCAAAGTGCCTGAAGACCTGACATTCGGCGACTGTAATGAGACCGCGTGCTCTGGGATGTTCGCACCCGTGTTGGCCAATGTAGGCATCCTTGAGTTGTCCATCTGAGTCCCCTACCGTCAGGTCCGATGCCGAATGGGCCAAACCCCATTCTATAGCCACCATATGAGATTTATTCCATCCGATTCGACAGGAGAGCGACATAGCTTTCGGGCCGCACAGCTACCTCAATACATATGGCCAGCATTTCGATCCCGGCTCTCCGATCACTTATGAGCAATACGTAATCATCACTGGTGAGTACGTTCTTCAAGGCTCAACGGGATTACCTGCTCGATGTGCCCGATTTTTCCGGATCTCGTTCTGCGATGGGGACTCCCCGATGAATTACATCGACGAGGACTTCTTACCGTATTCTTGCGAAGCAGGATACGGACCGCGAGGCGAGGCCAGTCCTGGGCTTGGGAACCTCTCGACCGATGTCGGCCCAAGGACAGAGGTCCTCCTGCCGACTTTTGCCTCCGCTGAGTCTTTCAATCCAGGGGCAGTGGAAGGAGTTCACCCGAAGGGTCAATTTGTCCATTCCGTAAAACAACACTCAATACTTTTGCGATTACAGGCATGAAGGTCGCTTACGGTACGGATTCGACATCTCTACTCTGGATCTTGGATCTAGGGATGTACGTGATGATGATAAGCATGCCGTGGCTTGTCGCGGCTTCGGTGTTCTTCGTGGTATGGCTACAGAACAAGCTGACAGATCCAGAGGCGCAAGACTTTGGAGTTCTCGTCGTTTCTGGTTATCAGACCATTCTGAATCAGGGTTCGTGATACTTTCGAAATCTCCGATGTATTCCTTATTTTCGGTCGGCTCGTCGTGATAGCGATTCTGGGGCGGAGCGTGAGCATCATCGGGGCTCGGGCTCGACATGGAAGCTCGCTTATGCGAGGCGTTTCGCTTCCACCTTGGAATAACTCGTCTGGCAGCGTTCACGTTAGGTCTTCCGAATTCCATTCGAGCTGTGAATAGGAATTCCGTTCGTCTCCAGGCGGGGACTTCAGCAGCAAGAGCGTGGTGAGTCGCGCCATCGTCATACTCTTCATCTTTGTGGCGTTTTTTGTGAACAACCTCTTCTCCTCCTTCATCAAAGCGTCGATGGTGATGAAACCCCCAACCAAACGAATATCCTACATCAAGGAGCTCGTGAAGGAAACGAAAATACGGCCAGCCATCACCGCGAACTCCTACCTTACAAACCTCATAAGGGTGAGTTCTCAATCAGCCGGAATCCCCGTCCTACTGAGCGCCATTCCTCCTCGAACAGTCCGGAGGGATGCGCGCAGACACAAGGGCGTTATCAATTGCAGTCTTTAGATCTTGCGAAAAAACTACGAAAAAATAAACCCATTTAGATCCAAGGAGATGCCAACCCAGACTACAAGGCTCTCGCGAACATGTTCGACAGATTTGGTCTTCCTGCAACTCCGCAGGAAGTCTTGTCACCTGCTGTGACGAGGGGAATCTTCAACGGTACCTCCTTCACGATTCTCGATTGCGAACTCTTCAAGTACTTCTTCTATTATGGGTGGCAAGCGAATGAGGACACCCGAGGGGCCTTCTATTACTGCGCAAAGGACTTTGTGATGGTCATCCACGCTACCTGGTATTTCAATCGTCATACGCTCCCAAAGCAGTTCGTTCGCGAATTTAACAGAAAGTAAGCAAGCAGAGAGGGGTTTGTGGTATCTCACCTTCCTTTCCGTGCATTCAAAGCACCGAGATGAGGAATCCACTGGAATCCCTCAAATGTACTTCGTTCCCGGCAGGACCAATTGGCTGATGGAATCGCCGTCGCGATACGTACGGGAGTACTCATTGCCGCAAATTCCTCCGTGGTCGAGAGTGTACGACAATCCCATCAACGAGGATAATGACGATCCGATTACTCTTCAAGAGACTGCGGGATCGCTATTCATATACTTAGCGGGGATAGGCTCGTCATGTATATTTTTCGGTCTCGAATGTTTGTATCATTTTGCTTGGAAAAATCTCGAACGATATGCGGGATTTTCCTCGACCATGTACTCAGCTATAGCATGAAAACTCCGACTCTCGAGGGGAGCCTCATCGACATCTTACTTCTCATTAGTCTGATTGAGTTCCGGTTGAGGATATCAGATTACTTAGAGATTCTCAAACCTTAGTCCGAACGACCTCCACAGACAAGAAAGAAATCGCATGATGAAATGTATTGTACTCTTTTCTTGCACCGTAAGCAAGGTCATTATTCTCTGCGCTGCGTCGTTCGTACATGATTTGTGAGATTGTTGGAGCGTCTTCGGAATCTCTTCAAGTCTCCCATAGGTTTCGGAACAGCAGCACCCGATCAGAGCTCGTCAGACAAGGATTTGCGGAGGGGCCGTGGATTACAGTCCGGGGAAGGATGAAGTCCAAGATAGGCTTGGTGATGAGGGGGAAATCTCGGTTCCGATTCGATCGGCGAAAAGGGATATCTGCAGGAATTTCAGCTCCGAGATTCGAGAGCACTCAACTCTACCTATCTGGTGGGTTCAGGCGCGAGCCCAGGATTTTGTTTACGGGAGGCGGGGCAGGGTCATTGTCTCGGTAGGGGCGAACCCCCGATGATGATGAGCCTCAAACGGAGCCCTATATACCGGAAGGAGATCATGAGGGGGTTGCTCTCCCTTCACATTGGGTGGCTTGCGGAAAGCTCGACCGGGTCGTTCAATTTATCGCTGCTTCGATCTCGTATACAAGTCGTAGGGGAGAATGGTTCGCCCGATTGTCACGAGTCTCGTTCATCGATCGGCCGCCGCTCCGAGATCTCTGCCGCGGTCATCAATCATTGGTGATACTCCTTAATTTTGAGGCAATACCAACAGCGAACAACTACCCTGAAGTCTCGGAGTTCAGCTTTCTCCGGTTGTCGTCGTTGAGAACTCTCAACCCCTTTGCTTCGGTGGGAAAATGCCTCATCTGAGAGTCTCCTATATTCCTGTTAGTGATCCACCAAAGTGACGGAGTATTCTGCCTTCAAGATAGTGACGATTCGCATGTTAAGGGTAGGTAAAGATACAGACGCCGTACATGAACAGACCCACTTCCGTTGCAGTTTTCGTTCGCAATCAACGGAGCGGAGAATCAGGTCGGAGGATTTCATGGCGGTATCTTCGATGCGGTGAGGAGAACCGAGTTCGGATCATATCTGATAGGGGAAAACATTTCAGACTCGGCGCGTAATCTCCTCTCTAACCTCTTCTCAAGGTCTGCTCGCTCATGAATACGACATACAGTGCGAAATTGCCTCCCGACCTGTCTTGGGGCGACTGTGACGAAACCTCTTGTTCCGGGATGTTTGCGCCTCTAATAAGCAATGTAAGGAAGAGCACTCTTCTCATGAATCACTTCCTTCCGATCCTCCAATATCGGACTTCCTCCAATCGCTCAGCGGCCGACAGATCGAAACCTACATCAACACGGCTGCTAATCGCCGTTGAGGCTAATGAAGAATCCATGATTGAGTTCGTTTTTTTCGCGATCCGGCTTCCAGGACAGCGACGTTGCCTTAGGTCCTCACTGTCTCCTCGACACTTACGCTCGACATTTTGAGCCCGGAGCTCCGACGAACTTCGAACAATTCGACATCGTCACGGGTACTTATATCGGATGACCGCCATTCATAGGTCAATCACCAGGACATGTTCCCGTATCGTTGATATTCGCCACTTCAAATCTAAATATCGGGGCTGTAAAATTTCCAGGCATGCGCACGGCTTACGGAATAGATTCCGCATCGGTTCTCAAAGTCCTGGACACCGGAATGTACATCCTGCTGCTCCTGCTGCCTTGGCTCGTGGCCGGCCTTGTCATGCTGGCTGCCCGCCTCCAGAGCATTGCGAGTTTCAACGAAGTTCGAGAGAATGACATCGACGCCGGTGTTCTAGTCATCGCGGGCTATCAAACTATGCTGAATCAAAGTAGGATGGGTTTCTCTTACTAACTGGGTCTCGGATGGTGTGAAAAAAAGGCTCCTCCAAGCCAAGGGCTTGGGCCGTCAAATTCCTCTTTGATATTGACTTTGGGCTGATCTTGGTCTCCTTCAGGTGCCCATTACAGCAATAAACTCGTGTCGAGTCGGTTGGTGGTTATGTCGTACATCCTAGTGGCGTTGTTCCTGACAATTTTGTACTCCTCGTACGTGAAAGCCTCCATGATGATCACACCTCCGACGAAGCGAATATCCAGCCTCAAAGAACTCATCGAGGAGGATTTGAGACCGATCGTTCCCGGGAAGAGCTTCGTCACGGATCTCATCAAGGTCAGTGTCGGTGATCGCCCCGGTGGATTGGAGCGCTGCATTGATCACAGGAACTTCATCCAAAGAGCGGCTACGGAGAAAATCGCTCCCTTATTCCAGAAACAAGCAGAGGTGAGCGCGGAGTACTCGAAGCTGAATCGGATTTTCGACGAACGAGGCCTCTTAGATGTCCTGAGCCTCGTCAGCGCAGAAAGTCTGGATGGAATCCTTAATGGAACAGCTTTCACGTTCTCCTCCTGCGAGCTCTTCAAATTCTTCTACTATCATGCGTGGAACGAAATCTCAAGATACAATCGAGGCTTCTATTACTGCGGGAGGGAGTTCGTGCTGAGCATCTACACCACGTGGTACTTCAACAGAAAGACAGTCGACCAGAAATTCATCCGCGAATTCAATCAGAAGTGAGCTCTGTCATCGATGAGAATTCGGAAGCCCCATGATATCGATCATCTGAAAATGGGAATAGCTGAAGTTTGGTCTGGAACTCGATGATTGCAGGACGAGAAGATTGATTGAATCCCCCCAAAGGTTCGTGCGATACCATGAGCAGCCTCAACTTCCGTCTTGGACCAGAGTTTTCGACGTGCCTTTGAGCGAAGAAAAGGCTGACCCAATCTCAGTCAACAACATCATGGGTTCCGTTTTCATTTATTTTGGGGGAATGTCCCTCGCTTGTTCGTGTTTCATCGTCGAGTACTCCGTACTCTTCGCAAGACTGTTCCTGTAGATTATCGAGGAGCGTGGTCTACTCTCAAAATAAAGAGTCAATACTACGCAAGGCATTGTGTTCGTCTACGCCGAGAATCTGTTTGTCGATTAACGAAAAAAGCGTCCCATATCGAACAATTGAGCCAAGGTTTGCAGCCTAGCGCCCCTTCCGCTCCGTCGGCGCATTAACCTCCCCAGAAGCCGACCAGCATGCAAAACGCGAAACATACGGGTCTCCAGAATGTTTGTACGCACCTAACAATAAGAATCCCGTGAACGAAGATTGGCTATCAATACAATTTCGCTCCAAGAGTCTGCCGGATCGTCTTCACATACCACTTGGCACAGACACGCCATGTTCATCCTCTAGACTCGAACATATGTGTAGGTATGCCTATTATGTTCACTTGTTCTCGAAAAATTCCGATTCGCTCCGACAATGTTCTAAGCCGTCGCTTTAATCACCTGATGATGCGAGTGAGGCTCTTCAATTTGAAGTATCTTATCGTTCGAGACGACTTGATTGATCTGCGATTCTCAATTTCTCCGGGAAACCATTAAAGGTGGGATGATTCCCTCCGAGGGCGGGATGGAACAAGACTGTCTACTCGTCGGGGCGGAGCTTAGGAGAATCGGCTCTTCCCTTCACTTGAGAATAATGACGACCAGATATTGGTGGGATCTCCGGCCTCCCAGTTCTCCCGGCTCGGTGAGCGTACACAGGCAAACTATTCTGCGCTTCTCGGTACAACGAAGAATCACATCACGGAGTACAATATTTTCTCGCACCAAGAGCGAGGTCGCTAAACGCGGCTCGCAAACTAGCTTACGCATCCAGAATTTGAGGGACCGCAAAACAGCGAGTTCGCGATAGATGAGGCCGCGAAAAACGGTCGATGGCTGTATCTCAGATATTTTCTTGACGAGAGCTTAGTTGCCCAATGGAGTTCCCAAATGTCTTATTCGAGAGAAGCTCTCCGATGTACATTTCCCTTTTCCTAGTGTGAAGGCGATGGGTCCTGTTTGCTCCGAAGAATGTGGAATACTCGACGAAATCGCAGGTCATGCAATGGCCTCTCCCAAAAATCTACGAGCCCTCAATATCCGATTAGATACATATGCTGGAAGGATGGCGAGATGGTGGGGATTCTCGACTCAGCGACAACTGTAACAAAACTGTGCCCGATTTCCACGGGTATTCACGTTCATCGATCGGCCGTCGTACGGAGAGATCTACCTCGTGGTCATCAATCATGACCGATGCGCTCCGAATTTGAGCAACGAAGTCGGAGACAGAATACATTGAAGCTCCGCGGTCGTCTTTCTCCAACTGTTGTCGCTGAGAAGTCGCTCTTGTTGGCTACGACCTCCGAAATGCCTCACCTGAGGATCTCCTACATTCCAGTGAGTGATTCGTGCCCGTTAGGAGTGGCGGAGCATTTTTTCTCGACGTGACGATTCTCGCGTTTTATGTAGGTGAGGATACTCTCGCTTCATGAGAACCCATTCTCTTGCAGTTCTCTTTCATAAGCAGCAACCTTGCGGACGGTCACCTCGGAGGATACCATGGCGGTATCTTCGATGCGGTGAGCTAAGTCAACTTCAGATCATATCTGATCGGGAAGGACTGAATCGATCAGGCATGTAATCATTCTCTCCCGTCCCAAAGGTCTGCTCGCTCATGAATACGACATTTACTTTGGAAGTGCCTTCCGACATGTCTTGGGGTGATTGTGACGAAACTTCTTGTTCTGGGATGTTTGCGCCACTAATGAGCAATGTAAGACCACTGCTTTCACGAATCAGCTATTTCGACCGACCAATATCGAGTTCTTCCGAGTCTCCCTGCGTAACGGGAACTCTGATCCCCGCTGAAACCTCGGTCGCTGAGCGCCAGTGAGCTCAAAGGATGGATCATCGTGAGGTCTAAGGCGTACGGCCTCCCGGATGGATGACGAATGCAGGATGTGCGACTGACGGCGCTTTTTTCCGTAGGATAGCGACGTGGCATTAGGTCCTCACTGTCTCCTCGACACTTATGCTCAACACTTCGAACCGGGGGCTCCGACGAGCTTTGAACAGCTGAATATAGTCACGGGTATTCATCTTCTATGACTGCGATTCCAAACTGGAATCATTCTGCATTATTCCGTGTTGTTCGGACTCCTCACCCTCGATCATAATTCCAGAATTCAAATATCTGCAGGTATGCGCACGGCTTACGGGATTGATTCTGCATCGGTTCTCAAAGTCCTAGACACCGGAATGTACATCCTACTGCTCCTGCTGCCTTGGCTCGTGGCCGGCCTTGTCATGCTGGCTGCCCGCCTTCAGAGCATTGCGAGTTTCAACGAAATTCAGGAAAATGACATAGACCCGGGAGTTTTGGTCATCGCGGGCTATCAGACCATACTGAATCAAAGTCAGATGAATTCCTCGAGAGCACTGGATCTTGGATGTTGCAATGAATGAGGCTCTTCGGTGAGGAGCCTCCTTTTTGCGCATCGATTCTAATTGTGAGTCTTTATTTCTCTTCTTCAGGTGCCCATTACAGCAATAAACTTGTCTCCAGTCGTGTGGTCGTCATGTCGTACATTCTGGTAGCGCTGTTCCTTACGATTCTGTATTCCTCGTACGTGAAAGCCTCCATGATGACTACTCCCCCGACGAAGCGAATATCTAGTCTGAGAGAACTCATCACGGAAAACATGAGACCTCTTGTTCCCAAGAACAGTTTCGTAACGGATCTCATCAAGGTCAGTCTCTGGAATTGTCGCATAAAAAAAGAGCGCGACCGAAACGGCGCAGAACCCCGGGCGTCTTTCCGTGCGCTTCGTCCGGGTTATCACGAGACGCGCCTCATATCCTAGAGAGTGATCAGAAATCAGAATTATGCGGGAACCCGATTCCGCATACTTTCATTCGAATTAGGGGCTCTTCCGGCTTCGTTGAGAATCTGTATCTGATAAAAATTAACTCGTATGATTCTTGCGGAGCGGTGGCGGTAAATCTCATGAGAATTCTGGGGACATTGATTAATGCAGACAATGTCTTCTCCGAATCGAAGACCAGTTCCGAGGATCTATCCACAAATCGATCCCCGAAATTGCAGCGAGAAACTCAAATAAGAGCAAGACATCGCGGGCTACATAGGGAAGGTCCTCGTCTTTTGGGTTGCGCCGTTTCGACGGGCTGCATGATCATGGAAAAACGTGGTGAAACCGAACGGTCTCAGGAATATGGATATTTCGGTGCTTCGGTCTTTGATACCTACATTTCTTACAGAAACAAGCAGAGGTGAGCCCAGAGTACTCCGAGTTGAACCGAATTTTCGAGAAACGAGGTCTCTTGGATGTGCCGACCCTCGTCAGCGCAGAGAGTATGGATGGTATCCTAAATGGAACAGCTTTCACATTCTCACTTTGCGAGCTGTTCAAATTTTTCTTCTATCAACCGTGGCTCGAAGCCTCCAAATACAACCAAGGCTTTTATTACTGTGGGAGAGAGTTCGTGCTGAGCTTCTACGTGACGTGGTACTTCAATAGGAACACGGTCGACAAGAACTTCATACGCGAATTCAATCGAAAGTGAGCCTTCACTCCCATAGAATAGCTTGCGACATGGTACCGATGATTCGAGAAAACATACGTATGTATGCGTCAGGAATCGACGAAGACGCGAATTTCAATGTTTGCAGGACGAGGAGATTGCTCGAATCCCCTCAAAGATTCGTGCGAATGCACGAGCAGCCGCAAATTCCATCGTGGATCAAAGTTTCGGACGTCCCACTCAACGAGGAGAAGGCTGATCCGATATCAGTAAAGAACATCATGGGATCTATCTTTATTTACTTTGGGGGGATGTCGATTGCGTGTGCGTGTTTCATCATCGAGTACTCAGTGTTATTCGCAAGATTGTTCCTGTAAATATCATCGTCGATGTGTATGGTGTACACCATAAATCGAGAGATCAACGTCATGCATGATGCTGGAAGTGTCCTCGCTACTGTCCTCCTTCCGAGCTGTGGAAGGAGCGCGAACGACGCGGCAAAATCTCTGACGCAAATCAGACTTCATTCTGTGACAATTTTAGCGGAGAGGGGGAAGGTATTTCCGGGTAACGAAGCAAAATCAAACTCTCCGGATTCTCCTCGTCGGAATCCAACATAGCTCGATAGCCGACGATGGCCAGAACCACGGTCGCAGGTTCGTCTCCCCGAACTTCGTTGAAAGTCGCGATGTTCCGGAAACGAGAAGCCAATATCTCACGGCCAGCCACGATCCACGACTGGAGAAGCAGCAGAATGTTCTCGTAGGCAGATCTTCGACAACTGATGCAGAATCTATATCAGACATGTTCTGCATTCCTGGAGAGTCTGGCAGCTTCGACAAGTCGAGCACTCTAGCCCGATAGAGGACTGCTCGAATCGCGAGACGTCGAGCACAGATGTCGAGGAGACACCGCGGACCCTCAACAAGACCGCTGTCCTCAAAGTAAGATCAATGAGAGGGGAATTAGATCAGGTACGTACGTGATCTAATTCCCCTCTCATTGTCAGACTTATAATTTCTCCTCGACTTAATATTCCGTTGAATATCCGTGTGAGATATCTGTCCATGGAGTCACAGAAGCCAGAGGAATCTCACTTCGGTCTCGAGCGGGGCTAAAAATCCCGGAGCAGCTGATCTCGCTAGAATAGCCCCTGGGAAGCTCGGTGGGCATCTTCACAGAGTACACCGTGTTCTTGAGCGAACACATCTTCGGAATTGAATGAGCTCTCCCGCATCTAGATATCTCACTGATTCTGGAGATCTCGACTTCTTGCTTCCTCCGTGTCTGCATCGAAGGCACCACCGTGCAATCTTCCGAGGCGACCGTCCTTGCTCACGCTGATCACGTAGCAGAACTGCGGTTCAAGTCATCATTGGAAGCCCGCCTTAATACGGAAGCGAAAACGGCAGGATGTCGCATTGGTGGAAGATCAATGGAATATTCGCGCTTGAATAGCTGAATGTAACCGTCGAATGTCAATAATTACGAATCTCTGGTTTTCGAGACAACGACAGTCGGCGAAAAAATCATGCTCCGAGAAACTCGAGTCATTGTCATTGTCAAATCATTGTCCTGACGCAGGAAGCCTCTGCCATGATTTATGATGGCGAGGCTCAAATCTCGGGACGTCAAGCTATCGATCGACTTTGCTTGCTTCTTGGAATAATTTACCATTGTTCACGAACTGTTACGCATACCTCACTGCGATACGCGATTCGGGGCAACCGCAAATAGAGCCGCTGTTCGACCCCATCTTCAAGCATGGAGAGAGGCTGACGAGAGAGAATAAGACACATGAGAATAAAGCAATCGCATCATCGATACGCAGGAGACTAGCAAAGCTGACATCTCCCGTCAGGACCTGAGGACCCCGCAACCTATTGAAGGTAGAATCCGACAACTTCGGCAGTGCGGCGTACGGAAGACAGAGGGAACCCTCTCGTGATAATTTCTCTCACGACCAGAGTGACTGATTGCGACAGAAACGAGTTCTGCTCTCATCAAGTACGGCCAGGGGGGCGCTCGAATCGAACTACCGGGCTGATGGGCACCTCTCGAGCCACGGATTCGGAGCTCAACGTTTCGAGCTCGGCTCGCGATACGATAGTCCTCTATCGGGCTAGAGAACTCGACTCGTCGAAGCTGCCAGACTCTGCAGAAATGCAGAACATGGATGAGATATATTCTGCCTCAGTTTTCGAAGATCTGCTTACGGGAACATTAAGAACTAATACTCCTCCTGCCGTGGATCGCGGCTGGCCTTGAGATATTGGCTTCTCGTTTCCGGAACATCGCGACTCCCAACGAAGTTCGGAGTGACGAACCTGCGACCGTGGTTCTGGCCATCGTCGGCTATCGAGCTACATATGTTGAATTCAATAAGTCGAAATCATTTCGCAGTCTGAATAACTGAATCTAGCTAGGCTTCCGAAGCTACTGCCGATTTTCCGCGATTGCGAGGCATCGCCTTGCTCCTCTATTCCACATTCGTCGTACGTGAAAGCCTCGATGATGGTCGAGCCGCCTACGGATAGAATATCTCATCTCGGAGGAAGGCATGAAACATGTTGTCCGCGGGAGAACCTGATGCCCCATATTCGTCGATCGGGTGGACACCGGAGCGACTGTCGCGGCGTGCAGATCAGGGAATGCTTTCCAGCGTCTAGTGCGAAGTACTTCAGGTGGGACCACATTTCCGGGAGGGGTTAGCTGATGTTTGGAGCCTCTTCGGCATCGACGCTTCGGATGGACTACGCAAAGGGAAAACCTTCACTCCAGCCGCCCGCGAGCTTTTCAAGTGTTTCTACTACCACTCTTGGATGGATTTCTTCGAGTATAACCGAGGCTTCTATAATTGCGGCAGAGACTTCGTGCTGAGACACGTGGTATTTCAACCGGGACTCAGTGGATAAAGAATCCATCCGTGCATTCACCCAGAAGTGAAACCGAATCTGTCAAGAGTAATGTACTAATCTAATTCCATCGCTTACCACAATTGATAGACACAGAGAATCTCCACAGAGGAATAGAACCTAGGATTCTAGGAGGATAACATCGGTGGAGTTGATGAAGATATGTGCGGTTCCATGAGCAGCCGCGAAGCCCGTTGTGGATCAGATTTCTCGACACCTCCCGAACGGAGATAAGGCTGACGGAATATCAGTCGACGACATCATGGGGCCGATATTCGTCCATTCTGGAGGAATATCTGTCGATGTAGATTCTTCTCAATCGAGTACTTCGTCCTACTCGCTTCGTCCATTTCATAAATCGGGAAGCTTTCAGTCTATTCCTCCTTGGAGATAAGATGCCAGTAGCGAGGATTACGATTATTACTTGAGCAAGGTTCTTGCGAAGAGATTCCTGCCTCCTGACACTATGCTGAATCAAGGGGGGGAGGACCTCTTTCGCTCCGTGATTGAGTGCCTCACAAAGTCAGTACCGCAGCTGCGAATATTTCGCTGAAGAGATTGATCTGGGAGAGCACTCATCGGTAGCACGAAATCAGAGTAACCAGTGAACGAATTGTATTTTGCGACCAATATGCTCCCTGTGGGCGACTCGTGCGTTCTCCCTTTCCTCATGCTGGTGGTGGTCGGACCGGTTCGATCCGCTTCCTCCCTACGTAGAGAATTCGGTTTCCGCAGCCAACACCCCTGTGGGATCGGAGTGCTCAAATCTCGGTCGGAGTTTAGGGGATACAATCGAATTCGGCTAGTTCGAAGCGGGAGGAGGCTTACCCCCTCAGGCAGTTCACAGGCTTCTCATGCTTATTGAAGCAGAGGCCGACAGCGAAAAGGATTGATGGTTTCTCATCGGAGTCGCCAGCTTCCGAGCCCCCCATCGGATCTATGACTGGTACACCCACCAGATCTTCCTCCGAGTCGGCGATGGAGGCCTCAATCGAAGCTCCGTATGAAGCTCCGATTGAGCCACCGAATGCGCCGCCCTTCAGAGTACCTCCGTCGACGTCACCTTCCGTATCTTCGGACTCTCGACAATAGAGCTCGGGTCGTCTGCCATGATTGATCTCTTTCAGCGCTTCGATAAGCTTTCTTTTCGAGATTGGCTTAGAGCTCGGCTTGAGTGAACTGCTTTGAATTTTCTCTGCAGGGGAATCAGGGAATAGCATCGATCGTTCCTCAGCGGGGTCATTCCGCACCATCTAAGAGTAGCTGGGGGGTGCTAGCGAAGGGATCGAATTACCAATGAAACCAGAATTGCGATCGATGATTTGCAAGCTGCCGAGATACCGAAGAAAGTCGGGTCTGCAAATAAATTCGCCGTGACAATAGGTTCCTTCTCTTTGATGTATTAGGAAAAATGCGTATCACTCTCATGTGATAAGTTGGCTAGATTTACTGACCTCGACTTGAAGCCTGGACCGAAAGTCATGAATGCCGCAAAGAGCGGATCAATATCCGACGCAGAGAATCTGACGGTTCGCGATCGTAGTTTTTCCCTTACTTTCCTCAGTTCTCTGCTCTTCACAACTATAGATCCCAAGGAAGTCCGTCATTGCTATAGCCGTCGAGAATCAGGGGTGAACATCTTCAAGAAAATCCTGCCGATCAACTCACGTTGAGTCCAGAGTTTATGTTGTCCCTCCTTGTCCTCGTTGACGCTCTGGGGAATCATGGACAATCTTCCCCGTTTGTCCAGTAGAGCATAAAGGAACCAGCTATCGAGAAACGAAAATAGGCACTATTATTCTATAGATCAGATCAATCCACATGCGGGTCTCCCGACTTCCGATGAACTCTGAAAGATATCGTCAGAGGCTCGGCTGATCAGAATCGTCGCATGGACTCAGGCAAGCACTGGGCTTAGCTCGAAACCCATTCAGAAGCGGGCACCGCCCTCGAGCTCGGAGAGAGTACTTTTACTCCTCGACCGAATATGCGATGGTAGATACGAGGAGGAATTTTCGGCACCCTCGTCGCAACGTCGAACCAGGACACGCCATTCCGCGAAGAACTTACTCTGGCCCATACGCATTCACTTTCTCGCTGCAATATCTTCCGATTGGGTCCCTTCCCTTGTGGCAAATTCCGCCGACATTCCCGTAGACGATTGTGAAGCCATCCGGCATCGCGATTTTTCTGGAATTGAGTATGGTGTTCAGAAGCTGCCAAAAACATCATCGACAATCGAGTCCACTTCAAGAATGTATCGGCTCGGGAGCGGGGATCCCAGCGATTGTGTGGGACCGGACTCGAGATTCGGCCACATTCACTCGATGAAGATCGAGGAAGTCGCGCCAATGCTCGATCTCACCCCAGGCCCTCGTCCAGGAATTCCCTCGACGTGAGAAAAAATCCCGGCTCATCGATAAAGATTCCAATTGGGATCATGGAACTTCGTCGACATTTCGGAGGCCAGGACAGGAGGATATGCTTCGAACAGCGAGGAAATGCCATAGGTCCTTTCAAGGAGTTTTCGGTGTACGCATGGAGCGACACTAATTGTAGAATCTCTCGAGGTCGACTTACCCCGTATAATCGGCCGAAGCCTGCTCGGCGGCTCTCTCTTTCAGTTTTCTCTCCAGGACGTCTAGGATTTTCGTTGAGGCGATGTACCACTTTTTGTTCCATCTTACATGAATGTGGTCACTTTCCAAGAAGCGTGCTCGAGATTTCGTCATGAGAACGTATTCATTCGAGGCAGGGTTGTGAACGAAAATCTCATACTGATCGCAGAGTCTATTGAGCTCCTCTAAGGTGACCCTTTTTCTACCGTTATCGGTGACGAGCACGAAATCTTTCGGCATGCTCTTGTTTGATTTCGCCAGTCGATTGAGAACATTCACGTATGCGGCGATCGGGATCTGATCTCCATTGTCGTCGATGACATTCATCCTACGTTTGGTTCTTTTACGTAAAGCGAATAGTTCTATTAGCTCCAAGCCCTCCATCACCTCGCCTTTGAGCTTGACCTTGAAACGCTGGATCGCCTTTCTGACTTCGGGGACGCTGGACTTCTTATACAGTCCCCTCAATCTGGTGACGACGTGATTATCGGGATTATCTAGGATGGCCCCATCTCCATCGTCTCCACCATGACCCCCAGGATCCCCGGGGCCATGAGTTCCGGAGTCTCCAGGAGCCTGGCCCGAAGCCAGGGGCGTACTCCGCGGTTTGACTATAGGCTCTTCACCGGGCACACTCGCCTTCCTTGGAAGAGTATCTCTCTCACCCCCGCGCAGCGTTTCGATCACACTATGATTCTCCGGCGGGTTGAAGAGGAACAGCAGCGGGCATATGAGCAGAACGAATTCCAGCAGATTCTGCAGTTTCCCCTGCTGATCTCCACCGCCACGAAGTCGTCGCTGATGGAGCATCAGCCCGAGAAAGAAACTCCAGAACAAGGAGGGTAGGAGAGAGTAATCGACATTCATTGTCTCCCTTCAGGGAGGCGACTGACCACCGATTTCGTTGTTGGATTATGATAGATATGTAGGCGGACGGACACAGCGAACCTCTCTTTACTCTGAAATACCGAAGGGCGATCGACTCCTTTGAAAGGAATCACCGCCATTCGGTTTTCCTTCCTGGAGGGTAAGTTTCGACACAAGGCCTCGCGCATATCGATGATACGGAACCTTCTTCACAATCCATGCGAGCGAAAAACTCCGAACCTGCAGAGGTATCACCACCTAATTCATGGGGAGACCCGCCGCTCCATTGAGCCGTCTGCGAAACGGAGCTTACACCTTCTCCCGTGGCATCCTTGCGCCATGATGACGCTCGAATGAGCGGAATGTGCGTAGGAGCGGCATAAGTCGTACGATAGCAGAATTCGACGGAGAAAGCAGAGATCCCAATTGATGTGACCGACGGATTCTCGCGGTGAGATGTTTTTCTTTGCGGGAAATTCAATGCCCGGAAGGGTCAGATCTCGATATCGAATCACCCGTGCTCATTTGCGCTCACTGGGAGAAGTATGCCTGTGAACGATTAGACTCCTGAGGAATCCTAGGGCTGAGTGAACGTTTCATTCCGGAGATATTTTCCCACTGCGCCGACGTGACGAAAAATGAAGCTATGCTTGAGAGACTCTCGATCCTTGGATTCGGTATAGAGGGCCCCATCCGGGGAGTAACATTCCGAGTTTTTGGGAACAGCCTCGATCGGCTGAAATGGATCGATGCTCCTGGCCTTCTAGACAACAACTTCGGAGACGATCGTTCCCCTCTCCTCTTGGCATAGGCAGTTAGATGGGACTCAATTCGAAAATCATGGAGTGCAAAGCATGTGCAATTTTTCTTATTCGTTCATCTCGGTACGACCCAAGACTGCCGCACGCCACACTCTCCATCGTTCGAGGAAGGCAAAATCGAATGGGCATATCTAGGGAATCCTTTTGATGAATGAGCATGACGGAACAGCTCCCAGCAGCGGAAAGCTCACTCCGTCGATCCACAGGTTCCTCACGCTCGTCGGGGCCATCGCCTTCAGCGAAGAGGGTGTAAGGAATCTTCGGTTTGTCTCCTGGAAATCCAGATCGACGACAATATGGCTGAGATTCAGCTTCATGAAGCCTCCGAATCGCCTCCATGATGCAGCTCTTCGGGATCGTCAGTCTCTTGCTCGGGATGAGGCCCCCCCCTCTGATAATCTCTGTGAGCGGATAAATATACAGTTTTATATACCCGGGTATACTCAGCTGCCAATCCACCGCCTGATATCCGCCCCGCTAAGGAATTCCTTCAGAGTACCTCCCCGTGTCTGGAGTGGGAGCGAGAATCTTCAGGATAAACGAAGATTGATTGATTGATTGATGGACTTCATTCCGGAACGCTTGCCAGGAATTCCATGTCGAATCGAATGAGGCTCGTCGACGCGCCCAACGGAAGAGGCCCGATGATTTTGGTGCAAACTTCGATTTGATGTCGACCGTTGGACGCAGCCCGAACCGAGATGGGTCCCCGCAACTCTCTTTGCCCCCGACCAACCTCAAGAAAGAAGGCCTACTAACCTGACTGTATCTATCTCCTCGCCGCCGCGAAGTCGGAGTTTCTGCTCGAGAATGTCGAGGAGTCTTTGAGATGCTATATACCATTTCTTCTTCCACTTCACCATGGGATTCTGCTCCTGGTAACGCTTAGCCACGCTTGGAGTGATCATCAGGTTACCGCCTGCTTCCGGACAGTACTCGAAGATTTCATTCATCTCGCAAAACGCGTTCAGCTCTTCTAGCGTCATGTTTTTTCTACCCTGAGCGGTTTTGACTTCGAAGTGATCCGGCATCTTGAAATCCGTCAGGGCGAGACTATTCAGGGTGGGAACGATCGAAGCCGCTGGTACTTCCTGCCCTCGATCGATAAGCACATCGCAAGCAATTTTTGTTTTTTTCCGATGTAGGAGGAGCTCCACAAGCTCCATTTCCTCCAGATCTTTGCCAGCCTGCTTGCATTTGTAACGCTTGATGAGCTCCCTGAGCCGTGGTATTCGGGCTCTGGAAAGGTCCTTCCCCAGCCGAGTCAACACGAGTCCATCGGACCCGGTCTCCTCACCCGTATCCTGAACGGGCGCTCGAACGGAACTTACGGCCGGTGAACCGCTATCGAATCGATACTGGATGGCCTTTCTTTCAGATGACGGCAGTAAGCTCTTGAATTCGATAACCCGCAGAGGCCTCCGCTCTAATTGGCCACCTCGAAGTGTCTCAGATCCAGACTTATCCGCTTCCTGGCTGGGAAGAAATAGGAGCGGACACGATAGGAGTAGCATTGCGAACGATATCATTCCTCGGGGTCCGCCTCCACGGAACTGAAGGCGTTGACTTCGGAGCATGTGTGCCAAGGAGAAACTCAAGAACAGACAAGGTAAGATGTAATATTCGATTTTCATGATCTTTCTCGCAGGGAAACGACCTCACAGCCCCGCACCAATTTCGTTATCGATTTCAACTAGGCTCGTGTGCGGATGTTTCCGTATCGGACGGAGAACGTCGACGGAGACTTCAACGCTGATTCGAGATCGACCATCGACGCAGTTTCATCCGACACATTAGCGACCGGAGTTTTTGGCGGTCGAAAAATCCCACCTACGGCCGGCGCGGATCGATGGTCCCACGATTGGCAAATCAGATCTACTGAGAACTGGATTCGGCTACCTCCTAATCCAATCCGCAGAAATCACTCGATGGAGCTGCGAATCTGGTTTGCCCTCTTGATTAGACTAGAGTTCCGGCACGAGTCACGGATCTCTCCCGTGGGACTTTTCGTGACCTCTCGGAGCCCCTCGATCGTAGCTTTGTCCACATCACTCCGGTGGAAGAAGGTGTAGTACATCGCCATGATATACTTCGACCGCAAGGTGCGGGCAGGAGAGGGCATACCTATCTAGGTAGGAGGAAGGACGAACTTCCCCTATTCAAGTACCGAGGTTTTGAACTCTCGGTCGACTAGACGGGCGATGAGCGTTTCAGGACATCTCGACGCGGAGACCTGAGATGAGCTTTGAGTTGCTCCAGCAATCGGCGAAAAAACTCTGGCCCTTCTCAGATAGATCAACGAAAATGCTACCCGACCGATTATTATGGGTTCAGGTTGGGTCGAGATCACGGAACACCACGCTTTATGTAGGATTATCCCACTCGCATCTCTCATCCTGAGATTTTCAGAGAAACCATAGTCGGTCAAACGGCAGATTCAATGTTCTACTGGAGTCGAGATGAAGGACCGAAGAGGGAACAGAGGAGGGAAGGATGGGTTTTCGGAGCAGATCCACATTCCTGCATGTTATGTCTTCATCTTGACTCGGAAACAATCAGGGCCGCTACTTAGTTCGCTCCACGAGGAGGAAATGATCCTCGCAATCGTCCTCTCTGTGGAACCGAGAAGATTCGTTGATATCTCCAGGCCAGATTTCCCTATACAGAACTAAATCACATCCCTCCAAGATTACTGGTATTCACCTGCTCTGGCAATCTTCTGGTTTCTCATGCTTGTCGAAGCAGAGACCAATGGCGAACAAGACATCAGGCCCATCCTCAGGATGCTCGCGGCAATAGAGCTGAGGATCAGCGTTATGGAATTTCTTGATAGCCTCAACGAACTTTGTTCTCGGAATCGTGTCCTCATTACTCGCTCGGGGTCCAGTTGACTTCATTCTCTCTGTTCGAAAAATCAGAAAAATATTGATTTGCCAGTATCACGGAACAAGAACTCCTCGGCTCCGAAGAATCTTCAGGCTGACACTGACCAGGGAGGTCGGCAATTTCGTGTAGGACTTTCATAGTTCCCAGATAGCGGAATATTTTAGGCCTGGAAAGAAAACTCGTGGAGATCGCTCTCAAGCTCATCCGGTATTGGGGGTGTTTCCTCGACGTCAACTAACTTGGTCTCGAATTCTTTGGCGTACACCATGTACGCGGCGAACAAGGGTTCGGCTATTTCATCTTTGGACATTCTGACCGTGAGCGGTCGAAGGGCGTTTGTCAGCTTCTTCAACTCTTCATTCTTGAACTCTGTGAGTTCTCTGAAGTTTTCTTGGGTCCGTCGTGGATCGTGGGCAGATATTCGGAGACTTCATTGAAAGCATAGAACTCACCTTGCATCATGAGTTTCTGGATTTTAATCTTGTTGTTCACAACTTCCGGTGGATTTTCGCGCAAAAATTTTCCTTTGTTCAACACCGCGTAAATCGACCAACTTCGAAGCAATGGTAACATCAGAAGGCTCGGATCGAGGGTCGCGTCAGGTTTGAAGCTTGGCTAAGGCTCGTTTGAGCGAATGAATTCATAACGACCATTTCGACTTACTCCTCTTTGAATTTCTTCGTGTCCGGATGGCAAGGGCTGTCGGTTGGAAGTTTCCCGCCGATGCAGGTTCCACCGATATGTGTGTAGACCAAGTTCAAGCCTTTCGGACTTTGTATCTTTCTGGGTGATGGGAAGATGTGATTTAGTCAATACTACGCTCATTTTTCAAAGGAATCCTCTGGGAGCCCTCTCCTGACGGCACCGTTTTCTTCGTATATGTACACATGTCTGTGTGGATCTACATACCCGTCGTAGTACGCGTGGTCGTCACCTTGACGATTGAGGCTTTTTTGAATCCTGTCGAGCAGTCTCGACGAGGCGAGGAACCATCTCTTCTCCCATCTGACCATCGGATGCTTTTCTTGTAAATGTCTAGCGCGAGCAGCGGTCATTATTTCGTACTCGCCCGATTCCGGTGAGTACACATATAGCTCCTTCGTTTTGCAGAACTCGTTGAGCTCTCTCAGCGTCATCGTCTCCAGACCGTACTCCGTTATAACCTGGAAATTCTTCGGCATCGTGAACTCCGTGTCCCTGAGACGGTTGAGATTCGTAATGAGTGCCGCCGCCGGAACCTGCTTCCCATAATTGTCGAGAACGTTGCATTGGCCACGATTTCTTTTTCTATGGAGAAACAGATCAATCAACTCCATCTCTCCCAAATCTTCGCCTTTGAATCGAGCCTTGAACGTGGGAATTCGTTTCCTCAAATCGGATATCTCGGATCTTTTGTAAACGTGCTTGTTTTTTTCGATTACGAAAGGTGCGGATGGAGCCCCTGTAGACTTCCCTTCCGCTCGAGAGGGAGGTTTCATGCCTGCTCTCGGGATTCGGGCGTCATCGACCGGATATCCTGATGTCTGTTCCGCGGGACCTTGACCGCGCAACACCCGCGTTGAACTCTGTTCCACGAGTGGGAGGAATAGGACCAAGAATGGGCTTATGAGCAGGAGGTACTCAAATAGTTGGATGAGTCCCGCTCCGCGTCGGGGTCCGCCTCCCCGCAACTCGATTCGGCGCCGGTGGAAGATTATTGTGAAGAACGAGCTCAGCAAAAGGGGCATCAGGAGCGAATAATCGATGGCCAAACCCATTCTTGAGAGAGGCAATTAGAAGCCGATTTCGTTATTCGGTTCAGATAGACATTCTTCAAAAATCATTCGATGAAGTCGTCCCTGACAACAGGAGAGGGTTGAGTCTCGAGTGAAACTTTCTCGTCCCTGAAGCATACCATATCGGAGCTCACCACGAGGAGCTGTCAGGAGGAGCGGCAAAATTGAAAAAATGTCATTTTTATGCCGAAGTCTCGCGGTCTGCAGTCAGCAGCTCGAGAGAGTCTACTCCGACTCCGCGTCGTTTGTGTTGTTTATGACGGAATCCTCCTACATTGCGTGGGATGGTGGAATAATCATAATCTCAGTTCTGCCGGCAAGCTTCGAAACGGAGACGCAGAGATGACAATAGATTCAAACGCCCTGACTCGGCAGATTTCACGCCGCATGCGGGACTGGTACCTTGATCATTCGAATGGCTCAACTCTCACTCGAAGGATTCGTGACTTCCGGATGATCCGAAGGCAGACCAGGACGGCACGTCACGATTCTATCTCGCGGCCCTCCCGCGAGGGGAAATTCCCAGTGTGAAGAGTCAAGCATTCCCGTAAACAAGTCATACGAGTCTCGGTCGATTGTTTCCGCTTCACTGATCTCGCTGAACTGCTTCGCTCCGCAGATAGACCGAGGTCAAGGGTTCATCGGGGATGATCACAAGCTGAGCCTCGAATCGCTCCACATTAGACTGGTCGGTCGCTAGTATACCTAAGCGGGAGGCCAACGCTTGCACGACTCGGCGTGGGAGTTCTGGAGGGTAGCCACTCACACATACGCTCATCTTTTGAGCCCACTCGCGCCCTTGTGGGAACCCAGGTGGAAACCGCCGACGAGGCGAATAACTTGCAGTAACCTTTCCATACGAGGAGGGACATGAGTCGGGAATCAACGGGAATCATTGACCCTCCTCGAACCTGCGGAATTCGGAAACACGACGAGCTAAGGATCTTAATGCGAATCATGGGTGTCCAGGAACTCCATTCTCTGCGATCTCCCTGCTTCTATCGAGAGGTGTCATCGATAGATTGGGAGTCCAAGCATTATGCCATAGGCACTCTAAATGCCTATTTCTGAGGTTTCGTCAGCATTCTACCCCTTTCTGTGGACTTTCGAAAATTTTGACTCTTTCGCATCTTCGCCCATAAGAATCTCGGGATTCTCCGGACTGGAGCTTTGCCTACCCGTTATGAGAATCGCGAAGTTCACAGAGGAGCTCCACGACTCGAGAATCCACACCCGGCTACCGATGATGTCATACACTCGGCCCCGACCCCATCCGATGGGGCGGCGTGGAGTCCATTTCATTTCGTCGATTGCAAGTCTTGATTCCTTCGTATGGAATGCTCATTCAGTCAGACGATGCTGCTTCCTCTTTCGAGTCGAGCGGTGTAAGATTGGCCGATTTTCGGAGCGGTTCCCCGGGTTGCCGATCCCAATAGCTACATGTCTGATTTTCGAGGAAGATCTTTGACTCCGTCGTAGGTGCGCCTCGCACCCAGATGACGGGCAATGCCGGAAACTATGAATGAAGAGCTCGAACTCGATTCTTGTCCTCGGACGGCTTTTTTCCTGGCATCCTACCCGATCGCTCCCCATGTCTTATTCGCCTTCTACATCGCCCATTTATCCGTTTTTCAGTGCCTACGTGTCCGCCTTTCTTCCGGTTTCTCCGACCTTGAGCTTTCAATCTCTAGTCATCGAAGCTGGTTGGAGTGGTGGAGACATCGATTCTCGTGGAGCATGATTCTGTAGCCGGTCAGCATATCCCTTCCAGAGATACCGATACCGGCTTGCTGTGTCCTAGTCATTCAAGCAAACTTGCAGCACACGGTTCCCTCGATCCGCATGCACAGGAATGAAGCTTTTCGGCGCTGGGCTCTTGGACTACTTAGGCTCATCGTGTCGCAGACAACTAGTCATTCAATTTTTTTCTTCGACTGTAGAAAGCTCAAAGTTTCCGGGGATCGCCGGGGAGCATTGAGTCGTGAGACCGAGTAGAGCCCGATCACAAGCACAAGGTAACGCTCCCTTGCCGACTCCATTGGGCTGGATCGGTGCGCGTCAGGGGCAACACGACTTGTTGCTGATCGTTCTGATCGGTCAATGAATAAGATTGGCCGGATGAATCTTTCATTCGAAGGATCGTCGACGCGCGATGTTAGGGGCTCGGTTCCCACCACAATCGTGGTTTCCGTCGATAAGTTCGCGCCCTCAACGTCAGGGGTGGGTACTGGGGTCATCCACGAGAGAAGGACGGGCTTGGTTTCTGGATTTGAACGACATTTGGATTTGATCCATAATTTCAGGGGTGGGAGAGGCTGGGGAAGGGAGGCTGGGAACAAACCGCAAATGAAAAATCGACTTGGTCCTGAGTTTTTCCCTCGACGTCAAACATAAAATCTCCCGTGAAGGGGACACAAGCTGGAAATGTCCGTCAGAGTCAGACGGGTGACTTCTTCTCCTTGCGATCATTGAGTCCACGAGAGAATCGTTATCGATTTGTTTTCAGAATTCATCGATATATTATTTCACATATTTTACACCTTGACTAGATGAACCAGACGATAAAAAGATTTGTCCTCTCATCGCCTCATAAATGCTCGACTTATGTACAACATGTGTAGAGAAGTCTCACGGTTCGCAACGTCATCGCAACGACCTGTCCGGAGAACGTTGAATGATTAACATTAAGACAACACATCGTGAGTCAGCTCGAACACTCAAGCTGCAGGCTGAGACCGCGGCCGATTCTGGTGGCCACCGCACAACTAACCCCGAATTCTTGACAGTAAGCTTGACGACATTCAGATAACGCAAACCTTATTCTGAAATCAAAACATTTTTTCTCGGATATCCGCATAACGTCTTTGGCGGATCAGCTTATCAGGAATTGACTCTTGTAGATTCTATTCTTTTGTTCTAAGATCTTCCCCAGTAAAAAAACCTTACTTATTAGGGTCGTCGTGAGTGAAGGAACCACCTGGCTTATCACACCGTTTTCCCTCGCATCCGCAAACCATGAGAGGCCATGGAATCCGGACGCCTAGTGGGTCCCCTTGAGGTACCGGTCCACTACTCGCAGGAACCGCGAACGGACCCATTTAAGAGTTCTCACTGTGCATCATTTACAGTAGCAGTATCTTTCATACGATTCTTTTTTGACGCATTTAGCATGCGAGCTGAACCAATCGGTTCGATCTATACTCGACAGGAGTTTCCAAGAACGATCGGTCTGATTGTATGAGACTGCGACCTCGAATTGAGCAGAGGGCTTCGTCTTGATGGTGGACTTATAGTAATTGGTCCACTCGTTGCCCTCGGAGAGACGCACGAAGTCATCAACGCTGTCCAGAGCCCATTCTTGGCATTTTCCCGTAGCGTTATTTTTCGAATCTCGCCGTTGATCTCCCCGATGACGAAATTCGCCAAGGATCGCGATAGATTGCCCTTCCGAGGGTAGGGCTGCGGCTCGAAACAAGTGCAGAACTGGAAATTGATATCCGCGTCTTCACAATTCCGTTCGCCAGGGATAACATTGCTGAAGAGACTGTAGCCATTAGCCGTCCGGGTAACCCTTCCCTCGTTCCAGGGCTCTGAGAGCTCGAGTAGGGTCGCGTGGAGATCGTAAACAGTCACGAGTCGTCGAGAGTTGATCTTGAGGTTCTCCAGAGCTTCGGGATTCTCGTCGTAGTACCAATCAGGCATCAGGACGAAGCCGTACGGGAGCATGTCCTCGTACCGACCGAGAGCGGTTTTTCTGAACGCACCGAATCGAAAACCATGATCCGATATGAAGAACACAGCGGTGTTATTCAGAACACCGTCTCTGTCCATCTTCGAGAAGAAGTCGTAGAAGTATCCGTCGACCCTTTTCCCGCCGTTCACTTGGTCATGAGCCGTTTCACTGAGCCAAGAATACGAGAATAACGGTCGATCATTGCCGAGAATCTTCATCGTGTTGTAAGTGTAGTCTAAATAATGTTTGGCAGGGAAGTCGGGACCGATACACCAGCTGTAACCCGCTGCTTTCAGGGTGGATTTGTCGATCGCTTGCATCATCGGTCGTGGCCAGTAAGTTGTCGGAACCTGGAAAGAGGGACAAATTTTTTGGGACCTGACAGTTCGCGGCTGGAAGAGAAGCGCGAAGCGAACGGATATGTCGTAACTTCCACCTACCTTCTTGAAACCCTTGTACGACGGATACACGAAGAGACCGTAGATCCATTGCTCTTCGTAGAACATGGTCCTGTAGCCGCGGTCAGCGTAGTCGTCCCAGAGATACCGAGTCACATTGTCGTAGTAACTCGAGCCCAGACGAGATCTGAGTCCTCCCGGATCCGCATAAGGTATTCCAGTGAGGAGCGGGATCTGATTCGGCGCCGAGTTTAGACCGATCTTGTTGTAACCGAACAATTCGACGAGGTTCTTCTTCGATCGTAAAAATCGCATGGTTTTTGGGAACTGTCTGTGAGCATTGAGTCGTGAAACCGAGTCGAGTCCGACCACCAGCACGTGTAACGGTTTCTTGCCAATGTTGTTGGGTCGGATCGGTGCGCGCGCTGCTTTCACCAGAGGCAGCATGAGTGGTTGCTGATAAGTCTGATTCCTTCCGGGTCGCTCACACTCGATCCAGATGAATTCTTCTTTCGGACAATCGCCGACTTTCAAAGTTTTGTTTTTGCCGAAATCGTGGTGTTTGTCGATGACTTGATAATTTGTTGCGCGGATGGCTTCTTTGTAAGTACAGTTCCATTGGTCGAAATCACCATCGTATGATTTGTCGAAAACCGTCCGATCGATTCCTACACAGGAGTGACCCGCGGTCGCATTAATCACAGGATAAAAAATGAAAGGTTTAGCGTTCTTGGGACACTGCTTCGGTTCGCTCGAGAAGTATTTCTCGATAATTGCGGTATCATTGAAGTCGTAACTCCGGATGCGGCACTTGTTCTCGTAGATTACGTATTTTTCGTAAACCCGCGACAGATCACTCAACACGGGAACTGGAGCTTCATCTTCGGACTGCTCCACGCTCGTCGTGCTCGGTTCCGTAGCTTCAGTATAATATTCCGAGCTCCTAGAGTCTTCAACGGATGACGTCCCAATGCTGCGCACCGTTGTCGGAGAAGTGTCGCTAGCGGCGGTCGCCGACGAAAGTTCTCGGTCCGTGATGAACTCGGAGGTGGATTGATTGACGAAAGCGTCGTAATCCACGCCAGAGGTCGGTACAGTCGTAGACGTCGCTATGTAGAGCACGAAGAAAAGCATGAACCCCACGACGGTGACGAACATGAGGAAAGGCTTCCTCACCGTCGACGAATCCGGATGATCCCCGAGAGGCCTGCGAGAGCGGAAATTAAGATTTTAGATGAACTCTCCGAGCCGGGTAGAGCTACTCATTCTTGTTTCGCAGAGCTTCTATCTTGACTACGCCTTCGACAGTTCTGATCGAGTCTCCGAGCGAGTCTCCGGATTTTCTTCTCGATTGCCCCCCTCCCCCTGGTAGCTCTATTTCAAGGGCTTATTGAGAAACTCCTGGATATTCTGCGTTACATGCATAGCCGCAACGACGCCGCTCGCGCGGGAGGCGGTGTGGGTTCGATCCCTGCTGCCGGAAAAATATGCAGGTACTCGGCCTTGATCCTCCTGGGTACATTTGCTCTATGGATCCGTCCTCGGAAGCAATGTGAATAACAGTACCCGGGACGTTAAACCTTGGCTGTGTGGATCAGCCCGAAAAAGTTTTGGATATTCTGCGTGACCTATTGCGGTGGTCCGAGCAAGGGAATCCCTTATGAACTCTTTGAGCCAAATGAGCGACAAGGCTCTAATGGCGCATCAGATCAGATCGTGGGCAGTCTGCAATAACCGGGCATTCAGATACCTAGCCACTTTCGGGCTGACCACGGATGCAGGATGCACAACGGAACATCGTGGGAGTCATCGGAGCAGTGGAGCACGAAGTTGACGGGATCATAGGGTCTTTCTTCTTCGTCGATAATACTGCCAAGGAGGTGATCTTGGGGAAGCCATTCCTTACGGAGTCACTCTCACTCGTCAATACAGAATAAGTCCGAGATTTCTGTTCGTGTTCGAGTATTTCCGGTCGAGTCTAGGGAGGCACGGTTATATCACCTGGGACCGCGGTGTAGGTAACAGAAATAATGCCTTCGAGTACACTACAGGCCAATGGCATTCTGGGCTGTCGTCCGAACAGGCGATCCATTGCAACTCACAGCCTAGTCGAGTCGGGGAGGATGAATCATGTGAAATTCCTGTGATCAGCCTTTGGTATTCTCCGATATTCTTCGAAGACGGACGATCGCTGAGACGGCTCCTTATCCCAGACAACCAGGGGCACACCTCCGGAAGCTCACGAGGGAGAGAGAATCGTTGAAACTTGGACCTGAATCGCGGCACAGCGGGGATCTCACTGTGGCCTAGGCCCGAAGGGCAAAGACGTTGCTCTTGGCAGACTTCGCTGACCTCTTCGGACAACCCAATCGATTGACGAGCACGAAGTTAGCAAAACATTCGAAACCTGCGGAAGAGCCAGCCTCCATGAAGATCTCGCCACGTGGACTAGCCCCCGCAGAATGGCAAGGTATATCAGAAGGAGACTAGAAGATGCTCAACGATCATCTTGTCGAACCCTCAAGTAGTCGATAGGGGTCTACTGAGGGGTCAAAGCGCTTCCCTGTCGAATACAGAAAACTCAACACTGTGATCAAACGAGATGTCTATCCCTTGCCCAGATAAGACGGTGCCTACCAAGCTCGGTTTGGTAATACCTGCTCCATCACGCTGAATTCGCTGAGTAGGTACTGGCAGGTCGACATGGATCGTGGTCATTAGGATAAGAGTGCTTTTTGTACAGGTCGTCTCAATTCGAAACGTTGTAAGCAATATTATTATCTTCACGAACGACTTCGACAGGTACCCCGTCGATTCAAGAGAGTTTCTCTCGTCGATTCGAAAAGCTAGCCTCAAGCTCGAGGCTACGAAGCTCCTCGTCGAACATCAAAGATTTGAGAAGTTCCTTGGGGCGGGCGTCCTAACACCGGCGATCCATCAAAAATATCGCGAGTTCCTCATCGCCTTTGTATGATCTTTCAAAAAAAAAGTTCATTCGAGGAGGCGAGGCTCACCGGAGAGCCTTCCAGGAGATCAAATACCAAATCACCGAAGAGCCGCTCCTCTGTCATCTTTGAGATAATTCGGAAACGCGGCTCCAAACTGAAGCTAGCGGAAGTAAGCTCGGAGCCGTTTCGGTTTAAGTTATGGAGGGCGGGGAGAAAGTGGCGGCGGCCGCAAGCCGATGTCTCACTTGAGCAGAGGCCGAGTGTTTATCTTCAGATGCTGAATATCTGCCCGTAGTCTGGGCTTAACAGAAATTTTATCCTGATTCGTAAGAACGCCGCTCCCAAGTGGTCACCGCCAGTCTGTGGTCCCTCTGAAGAAGTACCTCGGGAGCGAAGCCGACCTGTCTCCTAAACTCACACGATGGGTCTTGGCCATTCAAGGCCGAAAGGGCGCATCGAAGAGGGAAACGAATGAGAACGCAGATGCGCTGTCCCGGTAGACCGTCGCGCCGATCCAACACGAGAATCCTCTACGGGAGCAAAACAACGATCCGCGCTGCCATCGGATTTTGGAGCAGGAACAACGCGCGAAATGCTTTACTCTATCGACGTGACCGACTTTGCCGTTGTGGCCGTTGATAGGCGACATCATCAAGCCTCGCCTCGAGGACGGTTCGGCGGAGCATCCGGGAACCCGTGGGACTGATCGTCGAGTTCAGGAGCGTCTTGACCTTGGTGGAAGGCTCCATCGATGAATGCAGCAGTGTGTTAAGGACTGTGAGGTCTGTCGCGGTACAGAGCTCGCTCACACAAGACAGGCGATCTGCAGGCGTGTCACGGTCCCGCCGAGAAAAGCGTGCGAAATACATAGGTCAGATCGCTTGACTGCCCTCAAGCTTGAGGATCGCATGACGATAGGGGATCTTATCCCGTACCCAGCTTCCGATTCGAGGCTTCGCTCACGAATGAGGAAGGGGAGTCGGCCGCGAGAAAAGTATACCTGGCCCTCGGCTCAGGACCATGGATCGTTTTCGAAGGAGAAACTTTCAGACCGGAACGATCCGCCAGAAACCGAGTGTCATCTCGAGCCGTTGGGGAACTACCGAGCTAGCTTGCAAGTCGTGTTCGCACGAGAAGGCAGCAAATCATGTCTGAAAGACTCGAGCAGCCCGTCGAAGCGCAAGAGTCTTTCCGACTACGAGACTTTAATGCAAGAAGCTTCCACTCCGCCTTGAAGGATGTCGGAATCCGTGGTCTTGGAGGTCAGGATCCGAGAGGAAGATTGAGCTCTGAATTAATATCGGGAGATCTTCCCCTCCAGGAAAAAGATGATGAACACTCAGAATTTTCAACAACCCGGCGACGACGGATTTATCGCTCCGAATAATACATTTTTTTTCAGAACTGTGCCAGCCGTTTCTCGTATCTTTGGTATCTCCTGCGGAGCAGAGGATCCTTGTTCGTCATACAACTGAAAACTCTTTTCCATGATGTCAGAGGACTTAGGTTTACGATGCGATGACGCCTTATCAGAGCCGTCCGATGAGATAATATCAAGGTTTACAATACACGACGGCTGCGTATCCGATCCTTCAGCCTTTGAGCTCCAAGATTTCCCAAAGCCGTCAGCCTGGCATTAATCCTCGGTTCTCAAGCGACTCAATGAATCGGAAAAATGCAAGGAACATCAACATTAGCAACGGATTCCTGCAGTATGCAGTCCGTCGAATGTTGAAATATTGTTCTTCGCTCTCCTTCGAAGTTATTTCGACTGAAGGAGAACGAGGGAGAGGAGTTCGACCTTTATCTATACTGTGAAATGTAAATTATCCTCCATGGAGAGACTCCTTAGTCCCCTCCTGATGATCCGTAAAACACCAACTTTTTCTGACCGAATCATCATTCGGTGTACGCCAGCGGTTTGCCTTGAGCCCCGGCGGCGTCGACTTCGAGTGAGTCCGGCGCTCGCGAAAGAAAAATCTTCCATTCGGCGCAGCGTAGAGTCGAGTGGAGCTTACTTTCCCTGGCTTCGTATTGATCGTGTCCCTCGTAGGCCGAGCTGTCCATGACACGAATCGATTTGTACACGGCTCTCTCTTTCTTATGAGAATTTGAGATCCGAGCGTGAATCTGGCATGGGAAATTGTCGGTCCCCGGAATTCTCCGCGGTTCTCGGAAGTTCGACTAAGCGAGTTTTCCTACTGTTCCTCCATCGCCGATCGCCGGTCAGTGCTCTCATGGCATCGAGATACGGTGGAAACTCGATCGTTTCGCCTAACCCGATTGGAAAATCGGTGATATAATGAATTCAGAGATACAATCTACTTTCTCTGAGCCTAGGCTCCCTGCCAAGGGGTTGATTGTATCACATTCCCGGCACAATTTAAACGCCGCGACACTCTCGGGAGTCGCAAGCTCCAGAACCCACCGAATTACCTCGCGATACATTCACGGAACGACTGATTCTACTCTCCCGAAGACATCTCCTGTCGTTTCTTCTGAGCCTCGCATCGTTTCCCCCCTTCGGAAGAGCCATGCTTCCAGAATATCTGACAATAAGTGCATCCGAACGAATTGCCCATGCGATCCGAACTTGTGTCCGAGCTTCGGCTGTCTAAAAATCGAGCGTGCTACTAGCTGCAAGGAGCACTCGCCGATGCTTTTCAAGTCTGTTCAACCTTGGAAGAGCAAGATCACGAAGATTGAAAGCGGTGACTTCCGGTCTTTAGGTGGTCGAAATTCATTCTCCATGTGAGACTCCTCGCCGGAGTGTCTCCGGAGGAGCTCAATCGGAGTGTTCAATGAGAAGAGGCGATATTCACGACCTATGCGGGGCGAATTTCCCAAATTAAAACTTATTCGCTGGTATTCACAGAAGCTGTTTGATGCCTGCACGTCGACTAGGGTCTCACCGGATCCTATCGCGAGGGGCACGGACGTGCGTCGAAAGTGAGAAAAATATCCAACACTCCAAAACATTCCAAGCCGATGTATGTAAGGCGAGAAAGGAGAGCTCAAGTCGTGACTCCATCGATCGACCCCAGCGGAGCCGACTCCTACTCACGAGAATTTCACGGCCATGGCGAGCGGTGAAGGGGTCCTTCACGTCATGCGATTCTCCAAATGATGACGGAATTCTACACCGACGAAAAACCGCACTAACGCGTGGAACACAACAGAGGGCCACGCAGGAGCCCGAATGAGCTATCTGTACAACATTTCGAGCAGTAAAACTCGCTTATACTACAATGTCCACCAACGTGAGTGTCTTGCTCGATTGCTTTCTGTGCGTTCCGTCGTGAACGAACTTTCGGAGGAAAGAGCGCGCGCCTAGCCGGGAGAGGGATGGCCGACTATATGCGAGGCTCGTCGCTTTGTTGAATGATTGAGTGGTCGTCTGACTGATTCGAGGAATGTTTTGCAAGAACCCTCCTTAACAGATTATCCTTAGTTTACATTGCCTCGGATATCTCGCCTGAACTCCCAATCGATCCAGGCAAATCAGGGGAGGTCCCGCGCAGGTCTGAGGGTACAAGTCGCGACATGAGAGGACCCTCGGTCGAATCTCTCGAAATCGGAAAGGCTTTGGGTCCGAGTGTGGAAACTTGAGTCTATTCCATCGAGGGCATCGAGGTCTGAACAACGACGGATTACGCAGACTCACTCCCTCGACTCAACCTTTTTCGCTCGTGGAGAACTGGCCAAGTGTCTCCCCGGAGAGATCGAGCGTAAAATCGAGATTTCCAACAATAACGGAAACACCCTGATGGTGGTTCCGAAACAAAATATCGAGGACTTCATCTTTTTCGTGAGATGGGCCACAGAGGGATGATGTCAACGCGATGATCGCGGTGACAAACATGAGCCAATCAGTCTTGAATGAATCGCCAGAAACACACTTTGGTCTCTTCTTCCTCATCTGTCTCTGTTCAGTGAGCATTACGATCTCTGTCGAATGGTTCGGTAAGTTCCACTTCATTCTGTACCTCAGCGGATGATCACTGCCTGCAGCCCTCCGCTCGACCTGTTTATGCGAATGAGATCGTATTGGCGATCTCGAGGCCTTATCTCCCTTCATCTCTAGAAGCGAGTGCCATAAAACCCCGGGAATATGAGCTTTGTACCGCGACATGGCTTGTCGCGCCCAGTAGGCCATAGCAGCAAGTCTGCCGCGTTTCATTGAGTTATCTGACGATGTTTGTCAGGAGTGATGTCGTCAGAACGGATGTCAATCGAAGTTTTTTGATTGAGAACTCCTGGTTGAGTGGCGGCTCCGGGAAAGAGACCATCGTGTCAATTTCGGTTGGAAGCTCTGTCAGTGAGCATCATAGGAATTCATGGAACGGCTGATAGAAACATCTGGAGCCCTCATGGAACCACCTTATTGAACCTGTTCTCCCGCTCGCGGATGGGTGTGGAGAAAATCGATCCCGAAAGGTGTCAAGAGACCCCTAGATCTATCAGCGAGAAGCGGGACGCGCATACTTGGTATCGGGAGTTCCATGAATTTTCGAAGATCAGTTTTCAGAGCCCAAAAGCAGTCCGAGCGTAGAAGGGCCAAGGTTCCGAGTATCGCCTCATCCTGAAGCATTATCGGGTTCGAGCAGAAAAATCGCGGCTGGAGCAGTAATGATGAGCCTGACAGAGCTCATCCGGCTCAGATTTGGATCATCGAATGTTTCTTGCTTCTCATCCATGAGTTGGGGGTAGCTGAATCGCAAGTGACTTGCAACCAAGAGCAGAACTTTCGCTAAATGACTTGATTCGGTGCGAATCGTCACTCGTATCGACGATTGCGTTGGGAAGATGTCTGGCATGAGAAGATGTTTTTGCTGTGTGGTCCCTGGTCCCCCATCAGAGAAGGAGTTCGCCGCCTGACCATAGACATTCAATGCGGCGAGGGTGAGAGGCAATTCTGGGCCGTGGAACGGATGGTCGGGCGATTTTCGATTATTGAGATGTTCCGCATTTCAGAAGCTTCCCACAAAACGCCGGTCTTTTCAGGAAAACCTTCATCTGCGTGTTCGGTGGTGGTGAGTCGGGGCATACCTCCCCGTGAAACGACCGCCTCTATAGCGAGGAGTCACCCTTGCGGGCGGAAAGTACGCTCTTCGCACCGAAAAATAAAATCCCTGTCCTGCGATGGCGCCTACAATCGTTTTGCCATCGAGCGACGATCGCCCAAGAAACCTCGATGGCCTTCCAGTGGAATCATCACAGCGTAGAAGAAGTCGTATGAAGCTTGAATCGAACTCAGGAAACAAATTATTCGGCTCTCACCACCCGCAGTCCGAGTGAAGTCGGCTCAGTGTGGACTTGTCTGGTGGCGCGCGATAGATGAGGTCACAAGGCACCGACAGATGAGTTGCCTGTCGTCACCGGTGCCATTGAATTTCGCTTCCTTCAAGGTCGCACACAGAAAACTCCGCAGAAAATCGTTACGCAAAGTAATGCTCACCAGATGACGAAAAGCATCGAGGCAAAAAAAGGAGGAACATATGTCTTCAAAGAAAAAAACATCCATAGCTGCGGCAATGATCACAGACTGCGCACGACTGGCTGCAGATTCGTGAGTTCTCATTCGTCGGGAAATATCATCCTCACAAGCTTATGGTTCCGTCCATCGATTCCCCAACAATCGAAACGCATGAATCGCGCGTTCGTGGGGCGCTAAATCGTCATGAAGAATAAAACACCGATACGCGTAATGTCTTCAAGTAACATGAATCATACGATTCCAAGAACAACTTTTCCGAATGCGATCTCGTCGGTTAAGGGGATTTCTTTCTAACGGGAACAGGTGATTCCAGATACGAGACACCGAAAACTGCTGAGCAGGCTTCTAGCCTCATGCCACGAGCGGAGGAATCGCGATCGAAATCTCCCTTTTGCTTCAGATGGACATGCGTTCGAGCTCGCTTCCGACGCGAATAATTCCCGGTCTTTCCACGGTCGGGACCCGGAGCCGCACGTTCAGAACATAAATCCGATTGCCAGAGTTGTCTGGGGAATTCGGAAATGGCTCACTCTCGGGATAGCGGCAATCGCCGATTCGAGCTGATCTGCGATGATGTCCATGATACATCGATGGAACGCTATTTGACGCACACGGTGTAGGAGTCACACGGAATGATCGATTTCGAAAGTGATGTCATTGGTCCCTTTGTGATTCCGCTTTAATTCAAGTCGTCGCAGTGTTCGGAGGCCTCCCGTTGGACTTATTTCAAGAGTGAGAGCTCCGAATTCAATACCACATGGTGCGCGGATCGAGAAGACTTGAGGTTCCCCGTCCGATTTTTCCACGGTAGTCCATCGCCCGATAGCGCAAGGTCGGATTGAGCGTCCCATCGAACGCATGAAACTCATGGGAATTCTTTCCTCTGGAGCATAAAGCGCAGGGAATCCTCCTCGTTCAAGGACGATTCTCACGTGTCTTTCAAAGGAATCAGACGAGACCCAATCGGGCCGTCTTGACCAAACATTTCAAGCCTCGGCACACATTCCCGTCGACGACCGTCGTTATTTCACTACTGCACTTGATATCTTTCATGCTGTTCTTAGTCGTTTCCCATCTCTTTCACAACTTCGAAGTCTGCTTGTCTTCCGGCCTCTCTACCCTGAAGCCATGCCCCTTCACCTCGATCATTCTCATAGACGCGGATTCCGACCCTTTTACCCCTCCGCTTTCCGAACGCGGTACTCGGCTCCCAAAGCATTGGTAGGGAAAATCTCTTCTCTCGCCGTCGTGTCGCCAAGAATCATGTACTCACAATTTGTCATAGCGGAAGGGTGGATTCGGATGCATTTTTGAGGACGATGATGATCGATGCTGACTCAGGACATGATGGAGAGAACGAGAATGCGAGGCCTCATTTCAGGAAGAACAAATGGAACTTCCTTGGAGATCCCTTCTAACAATATGACAAGCATCTTGGAGAGTCTCGACGGCAGTAGTAGCTCAGGTCCGATTCTCAAGCTGTCCATACTTCTAGCGCCGCGCCGTTGTCTCTCTGCCGGACTTGTTCGATGTTTCACTCACGACAGCAAGAACGCTACACGCTCAGAATCCTGCAGCTGGTGACACTCCGTGTTGGAAACTATATGTCAACCGAAGATATAATGTGGTAGAGCTCCGTCTATAGGGAAAGACTTCCCAATGAGGTTTCCCAGCTTAGAAGGACCGAGAGCAAGAGTGATAATGTATAAGCGGTTCTCTTTCTTGTTCGCTATCTTTTCCATGGAAGATCGCGTCTGGGATCGTCAAGTCAATTCTGTACGATCATCTGCCGTGGCCGACGCTCCTATAAATCGGTCGGTAACATGCTCGAGTCGCAGTTATGGGAAATATTCTATGACACGAGAATTCGAGTCGACTGCATCCTAGCTCCATCACGAGGAAGAGAGAATTGCGCCGTCGGACGCTCCTCAGACATCAGTAGCGTATAGAGGGGGGCAGGAGGCCATGCCCTCCCCCCGAGATTTTCTGGTCGTGATACTAGAGCACCGGAGGCGCGTCATCGTTCATGAGTTTCCCCCCCACCAAAAAAATCGAGTTGGGCCTTTCCGAAAAGAAATGTACGCGCTTGATAATTGAAAGCAGAGCTCGATATCGTTCCATGTCCGGAGCTTCCCAGGATATCTCAGTCTCACATTCCCTGGAAATGGCTGAGCAGAAGTCAATTATTCAATGCTGTTCCGGGTGCACCACTCCTTCACTTCTCTAAAGTTGTCGCATGTTTCTCGAGCCTTCGCCGCAACACTCTGAGCACGGTGAAGCTCCGCAAAACTTCAATGCTAATCCTTATTGCAGTAGTCATCATCATGCTCACCTGAGCACGACCAGCCGGGTTGCTCTCAGGCACAGATATTCGAGGCATTATCAACGAAAATACGCATCACTTCCCGCGAACCACGCGAGTCCCACGGAGCGCCTGCGGGATCCCCCGAAAGAATCGCGAGCAATCCTCGAAGCTTTCTCGGAATGCTCCCCATGTACCCTGAATTCAGGTGCCCATTCTCTATTCCTACTCACGTGTTCCCTTACGAGTGACTACCCGCTTGAGTCAAGCCTGGAGCTGCGTATTCTGGGCTTCAAAAGGATGACGCTCCTTCTGAGAGCGAGATTGTATCACGACTGAAGAATCCTGGAGGGGGGGGGGGGGCATGGCCATCTGGGACTTATGGACGCTATTGTTCACGGGAACCTCGGCTCGGTCAAGTCTCCGATCGAGTTCGTCTCTCGTCGTACTGATGGCGCAGCTTTGAAGTGCCGAAGGATCGAAACTCCTCGCGAGCCTCCATAGATATTGACGACGCATGTATAATACTTCTACTCGAAGTGCTGCTCCACCGAGAATTTTGGGCTGAAATTCTACTTTCAGGTCATCTTCCCCATTCAGTCCTCCCGAATTGCCCGACTCCCCGCGAACCGCGACCCGATGACGAGGTCCTGCTCGAGCTCTTGAATGAATGTGCCGAGTACGATTGCGATTATCCGCATTGACGAGGACGATTTATTTTTGAACCCCCTTCTCTCGTTTTGCTTTTCGGCGAGTTTTTTCATCGTCATGCCAAGCTCAACAAGATTTTCCGATTTTCTCATTCCGATCAACACACTTTTATCCAGTGACTCTCAACCAGGGTTCTACGAAACCGATCAGCTCTTGGAGCCTGCGAGCACCCTAGTCTGAAGAAATTCTCATGCAATCAGGTAGATCCTACGCTCGCACTCTACAGCCTAATTGGTGTGATATGGGACGATGTTCGGAGGCTGTAGGCGGCACGGATGAGAGAGCCTATGGGAAGAGTTCAGAGATGTTTCGCGAAAGCCCCCCGCCCCCTCCCGCGGATCTGACTGAGTACTCCTCTTACGTTTTTCCTCAGTGCGGTTTGTTCCATGTAGAAACCTGTCGGGAGTAGAAAACGCGGATCGAGAGCGCGTTCCTCGACGTTCTCCGAATCACGTCTTGGGGCATAAATTGACTTAGTTTTCACAGGTGCTGGGAGATGGCGCATTGTTGCAGAATAAGATTAATGAGGGCGGGCCAAGAGATGATCGTCCACGAAACCAGGAAGAGCTCAAAGGTGAGATTCCTATGGAAGGCCGTGGTTCTCTCCCCTCCGATCCGACACCAAGGCTTATTCTCGGAAGGATAGAACTCTAACGAGTGCATAGATCGATTGTTGCATCCGTCTGAGCACGAGACGAGTTTGGTAATTGCAAGAGGCTTGTTGCGTTCGAAAGAACGCATGTCTGATCACCTCATCACTCTGGCTGGGGGGAGGGCGAATACCGCACATGCACTTCGACATACCTAGCGTACGGATCATGAGGTTCAACGACAAAGGTGGACGGGTCAATGACGGGCCTCGGTTGAATCTCGAGCATAGATTGCTTATGTGATGAATTCCGACATGCAGAACCATGAAGAATCAGCGCCCACGCGTCCTTTATTTCGTGTGGAAGAAGAAGAGGTGCTGATAAATGTGCCCCGTGGATTATCAAACGATTCGTTGAGGAATGATCGGGATCTGTCGGGACGAAGCAGAGCTCCTTCCGCCCCGGCCCTCAGCCAGTCAGGTGTTCTATGTACTCATCTTTCTCCGGTGTACAGGGAACAGTGTCCGGCTCATATCGTTGTATTTAGCATCGCGTTCGATGAGAACAGGTCTCATCGACCGACGACTGTATCAAAAAAACTCCCCGTGGTCACACAGCTCGAGTGCATCAATGCGCGGCCAGGGACTGCGATCCGCTCCGCTGAGTGTATCCGAACGTGGAAGAGAGATTCCAAGCTTCGACTCTCTCTTTGGAATCTCTCAACCCATAATCGATTCAATCAGCGCAACTAACTATCAATCAAGTGTGTTGACTATTCGTCTCGACTCACTGAACTGGGTTTGAACTCAAGGACAACTCGACTTCTCTCGTTGAGCGGGGAATCCCGACTGACTGTGTGATCGTCTGCTCCACACGATTTATTGACACAAGGAATGTGGCGGGATACTTGAATATGACTCGCTAACAACTCTCCCCCTTTTTAGCATTCTGTATAATTATTGTAGCGTATTTTGATCACAATATTTCTTCTCGTCTATTTCGGTAAATATCTCGCTGGAGGGACTCCGGCGGTTTTTCTAGCGGACCTACGAACATTTGCGGGATTATCGTCTATAGGAGTTTCAGCACCAAGCTGAGGAGTATCACATAATGCTCCAAGAGATGAGTTGACTAGGATTTCCTCTTGAAGTGGCACGGTCAGAGATTCTTGTTGTGCGAGATCTTCGATTTCCGCTTGAGTCGATTCGGACGATTCGTCGGCATCTTCAGAGAATGCGGAATCAATAGAGTCCTCAGCTGTCAGTAATGCTGGGTGAAGCTGCTCCACACGTCGATTGGTTGTAGTATCAGTGTCCTCAATGGTTCGTTTCGAAGTCATCGGTCTGAGCTGATTATGATGGCGTTTTGAGATTCTGCCGGATGACTCGACCAACGCAATCTTCCTTCCGCAATGCTTGACAATTGCTCCGGGAACCCACTTCTCCTGTCCAGTGTATGAACGAGACATGACGAGATCTCCAGCTCTGAATTTACCATTTTCAGCCTGATCGTGAGTCGGCAGCGGTCGCTCTCGCAACAAATCGAGTTTCGATCGCAACTGACGTCCAATCATAGCTTCCGCTGGAGTCCTTCTTGTAGTAGAATTCGGAACTATGCGGTGTAGGAAGAGGAATCTTTGTAATGCGGTGAATAAGTCTTTCTCCCCTTCGGTCTTGAGCTTCTTCAACGCTTGTTTTGTAGTTTGCACGTATCTCTCAACTTGGCCGTTGCTAGCCGGATGGTATGGTGGAGAAAATTTATGAAGGATGCCGTTCGATTTGCAGAAATCGCTGAATTCCTGCGATGAGAACGTGGGATCGTTATCGGACACGATAACTTTCGGTAAACCAAACCGAGCCATGATCTCACGCAGGTGCTTCAAGGTGGTCCTCGTCGTTTTCGTAGTTGACATTAACACCTCCAACCATTTCGTATGGGCATCAACGAGCAGGAACAGGTACTGGCCGTCGATGGGACCAGCGTAGTCCACATGCACTCTGTCGAAGGGGTGCTCACTCGTTTGCCATGGGTGGTACGACCTTGGCGGTTGTCTTGCGTGCTGAGCGCAGATGGGGCATTCTTTCGCCAATCTTTCTATATCGGAGTTGAGAGTTTCCCACCAGACATATCTGCGGGCTAATTCTTTCATCTTATCTGAGCCGAAATGTCCTTCATGAAGCGTTCGAAGGACTTCCGAGCGACACACGATGGGATCATCAACCGATGTCCGCGGAAGATGGCACCATTCTCAATGGTGAACTCGGAGTGATCAACTCTTCACACTTTCCTCGGCATAGCACTCTGACCTAGAAGCCATGAGAGGAGTGGGCGAAGAACTTCACACTGTTGAGTCTTCTTCGCAATCTCTGGAAAGTTGATTGGTGTATCGTCGGTTAGCTCAAGGAGTAGAATATCCTGGTGTTCATCCGGGGCCGTGAAATCCTCACTGCGTGTAGGGAGCCGGGATAACATGTCGGCGTTTCCATGTTCATTCGTATTACGGTAGATGATGTTGTAGTTGAAGGGCTGAAGGAACATGCTATAATTCGTCATGCGCATAGCCGCAAGCGGTGGCAACGCCTTCGATGGTGAGAGTATAGAGACCAATGGTTTACTATCAGTTATCAACGTGAATCTCCTACCGAACAAATAGTAGAAAAATCTGCTGACACCTTCCTTTATCCCAAGGGCCTCCTTCTCGAGTTGCGTGTAGCGCTTCTCAGTCTCATTCAGCGTTCTGGAGAAGTAATCGATAGGTTTCTCGGAGCCGTCGTCGTATTTGTGAGAGAGTACGGCGGGGATGCCGTAGGATGACGCATCAGTCGCTAGCAGTAAAACCTTTTTCGGATCAAACGGAACGAGAATCCGCGGAGGACACATTTCCGACTTGACAGCTTCGAAAGCTCGGTCCATATCCTCGGACCAGATGAAACGCTGCGTGCCGTTATTCTTGAAAGCTTTGTACAGGGGGTGTGCAAGGTCGGCCAGTTGAGGAGCAAATGACGAGTAGAATTGTATCATTCCCATAAAACTTTTCAATTCCGTGACCGACTGCGGTCGCGGTGCGTTTCTGAAACTTGATACCTTATCGTCACATTTGTGGATTGCTTCATGCCGCAGTCGGAAGCCGCAGAATTGAATTTCCTCGGCGAAGAATTCGCATTTCGAACGGTTCAAACGGATATCGTTGGAGTCGAGACGCTTCAATACGGACTCTAATCTTCGGAGATGTTCTTCATCCGTAGCTGCAGAAATGACGATGTCATCTATGATGACCTCAACTCCGTCGATCCCGGCGAGAGTACTTTCCATGAACCGCTGCCATATAGCGGGGGCCGAAGCCAATCCATTGCACATTCGCTTGAAGCGATACAAGCCTCGATGAGTGTTAATTGTCAGGAACTTCTGATCTTCTTCACGAACGGGCATGTGTAGGAACGCGTTCGAAATATCCAGCTTTGTGAAACGCTTCCCGACTCCTATATTATCGAGAGCGTGCCGGATGTTCTTTAGAGGATGCGCGTCCACGATGAGGTGCTGATTCAAACCGACCTTGAAGTCGCCGCAGATTCGGGCTATCCTCGTTGAGAGATCTCCTTTCCCTCGAAGCGCTGTGACCGCAGGATGAGCAAATTGGCTTGCGTTTACTCTCTCGATGACCGGGGTGCGACAAAACGGCGCGGCCAAAACGGCGCGGCCAGAATGGCGCGGCCAAAACGGCGCGGCCAAAACGGCGCGGCCAAAACGGCGCGACCAAAACGGCGCGGCCAAAACGGCGCAGCCCAAAACGGCGCGGCCAAAACGGCGCGGAATTCTGGGCACCGAGCCCATGGAAGATTTTTCTGGAAGGGGCGCGACAATAGTGCGACGCCTCTCCAGTTGAGCGTCGATCAAGGCAGTATCACGATATTGAGTCGGGTTAGGTTAGTTCCCCGGGCGAGCGAAGCGAGCACATCCGGAAAGCTATGATAGGCGAGCGCAAGCGAGCATATTCGAAGCAATGACATTGTGAGGTGGCCTAAAACCTTAGTTTGGGGGGCGTTGGGGACGACTTGAGTTAGGCTGCGGAGCGGTCCTAACCCAAGTCCGGCCCC